>NC_045609.1:24952039-25273984 GCF_009762305.2 Zalophus californianus
GCCTTTTTGTGTACAGTAAAGGAAAGAGGTTTTTTTATTTGTATTCTTTCTGCAAATATTTATTGAGTACCTACCACGTATCAGAGTGTTCTAGGCCTTAGGGATGAAGAGCTAAACATGGCAGTTTTTGTCCTAAAGGAATGCCAAACACACAGACAGCAGGAGGGAAAGTCTGTGAATGTACTATCGTGGAACAATCAAATGATATTTGTGGACTATGTACCATGTGCCTGGCATTGTCCTGTGGCGTATCTCATTTAATCCTCCCAAGGTAGTCACTGTTTTATCTTACAGAAAAGCCAACAGGCACAGGAAAGTTCATAATTTACCAAAAGTCGCACTGCTAGTGGCGCCAAATAGAGCATGCACAAGATGCTGTGAGAACAGGGAGAGGGGGTTCCTCCCCTAGAGGAGGCAAGGACATCTTCTGGGAGGAAATAGTCTTTCAGTTCCCTCTTTAAAGTGATCCTCCCTGAGAAGAGGCCCCAGTCAGAGGGGAAAAGTATGCCAAGGCATAGAAACAAAACGACATGACTGTCTTGGGGGACAGCAAGCAGGTAGTTCAATATCATTGGAGCACAGAGTTGGCCAAAGATGACATGAGAGAAGTGAGAAGACTACAGCAATTCGGTCTAAACTTGGATAGCCTGATGAGGAGTATTGCAAGGAAAAGCAGTGAAAGATTTTAAGTAATGATATTAACAGGGAGCCTGGAGAAAGTGAGGAGGACAGGTGGTCCCCAGGAAAAATAAAGTGGGTCAGAATTAAGGCTGAGATAAGTGTTTGGGACATGGCAAGAGATACAAGAGACGTGGGGGGTGGAATTTGACAAAACGAGGAGGAAGGAATTTCAGATGTCTAGCTTGGATTACTTGAGTGGGCGGTGTCACCATTTTGTGAGATGGTAAACATGAGGAAGAACAGGTTGAGAGAGGGAAGGGAACAGTAAGCTTGAGCAACAGCAGCAGCACCTGCAGGGTGTTGAATTAAGAAGGTCAGTCAGAGCACTTTAGACAGGGAAGTAGTGCGGAGGTAGATGGGATGTTATTGGCAATGCTCTCATTTTAATTTGGGGGTTGGATTCACATGCATTGTTGGACTTCAGACTTGTATATATATTATATATACTCTAGTATAGGTCAAATATTACATAGTAAATCTTAAAAGTAGCATTTGGTAAAACAGCTCTAGAAAAAAAATAATACTTCAAAATTTGAAAAAAATGTCCCAATTCTCCTTATATGCATTAGAGTTTAGTCAAATGCCACTAAAGCCAAGACCATTTGATTTACCTAGACCTTTCTCCACACATTAAAATTTCAAACTAAGAAACAAAAGAACCATGGGATCAATGGCCAGCAGAAGGAACTATCCTCTGCAGTTTTGTGGTAGTTATCATTGTCAGGTCAATCTCCATGACTGTCTTTTTTTTTTATTTTTAAGATTTTATTTATATGAGGAGGGAAGGGGCAGAACAGGAGGGAGAGAAACCCAATCAGACTCCACACTCAATCCCAGAACCCCAAGATCAGACCTGAGCTGAAACCAAGAGTGGGACACTCAACCAACTTTGCCACCCACACACCCCAATGACTGTCTTATTTTTAACAAATACAAGGAAGATTGAAAGGGCTACTTGAAAAAAAAATAAAACGTTCCTTTTAAAATTGCTTACGTTTTGGGCTCCTGGATGGCTCAGTTGGTTAAGTGACTGCCTTCGGCTCAGGTCATGATCCTGGAGTCCCAGGATCAAGTCCCGCATCGGGCTCCCTGCTCAGCAGGGAGTCTGCTTCTCCCTCTGACCCTCCCGTCTCTCATGCTCTCTCTCTTTCGCTCATTCTCCCTCTCTCAAATAAGTAAATAAAATCTTTAAAAAAAATAAAATTGCTTACGTTTATTAAGGACCTACTTTATCATGTTATATTTCTGTTAAAAGATAAAGCATCTTGTTTGGATAGTTTCCATTTAGTCTCAGGGTGACTTGGAATTTTTAATAGGGTAGTTAGAGAAGGCCTTGGTGAGTAGTTGACATTTATTTTAGCAAAGACTTGAAGGAGGTGAGGACAAGAGCCATTCTGATCCTGGGGAAGAGCTTCTCAGGGAGTTGACTCAGTACTAGCCCCAAGCTAGAGTTGTGCTCAGCAAAAGGTCAGTGTGGCAGGGCAGAGCACTACTGCAGCAAGAGATGTAGGCCATTGTTAAGGACACTGGAATTTATTCTGAGGGAGGCAAGGAGCCATTGAGGGGGTTATGAGCATAGGAGTGACATTATCAGATCTTATTTTAAAGATTTTATTTATGTGTTTGAGAGAGCACACAAAGGTGGGGGCAGAGGGAGAGGGAGAAGCGGACTCCCTGCTGTGCAGGGAGCCCAATGTAGGACTTGATCCCAGGACCCTGGGATCATGACCTGAGCTGAAGGCAGATGAGTAACCAACTGAACCACCTAGGCGCCCCCAGATCTTATTTTAAAAGATTTCTCTACCATGGTAAATAGACTGTAAAGGGGCAAGGATGGAAGTTTGATCATTAGGAGACTATGTTAATAAACCCATGAGAGATGGGTGGTTACTTGGACCAGGTTGGTAGCAGTCATCAGATTCTAGATTTAAAGATACAACCCAAAGGATTGCTTGACAGATTGGCTGTGGATATTCAAAGTGATGAAACTGAGTTCACTTAAGGAATGAATATACCTAAAGAAGTGAAGAAAATTGACAAGTTATCTCTAAAACATAGATGGAAATGCAAAGGACCAAGGGTAGCCAAGACAGTCTTGAACTAAAAGAGCAAAGAGCAAAAATTGTGAGATGACATACATGATCAGATATTAATAGTGGGATGAGTTAATCAGGTATCAAGATTCCAAAGCTACAGTAATTAAGACAATGGAATGTTGTGGCAAAGATCAGCCAATGAAAGAACATAGGATCTAGAAAGAGTCCCATACATAGGTAGATGCGTATTTTGTGACAAAGGTGGCACCATAGAGCGGTGGGGAAAGGTTTTTATTTTCAGTAATGGTCCTGTGCCAATTGGATATCATATGTCCATATAATCATAGCCCCAAACTCAGACCATACACAAAATTTCTAGTTTCAATACAGGTAAAAAGTAAAACAAAGTTTCTAGAAGATAATATAAAAAAATAATTCTTACAACTTGAAAATAAGGAAAAGTAATCAAATGGCACAGAAAGCATTAGTCATAAAGGAAAAGACTGAGAATGATAAACTAGACTAAAACACTTTTCATCAAAAAGCATGATTAAGAGTGAAAATAAAGGGCAGAGTGGGAGAAAATACTTGTAAATAATGAAGGCTCATATTCAGACTATATGAAGGAAAATGGACAAGGGACTTCACACCATGGGGGAGGAGGACACATGCAAATAGCCAATAAACCTAGATAAAGGTGCCCTCACTTGTCTTTCTGAAGTAGTGGCAATATTATGTAATGCTGAACCACATTTCCATCCTCCTCATATATCTTTGGGGGAAAAAAAATCGAGCTTCCTGGGTCTTTATTTGTATTACTAAATCTTTAGGATTGAATAGGAATTGAGACTGTTCAAATTATACTAAAACAGCTATTTAGAGAAAATATAAACCAATTCTTGAACATGAGATTACTGTTTCAAGAAGAGTTCTCCTACCATGAGCATCAGCAATACTAGGCGCACTCCTGCCTAAACCCTTTGTTATTAATTGATGCTTTGGCCTTGCTCTTCAGTATGAGGGGCCAGGTAAGAAGAACACCAACATGAAAAACGAACATTTCCTATCTTAAAGGAATTATCTCTGGGGAAGAAGAATGTAGAGACTATTCTCTACACAAAATGCATATTTTCTTAAAATGTTTCGAAATTTGTCTTTTTTTCAAGAATGTAACCTAAAGGTAGAGGCTGTCCTGAGTGGCAGTTATTGATGGTCACAGAAGGAAGGTTTTCATGAGATGGCCCTGGGATCCAAGGTAACCAGCATGTGATTAGTAGGGACTGGAAGTGATAAGGATAGAAAAGCATCTGTGTTTAGAATGCTCCAATGAGCAATCCGCACTCTCCTGAGATGACCCTTTACTGTTGCTAGGCACTCATTTCTGTTTCTGGAGTGGGTGGTAACATTATGTAATGCTGAACCGCATTTCTGTCATCCTTATATATCTTTGGGAAAAGAATTAGAGCTTCCAAGTGGTTTTTTTTTAATATATATATACTATTAAATTTTTAAGATTGACTAGAAATTTAAATTGTTCAAATTTGGCCTAAAATTGGTTGTACATTTCAAGAAAAAAAAAAAAAGTCTACCCCTGAACATGAGATTACTATTTTAAGCTCTTTTACCATAAGCATCAAATAATGTTAGGTACTCTCAAGTATAAGCAGTTTAGGTGATTAATTTACATAATTCACATCAGGTACAAGGAACTCCCATCTCTTAGCTAGATCTTCCAGCCCCAGAAGTGCTTGATAGAGACTGATTTCCTTTCTCCTTATGGATTGTTCTGATCTTTTCAGAGCAAAGCCTCTGTAAATTTAAACAGCAGTTTAGAGTTTCATTTTGAGCAGCCTGGTGGACAAAAATGTAACTATGATGGGCCCCATATTGAAAATATGAAAAAAGGCTAGATAAAATATTTTATGACATGTTTTTAAATGTACCAGTGATGAAAGCTATTAAAACTCATGAGTATTCTTATAAATAAGATGAAAATACTAGCTAGCAATATGACCAATCAAAACTTTAAAACCTATCAATATTATGTAAAGAAAATAGTATTGGGGGTGCCTGGGTGGCTCAGTCGTTAAGCGTCTGCCTTCGGCTCAGGTCATGATCCCAGGGTCCTGGGATCGAGCCCTGCATTGGGCTCCCTGCTCTGTAGGAAGCCTGCTTCTCCCTCTTCTACTCCCCCTGCTTGTGTTCCCTCTCTTGCTGTGTCTCTCTCTGTCAAATAAATAAATAAAATCTTTTAAAAAAAAAAGTATTGTTTTATATAATGGCTGGAAATTAGAAATGTCTGACGGTGATCTCCTCTAACAGTCAAAACAAATGCCTTTGGAGTTATTTAAAAGAAAACAAAGTATACCACTGAGGGGTCCCTGGGTGGCTCAATCAGTTGAGCGTCTGCCTTTGGCTCAGGTCATGATCTCAGGGTCCTGGGATTGAGCCCTGCATTGGGCTCCCTGCTCAGCAGGTAGTCTTCTTCTCCCTCTCCCTCTCCCTCTGCCCACCCTGCCCCGAGCGCTCTGTCTCTCAAATAAATTTTAAAAATCTTTTTAAACACACCCACACACACCCACCCACCCACCACTGAGGTGACTAGGAAGTACAGACTGCTCACAGGCCAAAAGCCCACCAAGGCCACTATCAGTCTCTATCAAGCACTTCTGGGGCTAGAAGATATAGCTGAGAGATGGGAGTTCCTTGTACCTGATATGAATTATGTAAATTAATCACCTAAACTGCTTATACTTGAGAGTACCTAACATTATTTGATGCTTATGGTAAAAGAGCTTAAAATAGTAATCTCATGTTCTATTGGGAACATAAGAATCTCATGTTCATGTTGAGACTAGAACTAACACCCAGTGTAGGCAGTCTAATACCATAAAGCTAGAAACCAAGAACTAGAGAATTAGGTCTCAATCCTTCCATAGAAAGAAAAAAGAGAACACAAATAGAACAAATAGTACAGAAGAAGATGTTAGATTTAAGCATAAATCAGAATTACAATAAACATACATAAACTAATAATTCTAATTAAAAGATAGACTTCAGACAGCATAATAAATCTGGTTACATATTTACAAGAGAATGTATTTAGGCAAAAATGGGCTAAACTACAAGAACAGATAAATCCACAGTTATGGTAGGAACTTTTTAATATAAAATATTTTAAATCTTCTTGACTTTAGTTGTTACTATTCCTCTTCTGTTTTTCTTTAGGAATATGGAGTTTGTAAATTCAGTTTTAGGTAATCCAGTTTTGTACATAATTACAGTCTTTTATATAACTGAAACATAACCCCTTGAGAAATAAAGAACTTAATGAAAATACTTCTAAAATGCATTTCATTGTTCCCTACCTTCTTTGTAAAATGATTTCGTTGTTTTTATAGAAAAATTTAAAGCTACAGAAAATTTGAAAGAGCATAAGGAATGACCATTTATCCTTCACCTAGAATCACTTACTGGTTTGTTTTTTGTTTTGTTTTGTTTTTTAATATTTATTTGAGAGAGAGAGAGCGCACATGTGAGCAGGGGGAAAGGGAGAGAGAGGATCTGAAGCAGACTCCCCGCTGAGTATGGAGCCACCCTCAAGGCTCAATCCCAAGACCCTGAGATCATGACCTGAGCTGAAATCAAGAGTCCTCTGCTTAACAGACTGAGCCATCCAGGGACCCCTAGAAGCACTGATTGTTAACAATTTGTCATAGTTGTTTTATTTCTTTCTTCCTTTTTCCTCCCTTACCCCCTCCCCTTCTCTCACTGTAATTCTGCAATAGCAACAGGTTTTTGTTACTCTTGGTTTTACTGAACATTTAAAAAGTTGCTTCAACAAATGGTGATGTAACAATTAGATGTCCTTGTGGGAGAAAAAAAACTAAAGAAAGACCTTATGCCTTCCACAAAAATGACTTCAAAAATGGATCACAGACCTGAAAGTAAAATGCAAAACTTTTATACAACTTCCAAAAGAAAATATAAGAGAAAATCTAGGTGCCCTTGGGTTTGATGAATTTTTAGATACAACACCAAAAGCATAGTCCATGAAAGAAAAAAATAAATTGGACTAAAACCTGCTCTGCTAAGGACACTGTTAAAAGAATAAAAAGACAAACCACAGACTGAGAGAAAAATGTATGCGAGGAACACTTAAAACTTAACAAGGAAATAAATAACCCAAATTAAAAATGGGCAAAAGAACTGAACAGACACCTCACCAAAAGGAGATATACAGATGGCAAATGCACATGTGAAAAGACACACTCTACATCCCATATGTCATTAGGGAAATGGAAATTAAAACAATGAGATACTACTACACACCTATTAGAATATCTAAAATCATAAAGGTTGACAGCACCAGTTGCTGGCAAGGATGCAAAACAAAAACTCCCATCCATTTCTGGTGAGAATACAAAATGGTACAGCCACTTTGGAAGACAGTTTGGCTATGAAAAAGCTGAACATAATCTTACCATAGAATCTAGCAATAATGCTCATACAGATCTATCCAACTGAATTGAAAACTTAGGTCCACACAAAAACCAAATGTGAATGTTCATAGGAGAATGCTTTTAGTAGACCAAATGCTGGAAGCAATCAAGATGTTCTTTGCTAGGTGAATGGATGAACAAACTGGGATATCCGTACAACAGAACACTACAAGTATAAAAAGAAATGAGCTTATCAGGCCATGCAAAGACATGGATGAATCTTAAATGAATATTGCTGAGTGAAAGAGGCAAGTCTGAAAAGACTAAATACCATATGATTCCATTTGTATGACATTCTGGAAAAGGCAAAACTGTTGAGATTTTAGACAGCAGTGGTTGTCAGGCATTGGGGGGAGTGTGTTAAATAGATGACTCCCAAGGGTTTTAATAGGGCAGTAGAACTGTTACGTACATGACATTATACATTTGTCTAAACTCATACAACTTTACAACACAAACCTTAATATATGCAAATTTTAACATATTTTAGGAGACTGAGGAATCGGGATGGGATGCTAAATGTGACACAGTAATCTATATAAATGTATTACACAACTTTGTTGAAGGGAGTGGAGGAGAAAGGTGCTGATCTAAGTAACTTGGGAAATAATTGGAGGCTGTAAAACTAAAGTAAAAAACTGTAAGTGACACTGTACTCTAGTTGGTCAAGTTGTATCCCATGAAAGTACGGGTTAACAATTTTGAAACCATTATGCATGTTTACTGGAATTAAACCATTAAATGTTTCTCCCTGTTGGAATGGATGGTGACAGATAAGCGCAGGGAGGACCATGTGGAGAAGAGGAAAGATGAGGGAGGGAGGCATGCAGGCTGGAAGCACACACTCCCCAGACTGAAGCAGAAATACATGAGGCATATTTAGGAAACCATGTTGGAACATGTGGTTTATATAAGGCAGTGGTTTTCAAATTATGTTCTGATGAGCCCCTTCAGAGGCTGGTGGGCAAGGGGGTAAGGAGGCCAGCTATTGAAGTCTTTAAGCAAGGCAGTGCAGCAGGTATATTAGGAAGATTGATCTGATATTGGAGCCAGAGGCTTGTGTTAGGAAATTACTCAGTAAGTCAGATGAAATGCATGAGCCTAAAGGTATTACTGACCACTACTGGTTTGAAAATAGATGATGAAGATGGATGCTTGGACTCTCACCAAGGAAAAACCAACAGTCTGGGTTACAGATTGGATGGAAAGGAAGGAAGAGTCAAAGATCTGTGATAGAAATGGGTAAAGGTAGGGGAGGGGGAGCGCCTGGGTGGCTCAATCAGTTAAGCATCCAACTCTTGGTTTCAGCTCAGGCATGATCTCACAGTCATGAGATCAGGCCCCATGTTGGGCTCTTTGCTAAGCACAGAGTCACTTGAGATTCTCTCTCCTTCTCCCTCTGTCCTTCCTGCTTGGGCTCTTGTGCATGCTCTCTCTCTCTCTCTCTCTCTCTAAAATAGACAAATCTTAAAAAAAGAAAGAAAGAAATGGGTAAAAGGGGTCAAAAGGTACAATTTTCCAGTTATAAAATAGTCATGAGGATATAAATGTGCAGCATGCTGACTATAGTTAATAATACTGTATTGCATATTTGAAAGTTGTTGAGTGTAGATCTAAAAAGTTCCCATCACATGAAAAAAAATTTGTAACTATGTATTGTGTTAGACTTCCTGTGATCATTTTGCAATATATGCAAGTATCAAATTGTTATGTTGTATATCTGAAACTATTATGTTTTAGATAAATTACACCTCAGTTTTTTTTAAAAAAAAAAAGGAGAGAAGCATTTAAAAAAAAAGAAAAATACTATCTTGCTACCAAGTCTGGACAGACCAAGTGAGCTGAACCACTCCAGACTAACTATAATATAAAGAGACTTTTTCATGGCAATTTAATACAAAATGTCTTTTAAGGTCTTCAGCTTTACAAAAGAACATCATCATCATAATTATAATTTATGGAATAAAATAAGGATTTTAAAAGTGTTGTTTTGTTTTGTTTTTAAAGAACTTTGTGTTGAATTTAAATGCAGTGGTACTGGGTTGTAAGGCATATGGAAGATAATATATTATTTCCAAATTCTAAAGGGAAATACAAAGTGGACTGAAATTAACTTGAATATGTAAACTAGCACTATGACGACTGACTGCAGGATTTGTACCTTGTGTCAGCAGTGGGGATGAACACAGCAGACCTGGAAACTGTTTTGGTTGACACCTCAGTTCTTAAGGTTTGTTGCTTTCTCAGAACTCACTAGGCTGGATGACCCCTGTGCCTTTTAAGAATTGCCTTGTGTTAAATCGTAAAGCCCTGGGTTCTGTGGCTAGGCTAAAAATCCTGTATCCAGAGTCTGTGGATTGGCTTCTGCTAAAATAGCCTTCACAGGGTAGTGTTGTTAGGTAAGGCCGAGATTGTTAATAATGTGGCTTCCAGTGGTGAAGATAAATCCCCGGCAGAAGACTTGGTATTCCTTTGAGCTGGTGACATCAGCCTCAAACCCAGGGTTCATCTTTGTGAGTGATAACAAAGTCACCAGGGATTTATTGCCCATTCCCCCACCACGAGAAATTAAATAAACTGTAAATGAACTAAAAAGAACTGTTTACTTGCTCTCACTATAAGAAAAGGTAAAAAAAAAAAAAAAATGCAAATTTATTTAATATAAAGGTTCACAAATAAACATGTTCATATTAACAAAATTCATAAATAAAATATACTAGAAAAATATTGGTTAAGATATAAAACAGACAACGAGGGCCTAGAATCAATAATACTCTAGTAAGGGGGCGCCTGGGTGGCTCAGGCAAGTGTCTGCTTTTGGCTCAAGTCATGGTCTCAGGTTCCTGGGATTGAGCTCTGCAGTGGGCTCCCTGCTCAGCGAGGAGTCTGCTTCTCCCTCTCCCTCTGCCCCTCCTCCCACTTGTGTGCTCACACTCTCTCTCTCAAATTAATAAAATCTTAAAAAAAAAAAAAGAAGAAGAAGAATACTCTAGTAGTAGTATGCCCACCACCCAGATCTTAGTTTCACAAACATTTCCAATAAAAGGAACCAGGGCTCCTTGGCAAAACTGCTGATTTTAGGAATGGGACAAAAAGTATACAAGATGAGCATGGACCATCTTGTAGTGCCAGAAAGTAACGAAGTGCTCAAAAAAGATAAATAAGAACAATGGTGGTGTATGTCAAAGAGACATAGGAGCCAACTGAAAGAGATCCCAATGACCAAATCTCGAACAATTTGAGCAACAAAATAAAACACTATTGTAATAGAACCCAAAGTGTACAGTAAATACCCATGAGTTCATACTGATATAAATAATGATTGTATAAATGAATGGGGGAAATAGAAAAATCTCCCACGCAGGAGAATTCTAAATAATGTATGTAGATACTCTGCCCTCAGGGTGGTAGAACATAACTTGCCACTCCATAAGCATAGGTTGTATATAGTGATTTTCTTCCAAAAAATATGGTATTGGAAGTGGGGCAGGGTTTCAGGGGGGTGTTTAGTAACTTTCCTGACAAACACTGCTGCAATCAAGTGATCAAGGTTAACGACGTAAGTGATGAAGTCGTGCTAATTGGACTATTTTGATATGTGATGAAGATGTCATACCATGTTTGTGATAAACCCACCAAAAACCCTTATCCCCAATCAAATTCTGACAAAAACAAAGGAAAAATCCCTATTGAGGGTCATTCTAAAAAATACTTCAGCACGCCTAACTATCAAGTCATCAAAAATAAGAAAGGCTTGAGAAACTTTCTCAGGAGCCTAGGGAGACATGATGATTAAATGTCATGTGGTAAATGGGGTGGGATCCCAGATGGTATCTTAGACTAGATAGATGTAGAAACTAAGCAAATCTGAATGAAGTATGGACTTTAATTAATACTAATGTATTATTAATGGTTCATCAATTGTGTAAATGTTCCATTCTAATATAAGATTTTAATAGGGGAAACTGCATGTGTGATAGATGGGAACTATCTATACTATCGTCACAATTTTTCTGTAAATCTAAATCTATATTAAAATTAAAAATTTTTAGGGCACCTGAGTGGCTCAGTCGTTAAGCGTCTGCCTTCAGCTCAGGTCATGATCCCAGGGTCCCGGGATCAAGCCCCACATCGGGCTTTCTGCTAAGCGGGGAGCCTGCTTCTCCCTCTCCCACTCCCCCTGCTTGTGTTCCCTCTCCCGCTGTGTCTCTCTCTGTCAAATAAATAAATAAATAAATCTTTAAAAAAAAATTTTTTTTTGGAAGTTGAAGACATTGTGACAGTCAGTCCTAATTATTAGGTCTCCTAAACAAGGGCATTCTTTTATATAGCCACAGGACTAATATCACCTAAAAAATATAACATTGATGAGATATTAACACCTAAAGCACAGTTCATATTCAGATTGCTCAAGTTGCCCTAATAATTCCTCCTGTAGCTGCCCTGTTGTTCTTAATGCAGAAGCCAATCAAAGATGACACATTGCGTTTGTCAATTCTCTTTAGTCTCCTTAACGTACAGCATTCCCTTGATGAGGAGGAATTGTAACGCCTCTTTCTTTAGAATGACTAGATCAACTGCCCTTTGTTTAATCACTTGGGTATGTTTTTTTTAAGGCGGGAAATCAGCAAAGTCACAGTTGGTGGAGACTATACCATTTCTCAAAAATGGCAGTATCCGAAACTGCTTTTCGTGAAACAATGTCTGATGTTTCAAAAGAAGCCAAGGGCTTGGTACTACCAACCAGCCAGCATGCTGGTTTTGTGCTGTGATTACTGATGTCAGGATTAAATTAGGTGGTGATGTAGTTCTTGTGGCACGTTTGCTTTCTTTTTCTGTTGGTGAGTTGCCCAAGATAGTATAAAGTTCCCCCTCTAATTTTCCTATACAAAAAAAGGGCTTAGACATTCTCTGATCAGTTGACCACCCAAGAGAGGAGAACATAAAAAAATAGTTTTAATTCTTTTATGTTTAAATTACAAAAATAACTGGAACATTAAAATTTCTATTAATTGTTTGCTATAAAAAATAAGGAGACCAAACCTTTCAACCTCATTAATGAGCAGTCATACCATGTAGGGTGCCCCTAAAAAGAGGGAGATTGTTCTAGCTCTAGGGTAAGGCATGAGGGGGGAATAAAATCACTGAGTTGGAGATACTGTAGGTACTAGAAAGATTTGAACAAATGAAATGAAGTGGTTTAAGAAATACAAAAGTGGAATGTTTTGATTTTCAAATCATTGCAAATTTAATTTTAATTAAAAAACAATGGAGAGTTGACAGATGTATCCTTAGTGCTAGAAGATGCAGTGCCTAGCGCATAGTATGCCATCAGTGATACCTGGTCTTGTGCACTGAAGAGGAATTAAGATGATTTTAAAGCAGAATATTAAATTCCCATCAGGGTGGGTGGAGCCTGGAAGAGTTGACACGTTCATCTGTGAGGTGACTGGAGTTGACTGCCGTGCAACCCAAGCCACACGGAAGCGTCTGATGTGAGGACTTGGCAGCACTTTTAGATCTGCGTTCAGTTCAGGGAAGTTCACTTCATAGTCATGTGGTACCCAATGAACTGCACAGACCAAGGCAGAGTCCAGATTTATGGCTTTCCTTTACTCATTTATTTGTGTAGAGGCATGTGTTTTAAAAGAGAAAATTTTCCCAGCATTTTCAAAAGTGGTTTGTGGGTTATTTTTCTTCCCCAGAAGCTTTTTTTAAACCTTAGATTGCAACTGAACTCTTGTTATCTTTAATGTCCCGGAGTTAATGCTACGTTTGGGTTTCAACATATCCTGTGCTGAAGGGGCTAAATGAAGAAAGCAGTTCCTCCTAGTTCAGAGTTAACTCAGGAGTCTGGGGTTGGTCAGATGGTCAAGAGTAACTCTTAACCCCATCTAGTATAGGCACCTAACCAGTTTCATAGGAATTGGAGAGCATGTAAATGTTGACTAAAGATGGTAGTATTCCTCCATGTAGACTTTGTGCACAATCAAAAAATGGGTCTCATACATCTTTTTACACACGACAGTAGTGTATTGGCAGGTCCCAATTAAGGGGACCTTAATTGGTAACTTAGGTTACCTCTGAATATTGACTTCAACTATTCTTCAACAAAGGGAAGAGCACAACTCTTAAAATTAGAAGTTTTGTGCTTGTTATGTTTTGGTTTTGACGCTTGCTGGATGCTTAATTCAGAAGTTCCTTAATGTCTCTGAGCCTTCTGTTTATCATCTAGGAGTTGATTTGTAGTGACACCAGGTAAACTGGGGAATGCTGGAGATTGGTTCACATAACTAACAGATGATGGTGCCCACATTCTGTGGAACTTCAGGGTTTCCAGCCCCTGGTTCTGTAATGTACTCTGTTGAGTTCAGCATACTTTTTCAACATTTTTCTTTCTTTTGGGTCTAGCACGTAGTAGGCCCTAGTGGTGGGGGATGGGGGTGGCTAGGGGAGAGAGTGAGAGGATGAAGTACAAGTCTGATTTGCTGTGGACCGATTTCTTTCCCCAGTGTTATCTTTAGCTCTCCTTTTAGAGTAGAAATGAGAAGCTCTGCAGTAAAATTAGAAGTTCGGCTCTGACAACATGAAAATTCCAAGCTTCCTAGTGCTTGATGACTATAATTAAAACATGCATAAGGTCTTTCAAAGGAATTTTTACTGTCTTTAGCTCTCCTTGGCAGTTTTAAACTTGTGTCATTGGTTACAGAATTCAGGATTTCGGGTTTTCTCATGGGTTTGACTTTTTTGTTTCTGTATGTAATTTTCATAATTTTCAAGACTGTCGTTACCTGATGGCCACTTCACTGTTGTTTTACGGAATGGGAATTCTCTACTAGCAGAAATTCTTAGCAACAGATCTTTCTCGAAATTTGTGGAGGACGGAAGTTATGTATTATTTTGGCAGTGATCATGCACAAAATTCAGCTCCACAAGGGCAGCTTAATCAGCGGCATAATGACTCAAGTAGGAAGAATATACGCAGGTACAGTGTGTTATTATTGGGCCTTGCACTAGTTGCAATCATTTGGCCTTAAACAGGCATAAATTCATTATTTTCAAAGATTAAACTTAAATATTAATTTTAATATTTATTAGTTATTAAATTTTAGTGTATTGTAACTCTCTTTTCCCTTACAATCTCTTATATTTTGGTGTCTGAGCAAGGATAGATTTTGGGTAAAACTCAAGATAACCTATTGTTATTTTCACATTTCTTGGACCCCCACTTCCAAAGATTCTCATTCCCAATTGGTTCTTATACATAGACACATTTGGGAGCTAAACCATTTGTAGAGGATGCTTTTCAAATAATTCGGAAGGAGGGGTGCCTGGGTGACTCAGTCGGGTAAGAGTCCAACTCTTGGTTTTTGGCTCAGGTCATGATCTTGGGGTCCTGGGATCGAGCCCCGCATGGGGCTCCGGGCTGAGTGTGGAGCCTGCTTAAGATTCTCTCCCTCCCTCTCGCACTGCACACCTGCCCCACTCCATGCACATGCTCTCTCCATCTCTCTCCCTCGCCAAAACAAGTAGTTGAGAAGGGCTTGAGGATTCCTCAGAGGATTCCACGATCAATGAAATTTAGTTCTCTAAGGAAAGCTTGATTACATTTGCCTTTTATTCACATCTGTTTTATTTGAAGTTCCTAAGAAGGCATTGTTGTAAGATAGACGGTTTCTAGGATACCTTATCCTTTAAGATTCTGATCCTATTTTGAATTCACGAGAGTCTTTGTTAAGATTAGAGACCTAATACTCAAACAGAATTAAAGTGAATTGTGATAAAGGGCAGAAAACGTTTGCCCTTTTTCTCTATCTCGCATGAAGCCCTTTATAAACTTGGTTGCCATAATAACCTGCCTTTTTTTGTTCCAGCAAATTCTGTGAATTCCCTGTACATACGGTGTTTCATGGTTTTTCTGATAGATACTCTAGTTTCCTTTGGCTGAAACACATAAGCGCTGGTGTGCTGCTAATGCTTAACTACTGGGGGAAAGAGGACTGATTCCTATCATTTGCTAATTCCCTGATGTAAATTTTCCCCACAGTAATGGCCAATTTCAAGCTACCAATGTGAGGTCACTGAATGTGCTGAGAAGAGCGACCCGCCACAAAGAGCATTTCTACCATGTACACACAGTAGATGCAAATAACTTCCAAGACCATATAAAATGTAGTAAGATAACTAGAAAATGAGGTGTTTGAGTATTTACTGTTGGCTTTTAATGTTTTATATATTCAAATTATTTTACCACAGAATACCCAAGAAACTATTTCCTTGCTTATCTTTGGGGAACTAGAGTGTTTCAAAATTGAGGAAGACTTTTACTTTGCATTTGCATTCTTATGTTCTTTAAATTAATTACCTATGTTAAATTTATGAGCAACAACAAAAAAACAGTGTTAAGCAGCTGTACAGGTGATTTTGATGTGTGTCTAAGTTGAGGAACCGCCAGTGGTTCTCAGCTACTAGCTACCTAAAGTAAAAATGTTTTTCTTGGTTCTCTGGCACCTTCAAGCTGCTTATGTGCTTAAGAGCAGTGATTACTATATTCTAACTATTAATTTATATGCTGTTCCATTCTTTGAAATGATTTGAGAAATCTTTTGCCAAATATATATGTTAAAATGTAAAGAAAAATAAGAGTTACTGCTAGAAAGAAAATTGCAAAGTAGAAAGTCAGAATTTGTAAATACAAATATGCCAGTCTTAAAGTTCACCATAATTGATAAAGTTGAAGAACAGATTTTGCTTCTGAGCTTCCTGGCAATCAGTGTGGGGTGGGGAGAGAGAGGGAATAATATTTTTATCAGAGGGAAGGAAGGTCATCATTTTCTCAAAGAATGCTAAACATTGCATTGTACTGAGTTCCAAAGTAAATCTCATACATGAAAATTCATATATAGGGATACTAATAGACAATGCCCTGAACACTATTCCTCTAGTATTTATAGCCGTGGGGTTCATATGGCTGGTTCCTGTACTTCAAGAAAAAATAAGAATGTGATACTAAAAAGCATCTCAGTTGAAATGACTTTTCCCCTAAAGGAGATGGGTATAACAGTCTAAACCGTTATCCTCCTATTTTTTGTAAAATATAAACAGGTGATCAAGCTTGATTCAAATTTGAAATGACACCACCTAAAGGAATAAAGATTTAGAATAAGGATGACAAACCATGACAAATAAGCCTACTCAGCTCCTGTCCTTTGTTGGTGTGAGTGAGTTTATGGTGCTGTGTTGAAGAGGATTCTGAGGCCAGTGTCAGCAGAAGGGAGTATAGTGAATGACTAGCTGTCTGTCTGGGTCACAGGAATGGAGAACAGGAGAGAAACTTCTGCATTTTTGCCATCCTTAGATCAGACTGTCTTATGTAAATTTCACTGGTCTCAGTCAGTTTCTAATGTACAGTGGATTACAGACAAATGGGGTTTATAGTCTTTTTTTTTTTTAAGATTGTGTTTTTAAGTAATCTCTACATCCAACGTGGAGCTTGAACCCTGAGATCAAGAGTGCCACGCTGTCCTGACTGAGCCAGCCATTCACCCCCATAGTCTTTGATAAGGGCCTGGAGTGTTGTATTTTGTACTGCTCTTTGAGAGTGTATACAATATCTATGTTAACTGTCACTGAGTGATCCTAACAGCCTGGTGCATTTCTCTTTCATCATTTTGATTTTTGATTCTGTAGTTTATTTTGTTATCTTAATATTTGGTATCCCATTTTAGTTCATCTCTAGTTTCATTGAGTTGTTTTTAGTTCTTTAGTCTAATAGAACACTATCATTACTATTTTTTATTTGTTTGGGAGTATGATTCTTAAAAGCAGTGGGATAAGGAAAATTTGCCAAGTAATTCCTATAGGAGCATTGTCTTACCCATTAGTATTATATACTTTAAATTATCGGCAATCAGCTATTTGTTGTGTTTACTTTTAACAAACTACAATTTAAATTCTCTTATTAAAGAGGGAATTTATTATCTAAAGACAGTCTTAAGGGAAATTAAAATAGTTCAGAAATGTTAATATCATTAGCTATAATGTTTTGGGAATTTCTTTTTTTTAGTAATGATACACTGCATGATTGTTCTACTCCATATCTTAGAAACACAGTTCATCTGTGTAGTCATGCCTACTATCTGTTTGATTTTTCTAATCCTATTAAAAATAGTCCTTAAATGAGTATTTCCCTGTAAGAAAATAAATTGATGCCACTCTTCTGAAGAACAGTTTGGTAATATATAACAAAACCCTTGAAATTTTAAACCCTTTGACTTAGTTAATTCCATTTGTAGGATGTCATTAGAAAACAAACACTGATTTTTAAATGTGGATTTTGGAATAAGGGTGCATGCTTTGAATCCAGACAATAAACTTACAAGGTGTATGACATTAGTTTAACTTCTGTCAGCCTCAGTCTTCACATCTGTAAAATAGGTATGAAAATAGTACCTATATCTGGGTATCATTGTGAGAATTAAGTACAGCAATATATGGAAAGTGCTTAATATCCTGCCTCATATAAATGTCAAAAATTGCTCTTATCAGTAATCATACAAAGATTGTTCATCATAGCATTTATTAAAATAGTAAACACAGGAAAGGATTTGAATGATTTTCATCCATATGAGGGAATATTATACCCTGCAGTTTTTAAATGACATCCCTTAAGGATTTGCAAAGATGTAAGAAAATGCTCATGGGGGTGGAGCAAGATGGTGGAGGAGTAGGAAACCTGGATTTCGTCTGGTCTCAGGAATTCAGCTGAATACGGATCAAACCATTCTGAACACCTACGAACTCAACAAGAGATCGAAGAAAAGAATAGCAACAACTCTCTGAACAGAAAAGCGACCACTTTCTGGAAGGTAGGACGTGCGGAGAAGTGAATCTGAGGCGATATTCAGGAGGATAGGCGGCGGGGGAGGGGGCCTCCGTCGGCCGCTTCTGGCAAGTGATAGAGCCGAGGAGCACAAAATCAGAACTTTTAGAAGTCGCCTCCGCTGAGAGACATCGTTCCAGTGGCTACGCAGGGGGTGGAACCCTCACGGGACAGTGTCGTCCCAAGACCCTCAGGGTCACATAAACACTGGGGATACCTGAGTGCGGCAGAGCTCCCAGGTATCGGAGCGGGGAAGCCAGCTGCAGAGACGGAGCCAAGGTGCGGGATCTAAGCTTGGGGTTGCCATAAACCATGATCCGTGGCACAGTCAGGCCACTGCTCCTCCAGCAGTGACCCTACAAGCAGCAGATCCGGGGGGACTCCCCTTCCTCCCCCGGAAGGAGCGGCGCAGGAGCGCACAGCAGGGATCTGCTGGGTTTGGAGACTCCACACAGGGTCGGGTGCCAGAGATCGAAACGCTCAGTCACAGGCCGGGTGAGCACGGAGTGCGGCCAGAGATCGGGGAGATGGCAGTGATTGCTTTTCTCTGGGGGCGCACTAAGGAGCGGGGCCCCGAGTTCTCGGCTCATCCGGGGCGGAGATTGGGAGGCCACCATTTTCACTCTCGTCCTCCAAAGCTGTATGGAAAGCTTGCAGGGAACAAAAGCTCCCGAGAGCAAACCTGGGCGGATTACTTAGCCGGGACTGACAAGGGCGGGCCAATTCCGCCTCTGGCAAAGACACTTGGGAACCACGGCAACAGGCCCCTCCCCCAGAAGATCAGCAAGAACAGCCAGCCGAGACCAAGTTTACCAATCAATGAGAACGGGAGAACTCCATCTCTAAGGAAATACTGCACATAGAATTCATGGCTTTTTTACCATGATTCATTAGTCTTTCGAAGTTAATTTTTTTAACTGTTTTTTTTTTAATCTTTCTTTTTCCCTTTTTCAACCAACATCTTATCAATTCCTTTTAAAAATATATATATTTTTATTCTTCATTTTGAGAGTCATATTCTATCCCTTCATAGTAGTTACCCTTATTTTTGGCATATATATATATATATATATATATAAGTTCTCTCTTTAAAATTGTGAGATACAGTTTCTTATAGCATATCAAAATATATCCTAAATCTCTAGTGTATGGCTTTGTTCTAGTCTCCGGCCTGATCACATTCTCTCCCCTTTTTTTTTTCATTCTTTCTTTTTTTATCCTCTTCTTTATTTTTCAAGTACCTTATCAATCCCTTTTTTAAAATTTTTTATACTTTTCATCTTTACAGTCATATTCCATCCCTTCATCATAGCAACCCTTATTTTGTACATATATAAGTCATTCTTTAAAATTTTAGGAGGCACTTTCTTCTAACAGACCAAAATACACCCAAAATCTAGTGTGTGGCACTGATCTATGCACTAGCCTGATCATATTTGATCATATTGTTTTTCTTTGTTCTGTTTTTGTATGTTTTTATCTTTTTCTTTTTGTTTCTCTTTTCATTCTTTCCCTTTCTTTTCCCCTGGATTCTGGTCTTTTCTGATTTCTTTAGAGTATATTTTCTGGGGACGTTGTTAACCTGTTAGCATTTTGTTCTCTCATTCATCTATTCTCCTCTGGACAAAATGACAAGACGAAAAAAATCACCTCAACAAAAAGAACAAGAGGTAGTACCGTCTCCCAGGGACCTACTCAATATGGACATTAGTACAATGTCGGACCTAGAGTTCAGAATCATGACTTTAAAGATACTAGCTGGGCTTGAAAAAAGCATGGAAGTTATTAGAGAAACACTTCCTGGAGAAATAAAAGAACTAAAATCTAACCAAGTCGAAATCAAAAAGGCTATTAATGAGGTGCAATCAAAAATGGGGTCACTAACTGCTAGGATAAATGAGGCAGAAGAGAGAATTACTGATATAGAAGACCAAATGATGGAAAATAAAGAAGCTGAGAAAAAGAGAGATAAACAACTACTGGATCATGAGAGCAGAACTCAAGAGATAAGCGATACGATAAGATGAAACAACATTAGAATACATGAGATTCCCAGAAAAAGAAGAAAGAGAGGGGCAGAAGGTATATTGGAGCAAATTATAGAGAACTTCCCTAATGTGGGGAAGGAAACAGGCATCAAAATCCAGGAGGCACAGAGAACCCCTCTCAAAATCAATAAAAATAGGTCAACACCCCAACATCTAATAGTAAAACTTAGGAGTCTCAGAGACACAGACAAAATCTTGAAAGCAGCTCAGGAGAAGAGGTATGTAACCTATACTGGTAGAAACATTAGATTGGCAACAGACCTATCCACAGAGACCTGGCAGGCCAGAAAAGACTGGCATGATATCTTCAGAGCACTAAACGAGAAAAATATGCACCCAAGAATACTACAGCCAGCTAGGCTGTCATTGAAAATAGAAGAAGAGATAAAAAGCTTCCAGGACAAACAAAAACTAAAGGAATTTGCAAACACGAAACGAGCCCTCCAAGAAATATTGAAAGGGGTGCTCTAAGCAAAGAGAGAGCCTAAAAGCAGCATAGACCAGAAAGGAACACAGACAATATACAGTAACAGTCACCTTACAGGCAATTCAGTGGCACTAAATTCGTATCTTTCAGTAGTTACCCTGAATGTAAATGGGCTAAATGCCCCAATCAAAAGACACAGGCTATCAGATTGGATTAAAAAGCAAGACTCATCGATATGCTGTCTGCAAGAGACTCATTTTAGACCCAAAGACGCCCCCAGATTGAAAGTGAAGGGGTGGAAAACCATTTACCATACTAATGGACCCCAAAAGAAAGCTGCAGTGGCAATCCTTATATCAGACAAATTAGATTTTAAAACAAAGACTGTAATAAGAGATGAGGAAGGACACTGTATCCTACTTAAAGGCTCTATCCAACAAGAAGATCTAACAATTGTAAATATTTATGCCCCTAACATGGGAGCAGCCAATTATATAAGGCAATTAATACCAAAACTGAAGAAACACATTGACAACAATACAATAATACTGGGGGACTTTAACACCCCCCCTGACTGAAATGGAGAGATCATCTAAGCAAAAGATCAACAAGGACATAAAGACTTTAAATGACACACTGGACCAAATGGACTTCACAGACATATTCAGAACATTCCATCCCAAAGCAACGGAATACACATTCTTCTCTAGTACCCATGGAACATTCTCCAGAATAGATCACATCCTAGGTCACAAATCAGGTCTCAACCGGTACCAAAAGATTGGGATTATTCCCTGCATATTTTCAGACCACAATGCTTTGAAACTAGAACTCAATCACAAGAGGAAAGTCAGAAAGAACTCAAATACATGGAGGCTAAAGAGCATCCTACTAAGGAATGAATGGGTCAACCAGAAAATTAAAGAAGAATTTTTAAAAATTCATGGAAAACAATGAAAATGAAAACACAACTGTTCAAAATCTTTGGGATGCAGCAAAGGCAGTCCTAAGAGGAAAGTATATAGCAATACAAGCCTTTCTTAAGAAACAAGAAAGGTCTCAAAGACACAACCTAACCCTACACCTAAAGGAGCTAGAGAAAAAACAGCAAATAAAGCCTAAACCCAGCAGGAGAAGAGAAATAATAAAGATCAGAGCAAAAATCAATGAAATAGAAACCAAAAGAACAGTAGAACAGATCAACGAAACTAGGAGCTGGTTCTTTGAAAGAATTAACAAGATTGATAAACCCCTGGCCAGACTTATCAAAAAGAAAAGAGAAATGACCCGAATCAACAAAATCATGAATGAAAGAGGAGAGATCACAACCAACACCAAAGAAATACAAACAATTATAAGAACATATGATGAGCAACTATGCCAGCAAATTAGATAACCTGGAAGAAATGGATGCATTCCTAGAGATGTATCAACTACCAAAATTGAACCAGGAAGACATAGAAAACCTGAACAGACCTATAACCACTAAGGAAATTGAAGCAGTCATCAAAAATCTCCCAACAAACAAAAGCACAGGGCCAGATGGCTTCCCAGGGGAATTCTACCAAACATTTCAAGAAGAATTAATACCTATTCTCCTGAAACTGTTCCAAAAAATAGAAATGGAAAGAAAACTTCCAAACTCATTTTATGAGGCCACCATTACCTTGATCCCCAAACCAAACACCCCATCAAAAAGGAGAATTACAGACCAATATCCTTGATGAACATGGATGCAAAAATTCTCACCAAAATACTAGCCAATAGGATCCAACAATACATTAAAAGGATTATTCACCATGACCAGGTGGGATTTGTCCCTGGGCTGCATGGTTGGTTCAGCATCCGCAAATCAATCAACATGATACAATATATTAAAAGAAGAAAGAACAAGAATCATATGATCCTCTCAATAGATGCAGAAAAAGCATTTGACAACATACAGCATCCTTTCTTGATCAAAACTCTTCAGAGTATAGGGATAGAGGGTACATGCCTCAATATCATAAAAGCCATCTATGAAAAACCTACAGCAAATATCATTCTCAATGGGGAAAAGCTGAGAGCTTTCCCCCTAAGGTCAGGAACGTGGCAGGGATGTCCACTATCACCACTGCTATTCAACATAGTATTAGAAGTCCTAGCCACAGCAATCAGACAACAAAACGAAATCAAAGGCATCCAAATCGGCAAGGAGGAAGTCAAACTCTCACTCTTTGCAGATGATATGATACTGTATGTGGAAAACCCAAAAGACTCCACCCCCAAACTGCTAGAACTCATTCAGGAATTCAGTAAAGTGGCAGGATATAAAATCAATGCACAGAAACCAGTGGCATTCCTATACACCAACAAGACAGAAGACAGAGAAATTAAGGAGTCGATCCCATTTACAATTGCACCCAAAACCATAAGATACCTAGGAATAAATCTAACCAAAGAGGCAAAGGATCTGTACTCAGAAAACTATAAAATACTCATGAAAGAAATTGAGAAAGACAACAAAGAAATGGAAAAACGTTCCATGTTCATGGATTGGAAGAACAAACATTGTGAAGATGTCAATGCTACCTAGAGCAATCTACACATTCAATGCAATCCCCATCAAAATAGCATCCACTGTTTTCAAAGAAATGGAACAAATAATCCTAAAATTTTATGGAACCAGAAGAGACCCCGAATAGCCAGAGGAATGTTGAAAAAGGAAAGCACAGCTGGCGGCATCACAATTCCAGACTTCCAGCTCTATTACAAAGCTGTCATCATCAAGACAGTATGGTACTGGCACAAAAACATACACATAAATCAAGGGAACAGAATCGAGAGCCCAGAAATGGACCCTCAACTCTATGGTCAACTCATCTTTGACAAAGCAGGAAATAATGTCCAATGGAAAAAAGACAGTCTCTTCAACAAATGGTGTTGGGAATATTGGACAGCCACATGCAGAAGAATGAAACGACCATTTCCTTACACCACACACAAAAATAGACTCCAAATGGTTGAAAGACCTAAACGTGAGACAGGAGTCCATCAAAATCCTAAAGGAGAACACAGGCAGCAACCTCTTCGACCTCAGCCACAGCAACTTCTTCCTAGAAACATCGCCAAAGGCAAGGGAAGCAAGGGCAAAAATGAACTATTGGGATTTCATCAAGATAAAAAGATTTTGCACAGCAAAAGAAACAGTCCACAAAACCGAAAGACAACCGACAGAATGGGAGAAAATATTTGCAAATGACATATCAGATAAAGGGCTGGTATCCAAAATCTATAAAAAACTTACCAAACTCAACACCCAAAAAACAAATAATCCAATCAAGGAATGAACAGAAGACATGAACAGACATTTTTCCAAAGACATCCAAATGGCCAACAGACACATGAAAAAGTGCTCAACATTGCTCGGTATCAGGGAAATCCAAATCAAAACCTCAATGACATACCACCTCACACCAGTCAGAATGGCTAAAATTAACAAGTCAGGAAACGACAGATTTTGGCGGGGTTGCGGAGAAAGGGGAACCCTCCTACACTGTTGGTGGGAATGCAAGCTGGTGCAACCACTCTGGAAAACAGTATGGAGGTTCCTCAAGAAGTTGAAAATAGAACTACCATACGATCCAGCAATTGCACTACTGGGTATTTACCACAAATATACAAATGTAGGGATCCGAAGGGGTATGTGCACCCCAATGTTTATAGCAGCAATGTCCACAATAGCCAAACTGTGGAAAGAGCCAAGATGTCCATTGACAGATGAATGGATACAGAAGAAGTGGTATATATACACAATGGAATATTATGCAGCCATCAAAAGGAATGAGATCTTGCCATTTGCAACCACGTGGATGGAACTGGAGGGTGTTATGCTGAGTGAAATAAGTCAATCAGGGAAAGACGTGTATCATATGACCTCACTGATATGAGGAATTCTTAATCTCAGGAAACAAACTGGGGGTTGCTGGAGTGGTGGGGGGGTGGGAGGGATGGGGTGGCTGGGTGATAGACATTGGGGAGGGTATGTGCTATGGTGAGCGCTGTGAATTGTGCAAGACTGGTGAATCACAGATCTGTACCTCTGAAACAAATAATGCAATATATGTTAAGGAAAAAAAAAAGAAGAAGAAGATAGCAGGAGGGGAAGAATGAAGGGGAGTAAATCAGAGGGGCAGATGAACCATAAGAGACGATGGACTCTGAAAAACAAACTGAGGGTTCTAGAGGTAAGGGGTGTGGGGGGATGAGTTAGCCTGGTGGTGGGTATTGAAGAGGGCACAATCTGCGTGGAGCACTGGGTGTTATGCACAATGTATCATGGAACACTGCATCAAAAACTAATGGTGTAATGTATGGTGATTAACATAACAATAAAAAATTTAAAGAAAAAAATACTGGCAGTGGGGTTTGAGGTAGAGGTGGAGGCGCATACCTGCCCTTTATAAAAAAAAGAAAGAAAGGAAATGCTCGTAATCCCATTTAGTGAAGCGGCAGGAAAATCTATATGCTCTAAGATGTCAGTTAATTATGTTTTAATTATATTTTAATTCTGTTATAAGATATTGTTCCTAAAATAATTGTCTTTAAATGTGTTAATTATGTTTTAAAATAGTGTTTTTTAAAGATATTATAGAAAAAACTGGAAAAGTAATGCCAGAATGTTAAGGATCAATGTTAGTAATTCTTAAAACTGGGTGATAGATATAGGGGGATTATATTAATACTCTTCTGTTTCTATACTGTAGACTTTAATATTTCATAATTTTTTAAAAGAATAGCTATAATAAAAGTTTAAATCCTTAGAATTAGTGTTTTGTAACTTGTTTAGATGTAAATTACCCCTTGGTCAGTTTTGTTATTAAACTTTTATTGGTGCTTTAAGGTTTTTAAAGCATTTAAGAGAATGGCAGGTCAGACTTGAGAACATTTCATAAAAATGATAATATATATAAATGTATGGAATAGCATTTAACAAGAAAGATGGTTCATTCAGTAATGGAATTGCTACTGATTTTGTCATTTTTTTTTTTACTCTTTTACATCTTCTAAAAAGTCTGGAGTAAGCTGTGTTTAGAATCTTAATTAGGAAAAGCTTTCATCAATTTTTAATGAAATACTGATAATTTTTATGCATTAAGAACTTTATTACTTCTGGTACTAAAAGCACTCATACTAGGTGCTTCTGAGACTCATCTTTGAACAACACTCTTCTCTAAGACAGTTTTGGTGAAGGATAGATTTATGTCTGAACATCTGTCCAGAAAATAGCCATTTCAAGTATTTCTCATATATAAAATATGATACAAGGGCCATCTCTACTATACGTTTGCATAAAATTTCTTTTTATTTATTTTTTTTAAATTTCTTTTTAAAGTAGTATAAATTTCTCAGTATAGCCAGTGTACATATAGAAAACTTGACCTTAGTGGGAGGGAAAGGTATTGTGAGTATTTTGGCAAAGTTTTCACTCTTTAGGCAGAAAAAAGATTAAGAGGAAATGAGTATCTATTTCTTCCTGCCTCTGTAACTGAAACAGTATTCAAATTTATAGGTGAATTTTATTTGTAGCAAACACTTTCTTTACAAACCATGAGTTTATCTTGTAGGTGGCCTTTTAAAATAAACTACTTGATTTTATACACTGTGCTCATGCTTTGGCTTTATGCCCGACCTCCCAGGTTGCAAACATCCAGAGTAAGACTCAATATTAAAGAAAATAAACCAGAAAAAAAAAAAAACCTAGAAAATATTGCAGATGTTAGTAATAAATTACTCAGTAATATTCACATTAGAGCAGTAATAAATTATAATAGTGTTGGTCCTTAAAAATTGTCTTACTGTTTATTAAGACATTTAATCTTTCCCATGTTCCAAATGAAATGCATTACTGTTTTCTACTCTTAAAAGAGTTAGGTGTTAAGGGATATTGTGTTTATTCATTTGACTGATTCTATTCTATACAGAGGTTAAAAAACAAAGCAAAGCACCGCCCCTACAAGCATAGTATCAACTAGTACCAAATCCTTACTATATGTGAGAAAATTATGTTTTGGAAGTCAGTTACATTAAAAAAATATAATCTAGAATATACTAAAGGCAAAATGATTAATCCGACAAATTCTAAAATTCAAAACAATTAGAAGTCTATGGAGAAGTGGTAGATCTTGAAGGAAAAAAAAGGCATATTGAGGAAACCATGTTGGAACAGATGGCTTATATAAGGAAGAAGTTTTCAAATTATGTTCTGATGAGCCACCACAGGGGCTGGTCAACAAGGTGGTAAGGAGGCCAGCTACTGAAGTCTTTAAGCAAGGCAGCGCAGCAGGTATATTAGGAAGATTGATCTGACTTTGGAGCCAGAGGCTTGTGTTAGGAAATGACACCGTTAAGTCAGAGGAGATGGCATGAGCCTAAATGTATCACTGGCCGTGGGTTTGAAAATAAAATAGGAAGATAGATTCTTGAACTCTCACCAAGGAAAAACCAACAGGACTGGGTTAGAGATTGGATAGATAGTATAGCAGAGGAAGGGGGAGTCAAAAGATCATACAGTGACAAAAATGAAGAGTCTCATGTTGAATTTAAATCCAGTGGTACAAGAGGACATGGGACTATGGAAGATAATCGATTGTATCCAAATTCTAAAGGGAAATACTAAGTGGACTGAAATTAACTCAAATATGTAAACTAGAACTATTATGGCTATCTGTGGGATTTGTACCTTGTGTCAGCAGTGGGGATGAACACTGCAGACCTGGAAATTGTGTTTTGGTTGTTGCTTTCTCAGAACTCACTAGGCTAGATGACCCCTGTGCCTTTTAGGGGTTGCCATGTGTTAAATCCTAAAGCCCTGGGTTCTGTGGCTAGGCTAAAAATCCTGTATCCAGAGTCTGTGGATTGGCTTCTTCTAAAGTAGCCTTCACAGGGTAGTGTTGTTAACTAAGGCAGAGATTGTTAATAATGTGGCTTCCAGTGGTGAAGATAAATCCCCGGCAGAAGACTTGGTATTCCTTTGAGCTGGTGACAACAGCCCCAAACTCAGGGTTCATTTTTGTGAGGAATAACAAAGTCAACAGGTATTTACTATCCCTCCCCTACCAAAAAATAAACTATAAATGAACAAAGAATATAGAAATGTAGATATCCATTCTCAGTGTAAGAAAAAGCTTATTTAATATTAAATACAAACACCTATTTAATATAAAACTTCATAAATATAGGTGTTATGGGCTGAATTGTGTCCCCCAAATTCATATGAAGTCCTAACCCCCAGTCCCTCAGAATGTAACTGTATTTGGAGTTAAAAGATTAAAGAAAGCGATTAAGTTAAAATGAGGTCTTTGAGGTGTCTTAATCCAATGTGACTGGTGTTCTAAGAGGAGGTTACAACAGACCAAGGGATGACCATGTGAGGACGCAGTGAGAAGGTGACCATTGCAGTCCAAGGAGAAAGGCCTCAAAAGAAACCAAACCCACCAACACCTTGCTCTTGGCCTTCTAGCTTCCAGAACTATGAGAAAATATCTACTGCTTAAGCCATCCAATCTGTGGTATTTTTTTTTTTCCAGATTTTATTTATAGGGGCCCCTGGTTTTGTCGGTTGAGCATCTGCCTCCCCTCAGGTCATGATCCCAGGGTTCTGGGATCAAGCCTCACGTCAGGCTCTCTGCTCAGCAGGAGCCTGCTTCTCCCTCTCCCTGCCATTCCCCCTGCTTGTACTCTCTCTCTCTGTCAAATAAATAAATAAAATCTTTATTAAAAAAAACTTTAAAAGATATTTTATTTATTTACTTGACAGAGAGAATACACAAACAGGGGAGCAGCAGAGGAAGAGAGGGAGAAGCAGGCTTTCTGCTGAGCAGGGAACCTGATTCGAGGCTCAATCACAGACCCTAGCCACCCAGCCACCCCTCTGTGGTATTTATTTAATGACAGCCCAACAAACATAGTTCAACATGTATTTTTAGCAATATGTAAATAATACCAAAACAGTATCAAACAACATCAAAACAACTTATAAACAATATCAAAAGATAACAAGAACCTAGACAAAAATTGCTTAATATGCAAAATAGACAAAGAAGGACCTAGAATCTACAACACTCCAGTACCAGCATGTGTAGCACCCAGAACTTGGTCTTAAATACCACCCTCCAGTGAAAGGAACCAAGACTCCTTGGAGAAATGACTGATTCTAGGAACGAGGCAGGATATACATTGGATGAGTCTGGAGCATTATATAATGCCAGAAAGTATTGTTTAAAAAAAAAAACACACACACAATTATAAGGTCTGTCAGAGGGACATGGGAGCAAACTGAAAGATCTCAGTGTTCAAAGCCTTGAGCAGCAAAATGAAGTACTACTGTATTAAAACCCAAAGTGTAAAATAAACATAGGAGTCCTTATTGATATAAATAAATCATTGAATAAATAAGTGGAGAATAGATAAATCTCCCGTGCAGAAAAATTTCAGATAATTTGCATTGATACTCCACTCAAGAAGGTGGAACATAATTCCCTGGTTCAAGTATGGCCTGTGCATAGCAGCTTCCTTCCCAAGAATACAGTGTGGACAGGGCTGGGGTAGGGAGTCACCTCACAGTGAAGTCTGACCACTACCTCAGCCTGCTGGTCAGGGTTAACATCAACAGTGATAAATCATGTTGATAGTGTGTCCTTGATATAATAGGATAAAATGGTACTTTACCTCTTCAAAAATTCATACCTCAGTTTAATCACGAGAAAAACACCAGACAAATTCCAGTAAAGGAATCTCCTCCGGTATTCACCAATACTCAAAACTTGTCAAAGTCATTTCCCAAGGAAAGTCTGAGAATTTTTTTTTTTTTTTTTAAAACCAGGAGGACCTAAGGAGGCAGGATAGGTAAATACAATGTGCTATCCCAGATGGGATCTTGGGTCAGAAAAAGGATGGTAGGTAAAAACTAAAGCAATCTGAATAGAATATGGACTTCAGTTAATAATATATCAATATTGGTTTGTGAATTGTGACAAATGTACCATACTAATGCAATATGTAGATAAGAGGGGACACATATAGGGTTTATGGTAACTATAGTGTATTCCCAACATTTCTGTAAAATTAAAACTATTCCAAAAGATTTTTTTAAATAGATCAGAAAAGTAGACAACAGGATATCATACACCATATGCATCAAAAAGCCAGTAAACACTTGAAAAGAAAATCATGTTTACTGGTATTCAGGAATGTATATTAAAACATCAGTGAGATCATTTTTCCCCTATTTAGCTGGCAAACTTTGTTTTTTAAATAATGATGCCAGCGATCAGCCATGTATAGGAATGTAAAGTGGAACTGCTTCTCTGGAGAGCATTTTGATGATAGGTAAAAATGTATGTACTCTTTGAAGCAGCAACATCCTAACCAGGAAGTGAGTATCAATGGACAGAGAACTGTTTTTATGTTCTGTGCAATCGAAAAAACCTGGAAGTCAACAAAAAACCTATTATATGGGATTATTTAAATAAACTAAGGGAATCTCAATGTGGAATGTAATGAAGGTATTAAAAATACATACTGTAGAATATTTGAGGGCAAAAAACTCCATGATGTATTACCTGAAAATGCCAACTGTAAGCCATGTATAGGTGTTGTTCCAGTTCTGGGTCTGTCCTTTCATGGTATATGTGATTGTACATACCTGTTGGATCTGTGATTTGGCAAAAAAATCTTAACAGATGGCATTAAATTAAATCTTGTTAATGATTTAGGCATTTTATAAATGTTTAAAGAGAGCTATTTCAGTGCATGTTGTAATATATCAAGTATTGACAGCACCATTATTATAATCAGTAGCCAGTACTTCTCAAAATAGAGTAAAGGACCACTTTTGTATTACAAGTTGTGTGTGTGTACACACGTGTTATATTTAGGTTTTGGGAATATTACATGTGGACAAAAAGTAGGATTTGCATACAATAAAATGTTGCCTGCAGTTCTGTCTGGTACGGTTGGGACAATTTTTATTTTTGGTGATTTTCTACATTTTCCAAATGTTCAAGGAACCATAGACCATTTTTTGTGATGACAAAGGCTTTATTTTTAAATTCAAGTATAATTAACGGTATTATTAGTTTCAGGTGTACAATGAGAAAGTTTTTTTAAATGATGATTTTTAAAATATAAATTTTTTCCCATGATACTGTACCTAGAATTTTAAAATCCTCTTTGTTAAAAAAAAAAAGTATTTTGGGCGCCTGGGTGGCTCAGTTGGTTAAGCGACTGCCTTCGGCTCAGGTCATGATCCTGGAGTCCTGGGATCGAGTCCCACATCGGGCTTCCTGCTCAGCGGGGAGTCTGCTTCTCCCTCTGACCCTCTTCCCTCTCGTGCTTTCTATCTCTCATTCTCTCTCTCTCTCAAATAAATAAATAAAATCTTTAAAAAAAAAAGTATTTTTACTTTGCTTTCTGAGTGGATTTAGTCTGTGCACAAATTTGCATTCATACAAATATACACCATTGTATGTTTCCCATGTAGTTTCTACTTTTGTATTAGGTATAATTTTTATAAGTAGTTAAAAGCATTATTGTATTTGATTATTTTTCTCATACTTTTACTTTTAGGTTGGTGTTTGGAATGCTTTATCCTGCATATTATTCATACAAAGCTGTGAAGACAAAAAACGTGAAGGAATATGTAAGTATAGTTTTGTGAGTGATTAATTCTAGCTTAATGTATCTGTGATATATAAGACTAGAAAATCATTATTTTAGAAATAGCTGGGATAATGTTTTTGATTAAAAATGTTATGTAAATAAAAAGACTAACTTCATAAGCTAATTTTGAGTACAATTCCAAAGTGGAATTTCAAAAAAAAAGTTCACTGTCAGTTGGCATTTGAGTAAGTGTATGATTTCCAAATGGGTAATTGGATCTCTTACTCATTTTGTCTAAGTTCCAGTTTAAGAAGTTGGGGGGGGGGGGCGTCTGTTTTTTAGCCTGTGAATTTATAGGTAGACTGAGAACATAATTCTTTCTCACCCCAAACCTTTTTCCTTTTTTCATAGCTTTTTAATTGATTTAAATATACAGATACCTCATTACTATTGACAATTGCAGTCTTTTTTCTTCGTAAATCAGCCTCTACAACTGAAACTTGAATAACACAGGGGTTCCCCGCAGTGGAAAGTCTGCATATAATTTTTAACTCCCCCAAAACTTAGCTATTAATTGCCTACTGTTGACCAGAAGCCTTACCCATAAGGTAACAGTCAATTAACACATGTATGTTAAATACTCCATTAGAAGTAATCTAGAGAGGGACACCTGGGTGACTCAGTTGGTTTGGTATCAGAGTCTTGATTTCATCTCAGGTCATGATCGCTGGGTCGTGGAGCCTGCTTAGGATTCTCACTCTCCTGCTCTTTAAAAAAAAAAAAGTAAGCTAGAGAAAAGATGTTAAGAAAAATCATAGGGCAGAAAAAATACATTTAGGGCACCTGGGTGGCTCAGTCGTTAAGCGTCTGCCTTCGTCTCGGGTCATGATCCTGGGGTCCTGGGATCCAGCCCCACATCGGGCTCTTTGCTCCGCGGGAAACCTGCTTCTCCCTCTCCCACTCCCCCTGCTTGCGTTCCTGCTCTCTCTCTCTGTCAAATAAATAAATAAAATCTTAAAAAAAAAAAAAGAAAAAATGCATTTATAGGACTGTACTATATTTTTCAAAGAAGAATTTACATGTAAGTGGACCTGCACAGTTCAAACCTGTGTTGTTCAAGTGTCAACTGTACTAGCTGATACATTTCTTCTTATTTGGAGTATTTGTCATACTGTTATTAAAGGAGATCTTTTTTTCTGTATCTAATTAACTACAGTTGAAATATACAGGGGGAAGTTTCTCAACTTTGCACCTATTTCCCCTATAAAGCATTATAAACAGGATATGCAATAACTGGTATGCCTCTGTGTCTTTGTGTATGTATTTGTGGTATTCTCCTATCTTGCCTCTAAATCTGGGTGATTTTATTGGAAAAAAATTAAGTACAAATTGAAAATGAAGTTTATATAAGAAGCTCTAGTAATACGAAGATATTACCAGTGGGCACACAAATACCATGCCCTAAAATAAAAAGGGAGTAACAGTAAGAAATATGAAGGTATAATAATTTGAAAAAAAGAAATAGGCCTGTCATGTGTAAGTTAATGGTAAAAGAGCAAAAAAGATAGTGTTATTTAGGGACTGACCATTCTAAAGTATTTATCTATTTCTTATAGTGCATCGGTTTAACTTTGTTAGTGTTAATTTTTAGAGACTTAAAAACATGGGTTTGTGTGTTTTAATCCCTTAATACTCAAATTTTTATTACTGTATTTGTCTCTAAGTTTGGGATTAATAAGAATGGTCTAACCCTGAAATTTTAATTCTGCTTCATAAATTGAAGATAACCTGTGGAAGAGAATCCAGTAACATTGAAACTGATGGAAAAACTATAAAACTTGGTATATGTCACTATATATACATATGTATGCATACATGTGTGTACTTAGATATATACTTCACATATTGCCTTGAAGTTTTTAGCGAATAACTCATTAATGGAGTAGGAATTATCTGTACATAATTTTGCTATAATATTATGACTGAAAAGTTCACTTATCATCCTCTTGGGAACATCAGAATAAGTAGTTGAAGAGAAACTAGGGAGGTAGAAAGGCAGTTGGTTTGATAGTTACATGGTGATCATCTCTCCACAAATGAAATAAAACCTAAAAGCAAAAATGGTCAGGCATCAGAAAAGAAAAGGCAGGGCATTTACCTTTTAACAAGGAAATATGATACAGCCCGGAAGACCTGGTGACCATGTTATCTGCCGTCAAGGCTGCTAGAGAGACCAAGCTGAGATATCACATTAGAACATTTCCATTTATATGATTTCTTACCAATTTCAAAATACTTTTATATATTATTGTTTCTAATTGCTACTGTAACAAATTGCCACGTACTTACTGGCTTAAACCAACCCAGAGGTATTCTCTTGCAGTCCTGGAGATCAGAAATCTGACATGGATCTAAAGGGCTCTACTCTTTCTGGAGGCTCGAAGGAAAAATCTGTTCCCTTAACTTTTCTAGCTTCTACAGGCTGCGTGCATCCTTGGCTTATGGTTCTATTCATCCTCTTCAAAGCCAGAAACGTTGAGCTGAGACTTCTCATGTTTCCATCCCTCTGGTTCTTTCTTCTGCCTCCTTATTCTGCTTACAAGGATGGTTGTGATTACACTGGGTCCACCTGAGTAAACCAGGATCCTCTCCCCATCTTAGGGTCACCCGGTTGGCAAGTGGAATTCCATCTGCAACCTTATTTCTCCTTTACCATGTAACCTAACATATTCTTAGGTTTTAGGAATTAGGACATAGACATCTTTGGGGGAGGGAGACATTATTTCATGTACCATAATATCTCACTGGTCCTCACTACAACTCTAAACCAATAAATAAAGTAGGCAGGGAAAATATTTCAGTATTACAGTCTCAGAGAAGTAAATCAACTCGTCCAGGGTCACATGGATCATTAAGGCAGGAATGGTACCAGACTGGATATCTTGTTTATAATGTTTTATTCTTTCTCTGCTACCATGCTACCTTTACAAAAGTAGGTGAGGATTCTAGCTTCACAAAGAAATAGGAACGGTTTCCACAACCTGCCAGTAGATGTGCGTCCAAAGTAGGCCTTCCAGGGCCACAAAAATAAGGATATTTTTTAAGAAGGGCACTGAGGCCGCTTAACCAGTCAGTACCAGGACAGGACTCATAAGCATCTAAATCAACTACGATCAAAATGGTTAAAGATGAAGTTAGAAGGTTTTGAAAACGTTGGCAGTTCTTTAAGTATTTCCAGTCTAAATTTACTTTTGACAAAATGTTCAAATATTATTTTCTTGCTGAGCCTCACCTAAACTTAATCTGAACCTAACTCTGATCATAACAGTTTTACTAGAACTCTCTTCTCAAGTTTTCATATATCATGATCCCATCCACATTCGCTTTGTTTTGCATATGGTAGTTTCTTAGCAAAGTTAATCTTCTTCAGATTTCCCTGTTATATTTTTAATAGCCTTTTATATTACCTGATATTGTTTGTATGTGTGTTTGTCCTCCTCACCGGAAACAGCTCCTTAGAGTTTTGTTGTTTTGTTAACTATGTTGCCCTACCCAGAACAGTACATAGTATATATAGTAGGTACTCGGAATTTTTTGAATGAATGACTAAAGGAATATTCAGAATAAGGAAAGGGGTGCCTGGGTGGCTCAGATGGCTGAGCGTCTGCTTTGGCTCAGATCATGATCTCCCAAGTCCTGGGATCCAGCCCCATGCTGGGCTCCCTCCCCAGAGCAGGGAGTCTGCCTCTCCCTCTGCCTCGTGCTCTCTTTCTCTCAAATGAATAAATAAAATCTTAAAAAAAAAGAATAAGAAAAGGAAGAAGAGTTGAAGAGTGTACATTTCTTAAGTGGATTGGTCTAGTTTCTCAGCTTTGATTCTGCTGGGTTAAGGAGTAGTCAGTCCAGTCTGACTTACCCAAAGCTCAGTTTCTTTGTGGAATTTGGTTATTACCTAAATTCCACTGGTATCTACTTCAAAATTGTTTTCAGAAAGCAAACATTTTAGATTAATTTACTTCTTTCCACCCTAACTACTACCATTCCCCTTAAGCCTGCAAATAGTAGATTGCACCTGATAAAACAGATGCTGTGCTCAAATCAAAACAAATGGAAAGTGCTGTGTATTTTGGCAACCTTCCTTTCTTCCTTTGCCTATTTTTAAAACAGAGCTTTCCTAGGATATAATTTCCTGTATAGTGTGGCTGATATGGCCTACTTAAAGTCTTTCAGCCTTGCAGTAATTGAAATGTAAACTTACTGAAGAATTAGTATGGTTTTGCAAATTTTTTTAGGCTTATACCATCTCGTGACTTGAAAATAGAGTGTTTACTTCCAAGTCGTGTGTAATTGCTGTAGCTTTTCTAGGAAACCGTGTTCTTATTCTAAGAATGTTGGAGAATGTGGCAATGAAAAGATTGGCTGACAGCACTTAAAAAATCAAAATCAGACATTTGGTCCCGAGATTTACTGTGGGCAGGAACAAAGAACAGTTAAAACTCTGGGAGATTACTCTTTTAAAGGCTTAGAAATAGCCCTCTAAAACCCTATTGACTTGGTTTTGAAAGTGACCTAATTTTTCCTGAATACTTGGGTGATATGAAAATGAACAAATACACCACATACTAGCTTAATAGTTCTTTTCAATTGGTAAAAGCTGAAGTTGTCTGCTAGTTTTAGGGTGGATATAAAAGAGGAAAAAATACAGTAAAGGAAGTATACATCTTTTTTATTGTCAAGAAGTGTTCCCCAGACATCTTTTCATATTTGTGTTTAAAGATTTTATTTATGTATTTGAGAGAGAGAGACAGCATGAACAGGGAGAGGGAGAAGCAGACTCCCAGCTGAGCAGTGAGGATCCTGAGATCATGACCTGAGTCGAAGGGAGAGGCTTAACCAACTGGGCCACTGAGGTGCCCCGTCTTTTCATATTTTGGATTAAAAATAGTCATTTGATTCAAGGGTTTTCATTTGGGAAGTGTAAAGATTAACCCTCTGATTAAGGTGGAATTTTTTGAAAATCAGTTTTGTCAGGCCACATGCTTATCTGTTTATTTACCATTCTGATCTACTTTTAATTTAGGTTTTATTTTTATCAAAGCTGTACTTATTTATAATTTTAAAATCAGTTTTGTAAAGCTTTTATTATGAAAAAGAACAGTTTCCCACCTTCGCCATCCCTACTTCTCTCTTGACGCCACTACTTTCAGCTCTTTTATCTGAATCATTTAGTATTTATTTCCATATCTAAGTAACAGACTTATATTGCTATTTCTTAATTTTTCAGATGGACATTATCGGTTGACTTCTTTCTATTAATAGTAGCTATCCATTGTCACTATACACATGCATATTTCCCTGTCCGTGATAGCCTCCCAAGGTCATTACAGTGTAATTTGGGTTGGATCAGTATTAAATATTTGCATTATTTAGGCCAAGTTAGAAAGAAGCAGTAGACTCAAGAGATAAAGAACACCTAGAACCAGGCTGCTGGGTTATCATCCCAGCCCTATTACTAGCTGTGTTGTCATACAAGCTATTTGACCTTTCTGTGCCTCAGTTTTCTTATCTGTAGAATGAAAACTATTGTAGTACGTCCTCAGGTGGTTGTGAGAGTTCTATGAGTTAATGAACATAAAGCATTTAAATCAGTACCTAACATGTATTTTTCGCTATAAAAACACTATTTGCATTTGGTCTCTACAGTATCCTACCATTATCATTTTTTTTTCCTGCACAGTAGTTTATTTTCCCTGGTGTTCTTCATTGTCTTGTTTTTTGTTTGTTTGATGTTTCACTTATGTGGTATTCTCTATTACTGCGCATTTAGACCCGAACTCTCCACAGTTGTGTAGATTTCTTCTCAGTGCGTTATCATCCATCAGATATTCCAGACTGGCTCTTGTTTTAGGTCCTCAGATTTCTTAATCTCCTGTTTTCCTCCTTTTTATTTTACTTCCTCATTTAAATGAAATATATCCTTCCCAAGAAGGCTGTGTGAGAGGCAATTTTCTGATCTTTTTTCTTCTCTTTCCTGTCACTTTTTCTTTTTGCTCTGTTTTATGATGGATTTCTCAATTTCATCTTCTAACCCTCTAGTTAATCTTTTAATTCCTGCTCTTGTGTGTTGAATTTCTAAGAGCGCTTTTCATTCAGTGAATGTTCCTTTTCCTCTAGTGTCCTATTCTTACGTTGTTTAAAATAGCTTCCCTTTTGCCCGAGTCTATGAATGATGGTATTTTAGATGTGTTCTTTCTGCATAGTCTCTCCATTGAATTCCGTTTGTTTCAGCCTGTCTCTCGTGTTTGATTTTCTCAAATATTGCATAGTCCTTGGTCCACCACTCATGTTGGAGTATGATAATCACAAGCTGGCTGGAGGCCCTGTGCCTGTGAAGAGGCTTGAATGTCCTCTTCAGTGTAGGCTGATCTGATGAGGCAACTATATCTGTTCCCAGAGCTCCTGAGAGGACATACCACAAACTGAATGGCTTAAAACAAAAAAACAGAAATTTATGTCTCATGGTTCTGGAGGTGAGAAGGACATAATTGAGATGTGGACAGGGCCATGTTCCCTCTGAAACTTGTTGAGGAGAATCCTTTCTTGCCTATTCCCAGCGTCTGGTGGTTGTCAGTCCTTGGTGCTCCTTACCTTCCAGCTGCAGCACTTCACACTCTGCCCCTGCACTCACCTGGTCATCTCCCCCATGTCTCTGTGTCTGAGTCACTTCTCTGCTCCTTACAAGGAGCCAGGCACATGAGATTCAGGACCCACTGTACCCCAGTATGACCTCATCTTAACTAATGACACCTGCAGTGTCCCTGACTCCATATGATGTCACATTCTGAGGTCCTGGGGGTTAGAACTTTGTATTAGTCAGATCAGGCTACCATCACAAAATACCACACACGGAGGAGCTTAAACAACACAAATTGATTTCCTCACAGTTGTGGAGGCTGAAAGTCCAAGATTAAGGTGCCAGCATGATTGGTTTTTGGTGATGCCTCCTCCTGGCTTGTAGACAGCCACCTTCTCCCTGTGTCCTCACGTGGCCTTTTCTATGTGCAAGTGTGAAGAAAGCTCTTGTGTCTCTTTCTTATAAGGACATGAGTTCTATCAAATTAGGGCCCCCTTATGACCTCATTTAATCCTAATTACCTCCATAAAGGCCCTGCCTCCAAATACAGTCACCTTGGGGCTTATGGCTTCAATATATGATTTGGGGAGATCACAATTCAGTCAATAACAGACTTGAACATATCTGAGGGAGACACAGTTCAAACCATAACAACTGTTTCCTTGGAAAATTATCAAAATGTCTGTAACTTTAGGTATTTTCTTTCATGCAAGTCAGACTCTTCAGAGAAGATTCTTCCATTCTGAAAGGTTCTTGGTTGCTAGCATTCCAGTGAGAGAATAAGGGTTGGGGGCTCTCAGTATTTATAAACTGTAACTTAATTCCTACTCACCTGTGCCAGAGATTTACAAATCCAGAGCTCCTCTGACTCACTCTTCCCAGAGAATCAGCCGCAAGGTTCTTCTCAGAGGAAGGAGGCACATCACCAAACCACTAGATTGGGAGGGCATCTGGGGGCCTGCCTGCTCCTTAGGCAGACTTAACAGCCATTCTTCCTGTCTTTTGCCCTAGTGGCCAAGAATTGTGTCACCAATTCTTGAGCCTTTCTGGAGCTCTGTGGTGTCAAATTGGATTGCTTCTCAGTTTTTCCCACTGTCAGGTTAATATTCAGTTTTTTCAGGCCCCCTAAGTCAGTTGCTACTCATCCACTTCCTTCCTACCTCCAAAAATTTCGACACTGTCTCCTCTTCTATATTCTTCTGGACTTAATATCTTTTTAAAACATCACTTTTACTGTTGTTTTAATGAGATTTGTGGTAAGGATGCAATTAAATGTATATATTCAGTTTATCATCTTTACCCAGATTCCCAGATTGACTTTGTGAGTGGACTACTTCTGGCTGAAATATACTGTGATATCAAATAAGACTTATTTTGTCATTAACAGTGGTTTTTAAAATGTGTTCGCATAGAAGATAGGTTAAAAGTAGTAATAGATACCAGTTTTTAGATCTTTGACAATCTTTTAAAAGTTAATTTTAACTGACATACAATGAATACATATGTATCCATCTTGTCTTGAGTTATTTGGTTTGTCAGTCAAGTACTGATAAATAAAAATCACAAATTTCACTTAGGACAGTTAAATAAAATCACTTGGGACAGTTCATTATCCTTTAATGAAATAAATCTACTTACATTTACCTTAAGGTAGGTGATGAATATTCTTTTATAAACCTAACTTTGATATGCCAGGTTTACTTATTATATGTTAAATACATATCAGTATGTAATTTCACTCCTGAAGTAATTGATGCTGTTATAATTAAGTGACTTATACTCTTCCTTATGTTTTCTAAAACCAGTTTCTTCATGATCATCTCATGACCATTACAATGAATCCACTTTAGAAAACAAGTGTTAAATTTAAATAAGGTTATATAATCGGGGTGTGTGGTAATGAATGTCTAGCACAATTCCTTCTAAAATTTTAGAATGTGAATTACAGTACCCCTTGACCTTTATGAAGTCAACAAAAGCATTCCTACAGTTTTCACACTAAGATATAGCTAGCCAACCACAGCTATCTTGTCCTTTTCTAGCTTCTGATGCAAATGCTTTGGAAAACACACACAAAGAAAAAAAAATTCTCACAGTAACATTTAAACCTAATAGGCTCACTTGGGCTTTTGCTAATATCTAAGAAGAATTTGACCAATTGTAGTGCCAATGGAAATAGATTTTTTTAAAAACAGGGACAGAAACGGTTGTTTCCATTAAAGGAAATGCTGTTAAGTAGTAAATTGGAGGGAGGCCTAGCCACCTCCACCCCAATCCCCAGTGATAGAACAGCTGAAAATCAGAAAGGCTACACCAACCAAAACACTTGATTGCCACTACCCTCACTGTGGGGAAACAGCTCGCTCACTGTCTCTCTCTCTCTCTCAAATAAAGAAATAATAAATCTTTAAAAAATAAAAATAAAAGCTTATGAGAGATGTTACTTCAGAAATATAATACAAATGTAGAAAGATGAAATTCTTGTGAAAATTACAAAAATATATTGAATTATACAAATACATGAAATTTTGTCTATCTCTTGGCTATCAGAATATAGACTGATTCTTTTTTTATTTTTATTTATTTTTTTTAAAGATTTTATTTATTTATTTGAGAGAGAGAGAGAGAATGAGAGAGAGCACCAGAGGGAAGAGGGTCAGAGGGAGAAGCAGACTCCCTGCTGAGCAGGGAGCCCGATGCGGGACTCGATCCCAGGACTCCGGGATCACGACCTGAGCCGAAGGCAGTCGCCCAACCAACTGAGCCACCCAGGCGCCCCTGATTCTTTTTTCTAAACCACAGATCCAAACTCTGTAGGTAAAATGAGAAAACAGTCTTCAAAAGGTCTTGAAAAGTCACAAAAATAGATTGAGTTGAGTAGTTTTATTTTAAAGTACTGTATTAACTTACAAAGGTTTCCAATAGGCATCTTTTCTTTTAACTTTTTATTTAAATTCCAGTTAATATGCAGTGTAATATTCATTTCAGGTGTACAATATAGTGATTCAACACTTCCATACAACACCCGTGCTCAGCACAAGTGCACTACTAAATCCCCATCACCTATTTCACCCATCCCCCCACCCACCTCCCCTCCAGCAACCCTCAGTTTGTTCTCTATACTTCGGAGTCTGTTTCTTGGTTTGCCTCTCTCTTGTTTCTTTTAAGATTTTATTTATTTATTTGACAGAGAGAGACAGTGAGAGAGGGAACACAAGCAGGGGGAGTGGGAGAGGAAGAAGCAGGGGGAGTGGGAGGAAGAAAAGCAGGCTTCCTGCAGAGCAAGTAGCCTGACGCAGGGCTCCATCCCAGGACCTTGGGATCATGACCTGAGCCGAAGGCAGACGCTTAACCACTGCCTCTCTCTCTTTCTTTTCTTTTACCCCTTTGCTCGTTTGTTTTGCTTCTTAAATTCCACATACGGGGCGCCTGGGTGGCTCAGTCGTTAAACGTCTGCCTTCGGCTCAGGTCTGACCCTGGGATCGAGCCCCGGATCGGGCTCCCTGCTCACCGGGAAGCCTGCTTCTCCCTCTCCCACTCCCCCTGCTTGTGTTCCCTCTCTCGCTATGTCTCTCTCTGTCAAATAAATAAATAAATCTTTTAAAAATAAATAAATAAATAAATTCTACATATGAGTGAAATCATATGGTATTTGTCTTTGACTATTTCAATTAGCACAATACTCTCTAGCTCCATCCATGTCATTGCAAATGGCAAGATGTCATTCTTTTTGATGGTTAATATTCCATTTTGTATATATACCACATCTTTATCCATTCATCAATCGATGAACAATTGGACTGTTTCCATAATTTGGCTATTGTAGATAATGCTGCTATAAACATTGGGATGCATGTGTATCCCTTGGATTTAGTGTTTTTGTATTCTTTGAGTAAATACCTAGTAGTGCAGTTGCTGGATTATAGTGTAGTAATATTTTTAACTTTTTGAGGAGCCTCCCTACTGCCTTCCACAGTGGCTGCACCAGTTTGTATTCCCACCAACAGTGCAAGAGGGTCTCTCTTTCTCCACATCCTCACCAACACCTGTTGTTTCGTGTGTTGTTATTATCCATTCTGACAGGTGTGTCTTGGCTATCAGATTAAATACAGACTGATTCCTTTTTTTTAAAACCACAGTTCCAAATTCTGTAGGTAAAATGGGGAAGAAAATCTTCAAAAGATCTTGAAAAGTCACGAAAGTCAATGGAGTTTGAATAGTTTTATTTTTAAATATTGTTTTAATTTTCAAAGGTTTCCAATAGGCCTCTTTTAAATGAAGATCAACACTTGTTTTATTATGTTATATCCTTTTATTATTATTGTTTTAAGTAGGCTCCATGCCCAGTGTGGAACCCAGTGCAGGGCTTGAACTCATGACCCTGGCTGGGATCAAGACCTGAGCTGAGATCAAGAGTCAGACACTGAACTGACTAAGCCACCCCGGTGCCCCTAAGTATGTTTTTTTTAATCCCCAAGTAATTTTTATGTACAGCCAAGGTGAAAATAATTAAGAGGTATCTTATGTTATTGTAAAAAGTAATAGTTTTTACCACATTGTACTTTTTTAATGTAAGTTCAGGTATGCAGATGGACATCAAATAACAAATTGTTTTAGAAACACTTGTATGGAAATGGACTAATTAACAACTTGGAAGGTCTTGTAGAAAAATAATACTTTAACAGAATTATATGACAGAATTATGAGGTAAGGGTATTGAGTTTGACTTTCTCTTAGGTCCTGTGTTGTAGGACTGGCTATACACAGCATTTCCTCCGTCAGTGAAATTTCCCGTCAGAATCGTGCACCTTTCTTCACCTTACTCCTGCCTCTCTGTTCCTCTGACTGTGTTTGCCCAGGGCCTTCAGGCTGTCCTGCACCCTGGCACTCAGCCAGCCCTTTCTTACCCCCAAGGATCCTGTGACCTGCCACACGTCCCTCTCCACTCACCCAAATGTGAACTTCAGTTCTCTAGGTGAGGTTGATTGCACATGCTTTTGAAGGGAAGTAATTTGATATCCCAGGTTCATTTTCAGTCATGACAGAGATTTATTCTTTCTGGGGTTTTTTCCTACCAGTCTGCTTCTCAAGAACACTGTGTTCTCCCATGTGGTATAAAGGCTGATTCTTACTGTTTGAATGATTACTGTATGTTCAAAGTATGCTGCTGAGCCTAGAATATAAAACTACGAGTTGTATATGAGTATATCTTACCTTAAGAATGAAATTTTTCATGTTCTATGTCCATCGTAGTCTTGCCTGTCACCTGGAGAAAGGAGCATATCCTGCAGTAGCTAGGTTAGCTCACTTGTGGAAATAGCAAGATGGGATTGTCTGTGTGAAGACAGATGGAATGGTGGTACCTCAGTGCCTAAGGAATGGTGCCAGTCCTTGGAATACTTCACGTGGGAAACATAATGGGCCAAGACTTTGGGAACACTTAGGGAAAGAAGAAGGTAGAGTGATTAATTTTTATTTATTTATTTATTTTTAGGTAGAGTGACAATTTAGTGTTAAAAGTAGAGCATTTCAGGGGCACCTGGGTGGCTCTGTTGGTTGAGCATCTGACTCTTGGTTTCGGCTCAGGTCACGATCTCGGGGTGGTAGGATTGAGCCCCGAATTGGACTCCTCACTCAGCCAGGTGTCTGCTTGAGATTCTCTCCCTCTCCCTGGACCCCTCCCGAGAAATTCTGTGTGGTTCTATTATAAGGGAACTGTCTTTCTCACAAATATTTATTATCCCAAATAAATCAATAGTGCTTTAAACAGTATAAATAGAAGTGAACTGTGAATTCTCAGCCAGTAAAGATGGAGAGAGTTATTTTGGACGAAGAGGTCGTTCCTTCCTAAATTCTGCTCCCGGGAACAGTTCCCATAAGCAGATCCTGCTTTTTACATCTTCTTTCCAACACTCCTTTTAAATTAATTATCACCTAGTTTTTAAACATTTTTGCACTTTTGCCTTCTCTCAAGTTCTTCAAACTGCTGAGGTCAGGGTTGAGATACCTGGGGCTTCTGTGATTCACAATCACTGGGGAAGACCAAGGAAGTAAGGTGACAGAGGCTTCCATTTCTAGTTACAGTCCTTCAAACCTACAGGCTAATTAATCCGTGAGGTCTTTGGCAGTGATGCCTGGGATCTGCAGGTAAACCGTGTGGCAGCAGCTTCACCATCTGAAAGTATAACCCCCAGACATCTGAGTCTGGGGGAGCTGTACAAAGTTAAGATAGTCTTAAATGGGGCAGTGGGGGAAGAAGTTGAGGAAGTCCAAATCAATTCTAGCCTCATGTATTCATCCCAAACACATGCCCCTTTTTTAAAAAAAAGAACTCTATTCAACCATGGTCTCTATTCACTTTGGATTGAACTTCAACTAGCTTATTTTCAAGCATGCTTCTACTTGGCACAGCTGTGGGAAAAATCCCATAACTGAGCCATCTGGGTTGGATAAAAGAGGGAGTTTTTCTATTGATTTCTCACATTTTGTTCCTTTTTGTTTTTAGTGGGGAAAAATCATTATGAAGTAACCAAATTATTGCATAATGTTAATGAAACGGGAGAAATCTTTTCAACTCTATACTATTTCTAAAGAATTCTATATTAGAAGGTCTCTCTGTTGTCTCTGAAATGTGGTGTAGAATGAATGTTTTGGGTGAATGGACTTGAGTGAATAATAATGGTCAGAAAATAAAGTTCTCTTTGGGTGGTCTGAAATTCAGCAATGTTTATTTCTTTTCAGACTCAGCAAAGATTTTTTTTTTCCTATGAAGCATATTTTAGCATTTTATGATCTGGATTTACTTAGTGTGGTTATAATTGAAATCATTAGGCATATGTAATTTTTCATTTTTTCTTAAAGACCAGCATTAATTGCTTTATGATTCAAAGAATCTGAAATTAAAAAATGTTGGGAAATTGTTTAATCTCTGATAAGTCTGAAAACAACTTTGACAACATAGACTATTTTGTATGTTACAAACTTCTGTTTGCAGTCCAGAGTTACTTGTTTGAGTCTTGCATCAATCCAGACCTTAGAATTAAGAAACTAATTTTTTAAAGATTTTATTTATTGATTTATTTATTTATTTGAGACAGAGAGAGAGAGTGACCACGAGTGGCATGGGAGGATGGGGGTAGCAGGGAGAGGGTCAGAGGCAGGCTCCCGACCGAGCAGGGAGCCCAATGTGGGCCTTGATCCCAGGACCCTGGGATCATGGCCTGAGCCGAAGGCAGCCGCTTAATGACTGAAACCCCAGAATTAAAAAACTATTAAGCAGGGGCGCCTGGGTGGCTCAGTCGTTGGGCATCTGCCTTCGGCTCAGGTCATGATCCCAGAATCCTGGGATGGAGCCCCGCATCAGGCTCCCTGCTCAGCGCAGAGCCTGCTTCTCCCTCTCCCACTCCCCCCCGCTTGTGCTCTCTTTCTCTCTCTCTGTCAAATAAATAAAATCTTTTAAAAGAAAAAAAAAAAGGAAAGAAAGAAACTATTAAGCAAAAGTCTTCCTCTGTTCTTGCTTTACCAGACCCAGGGTGCTAGGTGCTGGCAACATGATGGTGAACACGATGGTTTCTGTCCCCATTGGTTATTATACTCTAAGCAGCAGGGGTAGATATTATATAAACCATTTCTTAGATATGCTACAAAGAAAAAGGATGGTGCACAAAGATTATATATGACCTTTAGAGGGGGAGGAGTTAATTAGGGAAGGCTTTCCTTTGGAAGTGAAGAAATTTAATTCATACAAGGCAAATGAATATATAATATAATATTATAATAAAATACATAATAAAATATTAGTAGTTACATGGTGGAGCAAACATTATGCTGGTTATCACCAATTCTTATCCTTTTATGTCTTCTTTTACTAATCCCTCCCATGAAAGCTTCTTGGTGGTAGGAACACCTCAACATCAGGTTTATGCCTGTTTCACGTGAAAGGGCTTTGTTTCTAAAAGGCCCTGAGTAATATCTTTTGAATTAATATACCACATAATTTTTCTTTTCATCATGCAAGTGTAATTATGCACTTATATCAATATTCTAACATATATAATACTGTTAATACCACTGTTGTTATAATATCACACTGGTCCTAGCATAGAGAGAATAAGTTATATAAAGATACAATTTAAAGAAAAAGAAATTTTTTTTTCTTTTAATAGGCTCCACACCCAGTGTGGAGCACAACACAGGGCTTGAACTCGTGACCCTGACATCAAGACCTGAGCTGGGATCAAGATCCAGACGCTCAGGGCACGTGGGTGGCTCAGTTGGTTAAGCGTCTGCCTTTGGCTCAGGTCATGATCCTGGAGTCCTGGGATCAAGCCCTGCGTCAGGCTCCTCGCTCAGCAGGGAGTCTGCTTCTCCCTCTGCCCTTCACCCCTCTCGTGCTCTCTCTCTCTCTCTCTCTCTCTCTCTCAAATAAGTAAAAATCTTTAAAAAAAAAAAAAAAGATCCAGACGCTCAACTAACTGAGCCACCCAGGTACCCCAATATTTTTTAATTAATATGCCATTACTGCTGTTACCATGACTCATAAATCTGTAGCAACATGCCTCCTTCCACGAAAACATGATATTCCCCTATATATTCGGGGCCTGTGCATTGCTCTCAATTTCTGTGATGGAAATCAGAAGGATTATTTCACAGTTGCTGTTCACTTTTTGTTTGCTTTATTCGTTTGGGGATTTCAGTCAATTTCATTGTCTATGGGTATAAATCATAAAAACTTGTTTTCTTAAAAAAATGTTAAAAGATCATGAACTGGGGGCGCCTGGGTGGCTCAGTCGGTTAAGCAACTGCCTTCGGCTCGGGTCATGATCCCAAGGTCCTGGGATCGAGCCCTGCATCGGGCTCCCTGCTCAGCAGAGAGCCTGCTTCTCCCTTTCCCTCTCTCTGCCTGCCCCTCTGCCTGCCTGTGCTCTCTGTCTCTCTGTCAAATAAATAAATAAAAAATACCTGAAAAAAAAAAAAGATCACTCTTCCGGGGACGGCGTCCGTAGGCATTCAGAATGGTCCAGCGTTTGACCTACCGTCGTAGGCTGTCCTATAATACAGCCTCTAACAAAACTAGGCTGTCCCGAACCCCTGGTAATAGAATCGTTTACCTTTATACCAAGAAGGTTGGGAAAGCACCAAAATCTGCATGTGGCGTGTGCCCAGGCCGACTTCGAGGAGTTCGTGCTGTGAGACCTAAAGTCCTTATGAGGTTGTCCAAAACGAAAAAACACGTCAGCAGGGCCTATGGTGGTTCCATGTGTGCTAAGTGTGTTCGTGACAGGATCAAGCGTGCTTTTCTTATCGAGGAGCAGAAAATCGTTGTGAAAGTGTTGAAGGCCCAAGCACAGAGTCAGAAAGCTAAATAAAAAAATGAAGCTTTTTTGAGTAATAAAAAAAAAATCAGAAAAAAAAAAAAAAGATCATGAACTGAGACCTACTTTTGCAATCAAGGGTAGATAAATGCATACCTATTAAATGGAGCATGGTCTTTTGATAGTAAATTTAGCCTATGGGTATATTCATTTTACAGTATTCACTCAGGCTTAAAATATCCTCTAATTCCTTTGAGAGAGTAAAGTTATGAACACCATCACATGACTGTCTGGGTTTCTGAAATGCTAAGGCTTTGTAAAAGCCTTATGGATTTTGAGTAATAATAAAGCAGGTGCTGGCTTGTTAAATAAGCTAATCTGATCCACGCACTATATAAACTAGAATGTAATTTTAGATACTGTGGTTTTATATCACAGATGATTCTATAATCTCCAAAAGAACTTGCCTAATTATAAGAGTCTATTTTCTTGGAATATAAGTTCATTTTGATATTTAAATGATTCTAAGATTCCATTTGAAGAAACTTTTACTTATAAATATTGTATTTTAAATTAAAATATTCACATTTCTCTAGTCACAAAAAAGTACATAAAGCGTTCCAAGATTTATTTATTATTCTTTTAAAGATTTTATTTACTTATTTGACAGAGAGAGAGAGAGACACAGTGAGAGAGGGAACACAAGCAGGAAGAGAGGGAGACAGAGAAGCAGACTCCCCACTGAGCAGGGAGGCCAATGCGGGGCTCGATCCCAGGACCCTGAGATCATGACCTGAGCTGAAAGCAGATGCTTAACTAACTGAGCCACCCAGGCGCCCTGCGTTCCAAGATTTAAATATGACTGCCAGTTCATTGTGACCACTTTCAAAAGAGGTTTATTACCAAATAATTAGGAAGAATGGAAATTACAATCTTGTATATAAGTTAGCCCAGTTCATTAATTCTTTTAGTAAATATCTTTGCGAATGTCTTTTGTTCCACACCATAGGAAACATCAGGTATACTCTTGGGAAACAAAACAAAGCAAAGTGAGCATCAAACAACATTTTTCAAGGAGTAATCCCACTGACTTTTATGCACTTTATACTTTGGATATTTTTGTCTCCCACTCAGAATATACCCACTTTAAAACTTTATACATATTTCTAACCAGCTAATTTATCTGATTTATTGACCTAATGAAAATAGAAGGGGATTGCCGCTGAAGCCATACAGACGAACAGGGCAGATGATAATGAACAAATTCACAGACAGAACCACACTTGCCAAGGGATCACAAAAGTAGTTTAAAATAGTATTTCTCTAGCCCTTCCCCGATCTGCTGCATGAGAACATCACTACTTCCTGTCCTCCAGATCCTCCTGAGAGTCCCCTGAAAGTGTCTCAACCAGAATTTCTTAACATGGTAGTCCTCTTCTCCATTTCCAGAGCGCTGTGGTGGTATCACCTTCACCACCAACCAGGGCATTAACTGCGTCACACATGGCAGCCGATGGCATTGGGACTCATGCTTCCCTCATTCTGGAACCTTGGTTACTACAGCCTTGCTTTAGCGTAACCTTTCATGTTAGGGTAGGCTAAGCTACTATAATTATAATGTGTAACAAAAATGCAAGGCTGAAGGAATATAGAAATGTATCTCTCTCTCATAGAACAGCCCAGGTTAAGCGTTCATTTTGGCAACAAATTCTCCTCATGCCATCCTTCAAGAACTGGGACTCTACCTACCTTCAACACATGGCTTCCAACGTTGCCCTGCTCCCTGCCCTCCCAGGCCACAAGAAGGGGGGAAGAGCCTGTGGGGGAGATACACCCACTTCTCAAAAGCCTCACTTCACATTCTGCTGGGGAGAACTGGATGCATGGCCCCACCTACCTGCAAAGGGGGCGCTGAGAGACACCAGCCCGGGCTGTTCTGCTGTTAGGCCTCTTGATGGACAGCAAGCTGTCACCTCCCATCTCTCGTTTCACTGTCCTTAACCTAGACCACTGGCAGCCTCCTGGATCTCACCTCCAGAGCAGCTGAGGCCATCCTTCGTCTCATAATCTAGAACATCTCTACCCAAGGCTGCTGCTTTTCCCATCCAGATGAACAGCTTGTCCAAACCTTTACCACTGTCCTCCAACCCACCCTCCTTTACAGTCACACCCAGCCTGAAGGGGTCACCTGCTCTCCTCCTCTAGAGTAAAGATAGAGGTCCCTGGCTCTGATCCTCTTCCCAACACAGCTGGTCTTTTCTTTCCTTCCATCCCAGAGGAGCATGCCTCTCTCCTGCTTTCTCGAGCCTGCTCTTCTTCCTAATCTAATTCTTGTCTTTCTCATGTGGGATCTTGTTCCATTAAGTATCCCTGCTTTCTCTTCATTTGAATCTTCTTATCTTGCTGGTAAAATTTTCAATCCTTGAGAATGTAAACATGCTTTCTTTTTGCTTTGTGCTATTCTTTTATTCTTCCTCTTTTTTTTTTCTTTTAAAACCAGATCTCCTAAAGGGCTAGTTGATGCTCACCCGTCCTGCTGTATCTCCTCTTGAGTGTCTAACCTTTTGCAGTCTTTAAAGAACGGAGCATGCTGAGCTGTGCACAGCCCATATTCATTCAGCAACTGATCAATATGTATTTATGGAGCTCTTTCGATGCTAGGCACAGGGAAAAATTCAGCAGTGAGCAAAATAAAAGTCTTTCTCCTCTTGGAGTTTACATTCTAGTAGGGAAAGGCAAAAAAAAAGTAAACATTTGCTAGATGTGTCAGTGATATGTGATAGGTTTCTAAAGAGAAAAATGAGTCAGGATAAGGGAGCTAGGAGGACACTGATATTTTAAAAGACCTCTCAGGTAAATATTTGGGTAGAGACTCGAAGCAAGTGAGAAAGTGATCCACATGGATAACTGCGGGAAGAGCATTTCAGGCAAAAAAAAAAAAAACATGAAAAGCATGTACTGAGGCCCTGAGGCAGGAGTATATCTGCGCACACAAGGGCCAGTAAAAGGGCCCAGGACAACAAGGAGGAGCAGATGAGGCCAGAGAGGAAGCAGGTGCCACATCCACAGAGTCTTCTAGGCCATGGTAAGAATACTGATGGAAGCCCTAAGAGAGGTTTGAGCAGAGGAATGATGTGATTTGGCTTCTGTTTTAAGGAGAACCTCGGACTGCTGTATACAGAAAAGACCCAGGAGAGCAGAGTGATTGGTTAGGATGCTGTGGGGATCATGCAGATGGGAGATGGTGGTCATCTGGGCTGGGGAGGGATCTGTGGAAGTGGTGAGAAAAGACTTCCATTCTGGGTGGATCAAAGAGATGGCAGGCGAGGTAGTGCTGGGACCTTTCATTCGCCCTGCAGCGGAATTTCCCCTTGCTTATGGCCCAGCAGGCTGATTCATACAGACTGCATCAGCTCTGGCTTCCCTTTGGGTTTGGCCCAGAAGCGGCTTCTGCAGAAGATCAGAAGGCAGGATGAGCCTGAGGTCAGAGGATTGTCCTCCCAGCATCCTCCCTTCCTCCCCTGTCACTGTGGGTTGACTGTGACTGTCTACCTGCGGCTACAGCTCTCCCCTACAGCTGCGCTCTCTGGATTCCAGGAAACTTTGCCCTGCCCTCCCTCCTTCCTTCACATCTAGGGGTAATGCCAGCTCCTATTGTTGCTAGCTCCAGGGTACACCAGTAGCCTTTTATTGGGTTTCCTGAACCTTGCTCACAACTTTATAAATAGTACCTTTATTAAGCTTTCCTCGGATTCTTGTGCTCTTGACTCACACTGGAACCTAGGACATCTAATGTAGTAAAAACAGCAGAACACTTTTTTTTTTTTAAATCACAGTTTTTCACTCATATTTTCCCCAGTGAAATGTTAAATCCTTGAGGACAGAAACTATCCTATTCATGTTTCTATTCTCGTAACATAAGGTAAGTAGGGTTTGCTACCGTTGTATTAGTGTTATATGTAATGATGCCACCTGAATCCTTAAGAATTGTTTAAATTATGTTTGATAGGAAAATTTATCAAAACTAGGGTGTGTGTGTGCCCATCTTAGTGCTTGTAGGTAATAAGTTTCACTTTGTTGGATAATTCCGTTCCCTGGGACCAAAGAGAGACTTTTAAGAAGAGTTGGGTAAGGATGCCTGGGTGGCTCAGTTGTTAAGCGTCTGCCTTCGGCCCAGGTCATGATCCCAGGGTCCTGGGATCGAGCCCCGTATCAGGCTCCCTGCTCCGCGGGAAGCCTGCTTCTCCCTCTCCCACTCCCCCTGCTTGTGTTCCTTCTCTCGCTGTGTCTCTCTCTGTCAAATAAATAAATAAAATTAAAAAAAAAAAAGTTATAGAAAAAAAGAGTTGGGTACAGCTTTATTACTCGTTTTTCCCATGGAGACTCCTAGACAATGGTTTCCTGATTTTACCAATTCCAATTGTTTAAGAACTAGAAAGACACTGTATACTAAAAACATAAATTTTTAACAAATAAAGATGATACCAGTATCCTTTTTTCCCTGCAACTTAAAAGGTGGTTGTAATTTATTAAGGTTACCAGCTAAGTTACTAACTTATGTTTGTATAACATTTTAAAGGTGATTATATTTGGTTATATACATTCTCAAGATCATCAGTGTGATTGTTTTCCTACCAATTTTTGGTTTTATTTTTGCATTTTGTTATTGATGTTTTCTTTTGATCTAAAGAATATTTTATCTTTAATCTTCACATGTTTAATTATACTTCTATTGTTTTGTGACTTGTTCTTTTCTTTTTTTTTTTTTCTTTTTGACCTTGACTTCTTTCTTGCTATTTCCTTGGAACCTTAAACATAGGCTGTGTGGCCTTGAGGTGGAGTTTTAATAAAAGCTTTGCTGAGTAGTCATTTGGTATAAAATCCCAACCAAATCCATTAATAGAAAAAAGAAAGCAATATCTTTTCAAGGTTAACTTTCTTTGTGGTTGTTCCCACGAATAACACACACTCATTACATTCATTTAAGTATTATTGCCTGCCTATTATAATTTAAGGTCCATATTTCTGATAAGGACAACCAAAAAAATCCCTGAGTTTAAGAGCAGATTATCAAGGAATTTATTCATTAGTGACAAATTCCTATACCATGGAATTTTGCTTGTATAAAATCGCTGATAATACTCCAAGGAAAATGTCCAGGAATACCCTCTTAATTGGATAGTTGGTTGTGTTTTAACTAAAATGACAATGGCATAGCTGCCTTCTTTTTCTTCTTTTTAAATTTTTGACATTACTAAATAGTCTCACGACCTAACTAAATATACGGGGGTTTTGGGCGCCTGGGTGGCTCAGTTGGTTAAGCGACTGCCTTTGGCTCGGGTCATGGTCCTGGAGTCCCGGGATCGAGTCCCACATCGGGCTCCCTGCTCGACGGGGAGTCTGCTTCTCCCTCTGACCCTCTTCCCTCCCATGCTTTCTCTCATTCTCTCTCTCTCAAATAAATAAATAAAAACTTAAAAAAATAAAAAAATAAATAAATAAATAAATATACGGGGGTTTTTAAAGAGATAAACATGGGGCACCTGGGTGGCTCAGTCGGTTAAGCATCTGCCTTCGGCTCAGGTCATGATCCCAGGGTCCTGGGAATCCCTGCTCAGCAGGGAGTCTGCTTTTCCCTTTGCCCCTCCCCCTGCGTGTGCAACACGCATCCTCTCTCTGTCAAATAAATAAATAAAATCTTTTTAAAAAAATAAAGAGGTAAATATCACATTCTTTAAAGCACTTTTATTTTGTGGGGTTTAAAATTAATTTAATAACTTCATTTGGAAACTGAATAAGCCCTTAAAATCTGTGGGACTTGTAGCCGCTCTCATTCATTGGAGAACTAGTCATCAGGGTATCACCAGTAACTATGTATACAGTCCCCATTACCTCTCTTCTACTCTAACCAGTAAATTACTACTACTTGTGAAGTTGTTATCCATTTGGAAACTCACAATCGTAACAGTGGTAGGAAATAGTGAAATAATGAAAAGTAACAAGCACTGACTTGAATAATTTTACCTTTCTGAAAGTTTCCTAAACTTTTATGAGACAGACAACCGAACTTAAACCTCCGCTTTCCTGGGAAAGATGATAGTCTCCCTGAAATCCCTGTGTTGAGAACAAGGAGAGGGATGAGGGCTGACAAGAGGGGTCTGAAGGCCACCCCTTGTTCATTGAGAAGCTGTGTCCTTCGCATCAGGGAAGACTGCCTCCTCCGGCCATCTCTTAGCTCACTGGCCTTGTGCACCTTAATTTATTTTGGCCCTCAAGATAGCAAGAGGTTTACCGTATTATTTGTTTTCAAGCTCTGCCAGGGAGCACTCGGGTTTCTTGGCGTCTCCTCCAGAGTCCCTCCGTGGGTGGAATGGGAGGCCCAGTGGGAGCGCTTTTGTCTTGTGATTGTCTCTCAGTTTTCTCCGTAAAGGGTTGTATAGTTTTCAAAAATGTGATCACCTCTAAGATCCCTTCTAGCTGTGGAAAAGCTCATTATTCTATTTGTAGTCTTTTTTTCTTCATTTCTTTTCTGGGAGCGGGAGGCTTTTAGTCAATCGGGGTGAAAGCTAACCCTCTGAATACAGTTGAGAGGGAAAAGTGCTGAGTTCATGTTTGGATCGGGAAGGTCTGGGTGAATCAACTCATGTAAGAGTATCACTTTCCTTAAAAAGGGAGGGGGGAATATACATAGGATGTGAGCCCTAGAAGAAAATCCCCAAATTTGGACAAAAGTTTGGAATTGGCAGCAGTGAGCTATTTAAGAGAACTCATGAAAAGTTTAAAAAAAAAAAAAACTTACTAAAGAGTACATTTGGGCTGTTTTGTTCTTTTTTAATTTGAGATGATCATTGTAAATCAGTTGCCTTGTATTTCACATATAGATAATATACCCTATTACTTGCTTTGGGCAAACTTTTTTAAGCTTTCAGGAGTCTATAAATTACAGTAAATTGGTGGTATTGCTATTTCATGATACATTGCTTCAAAAGTTATTCATGGCTATTTTGAAATGAATTGTCCATGTAAAGAGAAAACCATAAAAGCCACTTAAATTATAGTTTCTATTGTCTATGGAATACCCAAACAAGCTTCTATATTAAAACTAAATAGGTCAATTTTCTAGCTATTTATAGAGACCTAATTTTTTTTTTTTGTCTTATTGGGATGAGAACAAGCGAAGTAGCAGTTATTCTTGGATCTCACATTTAGCAAATCCTCACACATTCTGTCTCTACATAGTATAATTGATTAATAGCACCAAATCCAGGGTCAGGCAGCCTGGATTACAAATTCTGGCTATGTGACCTTGAGCAAGTCATTTTACCTCTCTGTCACTATTTCCTTATCTATAGTAGAAATAATTATGTTTCTTTCCTTGTAGTATTGTTGTGGAGAGTAAATGATTTAATAGGTGATGCACTTGGTACAATCCCTAACCTATAGTTGGCATAGTTTGTATATTAACCATTATTATAATATTGAGCAAGGTCAGAGATTTTAATCCTTAATGAAAATCCAACCTGTGATGAAGAGAGTCTACGTGCTCAGGTAAGTAGAAAGGTATAGTTGGGGAAATGAGTTCAAGAAAAAATCTGGCAGCTTTCTATGAAAAGAATTGATACAAAGAGACACTGGAGTCTCAGGGACCAGTTAGGATGCTATATTCCAGGCAAGAGGTAAAAATGTCCTGAACTGTCTCAGTCCATTCAGACTTCTGTAACAAAAGTACCGTAGACTGGGTGGCTTATAAACAACAGAAATTTATTTCTCATTGTTCTGGAGGCTAGAAGTCCAAGATGAAGGCAAGTCTGGTGTCTGGTGAGACCCACTTCTTGGTTCATAGATGGCTATTTTCTCTGTGCTCCCATATGGTGGAAGGGATGAGAGATCTCTTTGGAGGCCCTTTTAGAAGAACACTAACCCCATTTATGAGTTAAAAGCTCCACCCTCGTGACCTCATCACCTCCCAAAGGCCCCACTTCCTAGTACACATTTGGGGTTAGGATTTCAACATACAAATTTGAGGGGGAGTACACAAACATTCACTCAATTGCAGTGACCACTGTGGTGTTGATAGAAGAAGGAAATGATGTGTGAGAGGTTACAGGTGTACAAGGAGCTTCAGGGGGAAAGAATACACTAACCGACTTTCAAACTGGGGCACCAGCCTTACGGATATAACATACACAGGGTTGTTCTTTGGTTCCTGAACAGTTTCTATATACTGAGAATTAAGGAATGCAAAATTTAAAAGACTAATAAAGATTAAATGCGATCATATCATTATGCATTATTATATAATTAATAGCTAATCGTCATCATAAAGAAGCATGTAGGTAAGAATAAGATCTTTTAAAGAACTTTCCTCCACTTAAGAAAAATATATCCTATTGTTCTGATTCTTTCATTCAGATTCCTACATTATATTGTGTCAGGATAGAGATTTGTTATTCTTAGATTCTCGTCTTATATCCCAAGACTGTTGATGTAGTGATGGGAGGAACGCAGACATAAACCTGTTGAGAATTAAACCATCACCTTCTGCATTTGATCCAGCATGCTGTATATCTAAAAATATATATGTAATTATTCAGAGTTGCAAATAATGTTAGTCTGTTATTTCATAAGCATTTTTATTATTTCCAGGTCCGATGGATGATGTACTGGATTGTTTTTGCTCTCTATACTGTGATTGAAACAGTAACAGATCAAACAGTCGCTTGGTAAGTTCTAGCACTGAGAAAGGGCCAGACTATAGACTCCTTATCAGGTGCCCTGAGTTCTTACCCTGCTCTTGCTGGTAACCAAGTGAATTTGATCAAGTTACCTAATTTCCAGTGTTTCATTTTCTTCATCTGGTTTCCCTGTAAGAACATTACTTTCCTTACAGGTCCCACTCAGATAAAGGCAGCTCATTCTTCTCCCCGGGTGTCGCTCCCTGCCTTCCTCCCACACAGGTCCCAGTATCTTGGAATAGAAAAACTTGGTAGTCATTATCCTTTTTCCACACGATGACTTCAGGCTATTTTTCTTTATCACTTCCTAAATGACTCCCCCTCTGAAGCCCACAGCATCTGGTTCTAGCACTCCCTCCCCATCCTTAAAACTCTCAACTACAAACATTCAGACCAGATGACGTCAGCATCCACGTGGACGCCCACTCACCACCAGCTCCTTGGCTGCTCTGTTCCAAATAGCTGAGACAAAATTAAAACATGTTTATATCCTCAAGGATTTAACATTTTACCAAGAAGTAATACCAAATGGAACAACTTGAATCTCCTTGTGCCATATTTCACTGGTGCATTTCCATCTAGACCTTACCATCACTTGGAGAAGTCCTTCTTTTAAAATCTTTAAGCTTGGGGCACCTGGGTGGCTCAGTTGGTTAATCTACTGCCTTCGGCTCAGGTCATGATCCTGGAGTCCCAGGATCGAGCCCCACATCGGGCTCCCTGCTCAGCAGGGAGTCTGCTTCTCCCTCTGACCTCTTGTGTTCTCTCTCTCATTCTCTCTCTCTCTCTCAAATAAATAAATAAAATCTTTAAAAAAATAAAATAAATAAAATCTTTAAACTTAATACTTTGCTTCTTTACCTGGGCTCCCAAAGGCAGCCCCCCAGAACATCAGTCAGTTGCTCATATAGGTATCAATTTGAACCTCCCCATTCCCTTTACTTGCTGCCTCCATGCCCTCCTGCATCTGTTTCAGACACTTGCTGTTCTCTCTTTAAACTGTCTTTCTGGCTTTGCTCTTCTCATCATACTCTCACAGTACATTAAGTCATGTTGGATTGCTAGAAAAAATAGAGAAGTCATCAGACTTAAATGTTCTTAACACTTGCCCTCATTTATGAACTTCTGTGTCTGCACCCATCTTTCTCTTCTGATTTGAAACAAAACTTGTCCTTGCTGTATCCCAAAGCTCATTCATTTTCCTGTTAAGTGTTTGGTGTAGAGTTTTGGGGAAGGGTTTTTTATTTGGTTTTACGGGGCAGAACATATTTCAAACTATGCTAGGTCTCTTTTAAGTTTCAAGGTTCTCTCTTTTTTTTTTATTTATTTGACAGAGAGAGACATAGCAAGAGCAGGAACACAAGCAGGGGGAGTAGGAGAGGGAGAAGCAGGCCTCCCGCAGAGCAGGGAGCCCGATGTGAAACTCGATCCCAGGATCCCGGGATCATGACCCGAGCCGAAGGCAGACACTTAACAACTGAGCCACCCAGGCGCCCTCAAGGTTCTCTTTTTAAAGACCTCATTTTTTCCTGATCACAGATGTAGCATATATACATTATTAAAAAACAAATAATGTAGAAAAAGTTTACCAGGAACAGTGGAAGTCCAGAAACTCCTCTGTAATTGCACCAGGCAAAGACCCTTTGTTGACTCCACAGCAGTCATTCCTTATCGCCCTGTACCCCTCTGCCTCATCAGGAGAGCCCAGATTTGTTCACATATCACGTATCTTAATAATTCCTGGCTCAAGAATGCTAGTCCCCTACTGTATATTAGTTCACTTTTGCTGTGGCAATAGACAACCCTTTTAACCACGGTGAGTTAGAAAAATAAACACATATTTCTTGCTCAGGTTATTTAAGGGGAAAGGTTGGCTGCAGCTTTGCCGGGCTCAGCTCAGTTTTAAGTGTCTTCTCATTTCAGGACCAAGACTGAAGAAGCAGCTGTTCTCATGGCAGAAAGTAAAAATTTAAAGCAAGAGGTTGGGGGTGTCGGGGTGAGGAAGTCAAGGGGCATTTAAAGCTTCTACGTGCATGGGGTATGTCAGACTCACGTGATGTTGGCCAAAGCAAGTCACATGTCTACACCCGCAGTCATTGCTCAAGGAAGTGTACTCAGCCTACAGGGAGAGAGAGCACTGCAGAGTCACATGGAAAGGGGTGTGCGTGGGTGGATAACGCTCATTCCCAGTCTACCACATGGGAATTCCATTCCCCTTACAAGTGAATCATTGTCTGCCCAGCATCGCATTTCCGGCCAAATGAGATTGGAAGGGAAGTTCTTGGGGGGCTTCTGAGAAAGAGGAGATGTGTTCATGGGGTAACTTTGTGCCCTTGGAGCATGTAAAGCTGAGTCCTGGTGCCTGGAGAGATGTCAGGTACTGACATGCGGAAGGGTCGGGGGTGCCCCTCACCTCCCTGGGTACGTGCTATTAATGTTCTCTCCGGACGGCTACCGTCCGTTGGCAGCTTGCCTGTGGTCTCTTCGACAGAAGAATCTTGTACTAGAAGTTGCTGAATCTCTGTAGGAATCAGGTTCCTCTTTGCTTAGAACTCATCTGTAGTGAATGAAATTAAGTCAATTCAAACATAGTTCTTTTGTTAATCACTCACTCTTACATGTGAAAACTTGGGTGATTGAACTTTCTTAAAAGCTTGTGTGCATGCGTGCATGCATGCCAGTGTGTGTGTGCACACAGACATGTGTATGAGATTTCCTCATTGTACTTTAGTTTCACCCGCAGTTTTTTCAAATTTGTTCTTGTTAGGTTCCCCCTGTACTATGAGCTTAAGATTGCCTTTGTCGTGTGGCTGCTCTCTCCCTATACCAAAGGAGCAAGTTTAATATATAGAAAATTCCTTCATCCACTTCTTTCTTCCAAGGAAAGGGTAAGATATATAAATTATTTCTATAAATCGCTTGTTAGAAATGTACATCATCACATGGTTTGCGCTATAAAACGAGTGAAACTATCATTTCATGGGGGAAGGTCGTCGTTTTGGTTTCTTGACACTACCTGTGAGTCTGTCTGTCTCTCCCCAGGAGATTGATGACTATATTGTCCAAGCCAAGGAGCGGGGCTACGAGACCGTGGTCAGCTTCGGCCGGCAAGGGCTGGCTTTCGCAGCCACTGCTGCAGTCACTGCAGCAGTGAAGGTAACTGTGCAGTTCTGTGTTTTACCCAGTGTCACATTAAAGCCAAGGGACAAGTCAGGTGGCTTTATATTCCGGATCATTATAAAATTTTGGCAGAATTTTGCTTTTGGCTTATTTTTGTAATGCTGGAAAGAACAAGGGGATAATTTAAAAAACATTTTAACGCATGTTTTTTGTAACGACTCAGTATTTTGAAAGTCTTAATTGATCACAAAATGAGAGCTAGTTAATATAGAAAGACATACCTGAAGATGTCATTTTGTCATAATTTTCCTACTTTATAACCTTAAAGTAAGGTTGAGTAAATCACCTTTAGTAAAGATGACCCATTCTTTCTTTCCCCGTCTCTGGTGTTTCTCTCTCTCTCCCTCTCTCTCTCTTTCTCTCTCGATGGCAATATCTTGGTAGGATTTCTGGCTTACTCCTGCACCCCTACTTCGACCAATTTGAGGTAACTGATTATTCATATAAGGCATGAAAAAATTCTGTTCTTAAAACTTGAGATTTTACTTAGCCAGTTACTAATGTCATGTGTTGTGTTTTGCAAGTGAAGTGTATGCCTTCTGTGAAAACTCACATTATGGCTTTTGGATTTCTTTGCATGTAGTATTTAATGTGGTTTATTTTAAATACCGTAGCATAATTGATTTTGGTGTGTAGTATATGGAAAGAAAACAGGCTTCAGATCCAGAAAATGCTGAGTGTGACTTTCTAAATAACTGTTGGTGATTTACTTAACCTCTGTGTTCCCCAGTTGCTTCTTGTATAACATGGGAGAATATTCCTGTATGTGAGAGGATATACAAAAGCACAGTGGTTGCCAAAATATAGTAGGACTTCAATGAACATTAATATACATGTCTCTCCCTCTCTCTCTTAAGTGAAAGTTTGAGTTTGTTGCTATTAAGTTAAATTGAGATTAAATAGCATTTCAGCTTTTGAGTTAAGCTTTTTCAGCTTGGTTATCTTGAACCAAAATACCAATGCCATGGGAATAAATATTCTAATTAAGTGGTGATTCTATATAATAGTAATGGTGAAGGGATGTCAAATGTTAAATGGGATTTCCAGAATGATCCTTAATTTTTCAGAGTGATCTTTGGCTCAAGTACAGTTAATATGATCAACAAAATTAAAAATCAAAATTATATTCAAATTATATACCCAGAAGTGTTGCATTAAGAATTAAGTGGAAACTTACTAACTGTGCAGCCCTAGCCATGTAAAACAACTGTATTATTAATGATTATTAACTATCAGCACTGTAGTGAAGTATAGTTTGCCTGTTACTTGGCTTTGAAAGGCTTTTTCTTTTATTAGTATAGATATAAACAAATACTAAATAGTAAAATTTTCATCTTATTGAAGGACTGTTTTCCATTTTTAAAAAAGTTGATTTGCTTTTTATTTCTTGCTTAATGAAAATACATGCCTGATTTCCACATGTACTATAAAAGAGCATCCAAGAGATCTAATATTCAACAAGTAGGAATTCTACAAGAGACCACAGATGGCAGTTATCAAAGAAATAATACAATTATATTTCCCAAAACTGAAGGACATGAGTCTCTAGATTGAAAAGGCCCACTAAGTACCCAGCACAATGAATGAAAAAAAAAAGACCGACTGTGAGCAAGATCATTGGAATATTCCAAAACACGAGAAAGAAGGAAAAAAATTTTAAGGATTCCAAAGATAAAAAGTACGTCACATTCAGATGATCAAGAATCAGAATGGCAATTAAATTTCTAAATAGTGACAATGGAAGCTTGAAGACCAAAGAATAATACCATCCATGAAAACATAATCATTTTCACCCTCAGATTCTTTAAAGAGTCAAGCTGTCAGTCATGTGTGAGTTTAGAATAAATCTTTTTTTTTTTTTTTTTTGAGGCATACAAAGTCACAAAATTGACCTCCTCTGTGTTCTTTTTCAGGGTAGATGTGCTCTGCCAAATTAGGGACTAGTCCATGAAAAAGGAAACCCACAGGATCTAGGAGACAGGGGGTCCAACACAGAAGGAAGGTGACAGGACTTCTTCCCAGGATGAACGTGCAAACGTGCAAGTCCAGAGTGCACCAGGCCAAAATGGGATGTGATGGGCACAGGGTGCCAGGACAGGGATCTCAGGGAAAAGCACAGGGAGGAGACTATCTAATAGGTTTAATCTGACGCAGGGATGATACTTAAACTAGTCAGTACATGCTCTGACCAGTCAGAAGACACACTACACACCATGAAAAATGTGCTGGAGGCAATGTTGAGACAGAAGGCAAAGGACAACTAATCAAATGAATACTTTAAAAATGGGGTAATTGTTAGCTCTGGAAAATAAAGTTATATAAGAAAGGAAATATAATAATGGAGCATGACTTGGCCCAGCAGCAAACAGCATGTACATCATAATCCTGAGAATATAGACTGTAGATTGAACAACTGTGATTTTGCTCTATCAGGAAAGTGGGGGAAGGAAAGAAGGAGTTGAAAGAGAGAAAATCCTCACCTGCCAGACAGGAAAGTAGAGGGTTTAATGGTGCCTGCAGGAGGGTGGACAGGAGAACAAGAAAGCTTATTGCTTTCTTTTGTTATAAAATTTAACTTTATTTGACTTCACAAATGAAGTGCAGTTGACCCTTGAACAATCAAGAGTTTCAACTTGTTGGATCCAATTAGATACCGATTTTCTTTCAATAAATACAGTACAGTACTGGATATATGTTATTTTCTCTTCCCTAAGATTTTCTCAGTAACATTTTCTTTAGCTTACTTTATTATAAGAGGACAGCATACAGTACATATGACATACAAAGTACATGTTAATCAAGTGTTATCAGTGCAGCTTCCAGTCACCAGTAGGCATATTAGTTAAATCTCAAGGGAGTCAAAACTTAGACACAGATTGTTACTGCCTGGTGAGTTGATGCCCTAACCCCCACGTTGTTCAGGGGTCAACTGGTACAGGTCTTATACCCCCCAAGAGGATGCTTTCTGAATTTTACATATTTAAAAGCATCATTCAATATGATTCTATGGCATAAAAACTAAAAATTAAATTTCAGCTTGAAACATTGCTTAGAAAATATGGACATTTTAGAACATTGTTCTGGGAAACAGAAAAGCATACAAATCCTGTTTTTCCTCCTCGCTTTTTTTTTTTTAAGATTTTATTTTTTTGACAGAGAGACAGCGAGAGAGGAAACACAAGCAGGGGGAGTGGGAGAGGGAGAGGGAGAAGCAGGCTTCCTGCTGAGCAGGGAGCCCAACATGGGGCTCGATCCCAGGACCCCGGGATCATGACCTGAGCCGAAGGCAGATACTTAATGACTGAGCCTCCTCCTCACTTTAACACTTAAAATGTCGTTTCTAGTCCTGCTACTCTGTGAGACACCTTCCTACATACCATGACCATTTCATGGGGTATTTTTTACTTGGACATACGGTTACTACTTCCAAACCCTCTTTGTGGGGACTCAGAAATCCCCACTATATTATCTTATCCTCATTCTCCTCTCTTTTATTTTTATTTTCTCCTTTGCTGTGATCAGCGTTTAGCATCCTGTGTTTTTGTTCAACATCGGTTTGTTTAATGCCTACTATATGGCAGGTGCCGGGCATGCAGCCGTGGGCAGGACAGACACAGTCCCTACTCTCACAGGCTGCTCTCTAGCTAAGTGTCTGTTTTCATTAACTGAAAATTGTATCTTGTCTTGGGTTGCTAAGAGCTTTCCCCCTGCCCTCCCATTATTAAAATAAGCATTAGCTCATAGAAATGCTTTCCTTCAGAAAGGCTGTAAAAGCATTTCTTCTTTGTGATTCATTGTTTGTTTTTATCCGTATATTTAGCATCATAAAACCACCTCCCCACTTCAAAGGCAGGAAATAGAGAACATAGGAATCATCTAAGTTACCACTGCAAATCCGACACATGTCCCATAATTTGAATTCATTTTGGAACTTTCCCTTTTCGTTTGTGATGTGGCGGTCCTTTTGTTATCAAGATCAGTGTGTGTGAGGTAGCCCTTGCCATCCTCAGCATGAACACAGTGTATGTTGGCTTCGGCCATCCTGGATTTTATTCATTAGAAATAGTCATTAAATATGCTGAACATAGCATTATGTTAACACTATTTGCCTCAAGTTGTACTGTGCCTACTTTCGTGTAAGTGAAATTAGTTTCATCTCTGGAGATGTCAAAGAAAGGCACTATGATGGAAGAAATCACTGAACCAGACACTTACACTAATGAGTAAATTGAAACTGATAGAGGAAATAGGTCAACTTTAAGGAGAAACTTCAAGAAAGCCAGTAGTAAAGCTTGAGAATTAAAGATTTTTACAACCTATAGTTTGTTAAAAATATCTTTCAGGCTAAAAATGACTGGACTCTTGGTTGTGACCTTTAAAGATCAGTAATACCCCTGACTAGGATTCCCAGGTTGAACCACCTGAGCATGTTAAAGATGAAAATAGGAATCTAATCAGAACATTTATTACACCCATAAAGCAATTTTCTGAAAATGTTACTCAGTTCTGTGACCTCATTACCACGCATCTGTTTGCAAGGTCAGTGTACAAGTTTATTTTGGCTGAGCAAAGCATAAACATAGGAAGGACCTTCAAGGATTTTGCTGAGGATGTTCAACATTCCATAGCTTTCACATGAGAAATGCAGGTGGCTTTTTACAGATGAGCAACACAGATAAAGGACAGAGGAAGAAAAGTACTGTTAGTCATATTAACCATCTCTGAATTTTCTCTGGCAGCCTTTTCTTGATGAAAGCAGATACTGTTTAAAAAAAAAAAATCAATTATCACAGAAATTAGAGCCTTACAGGTAAAATTGCTAAAATCCAATAGACTATAAATGACGATGACTAGGTCAAAATCCTGACATCTTGCTGTCTGCTTTAATAGCTTTCTGTTTGTGAAAGGATTTGAGGATATTCAGCTGCTTTGTATCATGCGTTTGTCCAGACAATGGAAAGAAGGGTCATACTATTTTCCCTACAATCTAAGGAAGCAGACTGTTATAATGAATATTTAATTTACTAATAGTCTAGTTACCTGCATTTTCTAGCCCGATTCTGCCCTCATTAGTCATGAGATTTTTGGGCAGACCATCTGCATTGATATCTGTAAGTATTAATTTTCTCACCTATAAATCAAAGAAATTGATGTAAGCACCTGATTTCTAAAACCTCCTATAGCTCTGAAACAGTGGTTGGTCCTCACTGGGAGGGGATTTTTGCCCCCAAGGCAACATTTGGCAACATCTGGAGACATTTTGGGTCATCACAGCTGACAACAAGGGGCGTTGCTATTTGTGTCTAGGGGCTAGAAGTCAGGAATGCTGTGTAACATCCTACGATCCACAATGACCCAGCCCAAAACAGCAATAATGCTGAGACTGAGAAAGCTTCATCTAAAAAGTATGAGTCAGAAAAAGCTAAAAGGATCTATGAATATGTATAGACAGTGTTGGTGTGGTGGGCTACAAATGATTTTATTTTCTCCTTCATATTTTCCTCTGTTTACAAATGTCCTTTGATAAATATATATTGCTTTAATCTTAAAACCACTAAAATATATTATTCACTTAGTACAAATGCAGTCAGTTCCATTCTAGGCTTAATCAGATTAATTCTCAAATGTCCTTAGGGGAAAAGGAGATTTCCCTAAAATCTTGGAACTAACCTTTTCTGCATTTTAATGTAATATGTCAAAGATCAACAAGAAATAGAGCTTAATGGCTATTCATTATTGAACAGTATAGTAAAAATTTTTCTGTAGGAGATTGGTTGTAAGATTACAAAGACTGCTGATTATGTTTTTAAGTTCCTTTTTTTTTAAGATTTATTTATTTTTATTTGAGAGAAAGAAAGAGCGTTCCAGGAGAGGGGGATTTCTCAAGTAGACTCCCCACTGAGAGATCATGACCTGAGCCAAAATCAACAGTTGGAGGCTTAACGGACTGAGCCACCTAGACACCCCTGTTTTTTAAACTCTTAATTAAAAATATGAAGAGAATAGGTTGAAAGCTTTTTGTTTTTAAAGATTTTATACATTTATTTGAGAGAAAGAGCGAGAGAGAGAGAACAAGCAGGGGAGGAGAGGGAGAAGCAGACTCCCCGCTGAGCATGGAGCCCAGCCTGGGCCTCAGTTCCAGGACCCAGAGATCATGACCTGAGCCAAAGGCAGACACTTAACTGACTGAGCCACCCAGGAGCCCCAGTTGAACGTTTTATCCTAAAATGCTGATAGGCATGGTAAATTCCCCTTATTTAACACAAAATATAATAATTTTAACGTAGCGTTTACCCAGGAAATTAAGTATTTAAACAAAGGCAGAATTCTTTGAGAGTAACAGAGTTAGAATTAGTCATACATACAAGCTCCCTTTTCTCAGCTGAAGAATCTTTCCCAGAGCATGAATGTGTTAGATCTGAACCCAAGGGCCCAACCCAGTCAGCTCCTACAAGTGTTCCCATTTTATTTTTTTGTTTTTTTCTTAAAGATTTTATTTATTTATTTGACAGAAAGAGACACAGCGAGAGAGGGAACACAAGCAGGGGGAGTGTGAGAGGGAGAAGCAGGCTTCCTGCCGAGCAGGGAGCCCAATGCGGGGCTCGATCCCAGGACCCTGGGATCATGACCTGAGCCGAAGGCAGATGCTTAATGACTGAGCCACCCAGGCACCCCAAGTGTTCCCATTTTAAATGGATGTCTGGGCCTATCCAAATTCAAACCCTAAGAACTGAGTCACCTGAAGGGTTTAGGAAACTCCTGCTAGTGAGGATCAGTTTTAATGTAAAATATTCTACAAAATAGTTTTTAATTACTTTGATTTTTGTGTTCTTATCATAATCTTTCTGTTATTTTCTCTTTGATTTTTAGGATCAATTTTAACATAACCAGTGTGCCTACAATTCTGTAGAGAATGGAATCTAAAATCTGGAATATTGACTTACCTTGTAGATGGGAACTCCCTTCCTCCTTATTGACTAATGACCAAAAGTGCTGTTTCCACATATCTTTTCCTCTTCGAACTAGAACCTTTCTGCGTTTTTCTTATACTTTTGGCTTCATAGTATATAAACCAAATAGAAGAAAATAAATAAAGCATTATTAATTTAAACAAAACCTCAATACATTTTAGCATTGTTACTGACAAGTGACTATAATGCCCTACTTGTGCCCTCAAAATAGAGAAACAGTGTTTCTTTTGATTATGGGAGTAGGGAATTGGATACAGGAGAAATGAGCAGGAAACAGATCAGAAATTCTTACAGTGCACACATTACAATTAAAACTTCACTGTAAAAATAGAAAATGTTCACTTGGAGAGTTGTAGCCAGGCATTGGAAGAAATGAAAGGAAATCAGGATCTCATCCAGTTTATAATAAACAGTATTCAAATCTAAAAAAACAAAAACTTCACTATACCATCTATCTGTAATTCTAATTTTGTAATATTGAAAAAATTGTTGAGAAAAAGAATAAAATCACCCATCCCATCTGCCTCAACATCATACTGTTTTCATTTTTGCATATTCTCCCTGTCTGCTTAAACCATATTACATACTTACAACCATATTGTGGATATGATTTAGAATTCTGAGGTCGGCGGCGGGGGGTTTCCACTTAACATTTTATTTTAAACATAATTTCTTTGTTAATGGGCTTTTTGTGCTGAAGATATAAAAATTGGAGGGAATAGGTCTGCCTTTAAATGTGATTATTTTATAATTACCCTTCTTTAAAGTGGTCACATTGGTCACTTTAAAGTGGTTACAGACTTAGAATTTATGTAATGTTTTTGAAGTTCTCAATACTGTATTAATTCTCCCTCTTCCCACATTCATTCTATTCTGGACCCATAAGAAAATATACAGTGGAAAACCCACTTTTTTGAGGTGGTAATGGCTGTTGAAGTGTTGGGAGTCCTCAAAGAGTGTACACAGCCCCCTTTTGCTTTTCCCTATGGTACTTGGCCTTCCTTGAAGCCTTGAGGATATTGATAATACTTGGGGCTATAGGGTTGGTTATTCAAGAGCTCTGTTAAAATCCAGATACCTTAGGGTTGGTCAATGCTCACCTTTAATCAACCTGAAGCAAATCCCTGGTGGATGGTGTGGTCTACCTGTGTGAACCCATGATCACACCTGCAGTTCCCTGCCCAGCCTCTGCTTCTGCAGTCCAGTGTCTATGGAGAACTTTCGAGCAGTCAAGAGCAATGAAAAAGAAGAGGCATCAAAAGAACATTTAGTTTACTTATTATATGCTCACTATCAGGGCCATACCAGTCAGTAAACTAGGAGAATGGAAGAAGCCTAAAATTAGTCACTCTCCTTTAGTTTCTGAAATGCCTTCTCTGTAGACAGGGTATACACAGCACAACAGTAGAACTGACAAGAATGTGTGAGTTCATTTGTGAGGTATGCTCTAAGTAATTTGTGGATCGTACTCATTAAAGATACCAAAGTTTGTAGATGATACAGTGCTAGATTGATTCAGTGGCAGTTTGACTTATTTGCATTCTGAGATGTTCCTCCTTGAGTGGGAGGGTTTGGCAGTCACAGCCCACCTTGGAAATTGCACCTGAGTCTTGTAGCGGGCATCACAGATGTGTATGCCAGTTGTCTTCTGTTTGGCAGTAGGTAAGAAGTCAAGAATTACTGGGAGAGGGCACAGAAATACAAAGGTGGGATAAAGAGAATGACCGTTCTGAGAAAACAAAGGGTCTGTTTCAGATGTGCGCTGGTCACTTCCTTCTAGTGCATCTCTGATGTCTTCTCTCCCCTATATCTTTTAAATGGTATCTGATTAAAAGGAAGAAAGTATAATGGATTAAACCATGACAAGAATGTTTAAAGACAGGGGTGCCTGGGTGGCTCAGTCGTTAAGCATCTGCCTCCGGCTCAGGTCATGATCTCGGGGTCCTGGGATCGAGCCCCACATCAGGCTCCCTGCCAGGCGGGAAGCCTGCTTCTCCCTCTCCCACTCCCCCTGCTTGTGTTCCCTCTTTCGCTGTGTCTCTCTTTGTCAAATAAATAAATAAAATCTTTAAAAAAAAATAAAAAATGTTTAAAGACATGTGGAACCCAATTATTTTTATTGAGAATATAGACCCTTTAACAGTTTCTTCTCACGATTTAAAAAAATGTAGAAATACAGAGCCTAAGTGGGGTATAGAAATGGCATTTGGTTTTGGGGCGCCTGGGTAGCTCAATCATTAAGTGTCTGCCTTTGGCTCAGGTCATGGTCCCCAGGTCCTGGGATTGCACCCTGCATCTGGCTCCTTGCTCGGCAGGGAGCCTGCTTCTCCCTCTCCCACTCCCCCAGCTTGTGTTCCCTCTCTCGCTGTATGTCTCTCTGTCAAATAAATAAAATCTTTAAAAAAAAATAAAAATGGCATTTGGTTTTAACATAATATGATATCACTAACTCAGAGTAGCTGAATCAAGATCTTTTTTCAGCGTAAAATACAGTAATGTCCAAATGTTTATAGTGCCTCAGGTTTTGAAATCTAGAAATTGAGATCTGCACCATTAGGGATGAGTTTCTATAGTACAATTCTAACTAGAGGCAATCATAAATTCACACATGTGAGAAGAAATAATAAGAGTAAAAAAACCTTTAGAAGAATATTTTTAAAACAGAAGAAATGAGTCATCTGTATGCTATGCAAATTTTTTAAGTCGGTAAATTTAGAAATTATTTTTTCCTTTATATTTGGGAAAGAAATGTAGTTAGGTCTATAAAGTTCAGAAATGTCCTTTTTGGAGCTGGGCAGTGATGAAAATTATTGAATTTTCTGCAGTGTTGGAAATGTTCTCTATCTGTGCTATCCAGTATCGTAGCCATTCACTACATGTGGCTATTGAGCATTGAAATGTGCAATTGAAGAACTAAATTGTTAATTTTTGTTAATTTTAGTTAATTTAAATTTAAATACCCACATGCGCCCAGTGTCTGTCATATTGTTAAGGCTTTAAAATGACTTAAAGTCGGGGCGCCTGGGTGGCTCAGTTGGTTAAGCGACTGCCTTCGGCTCAGGTCATGATCCTGGAGTGCCAGGATCGAGTCCCGCATCGGGCTCCCCGCTCAGCGGGGAGCCTGCTTCTCCCCCTAACCCTCCCCCCCTCTCGTGTACTCTCTCTCTCTCTCTCTCTCTCTCTCTCATTCTCACTCTCTCAAATAAACAAATAAATAAATAAATAAATAAATAAAATGACTTAAAGTCAGGGGTGCCTGGGTGGCTCAGTCAGTTAAGCATCTGACTTCTGCTCAGGTCATGATCTCCTAGGATTGTCCTGCATTGGGCCCGCAGTCAGCAGGAATCTGCTTCTCCCTTTTCCTCTACCCTTTCCCCTGCTCGTTCTCTCTCTCTCAAATAAATAAAATATTTAAAATAAATAAATAAAAAGACTTAAAGTCAAAATTGCATAGTAGTAGATATGCCTTGCCAGATAGTGAATTCATTAACTAAATATCATTTTGTGATTCTTTGGCTTTTTTTTTTTTTTTTGGTACCTTGTACTAAGTAGAGTCATTACCACTCCTGACTTAGCTTATCTTTATTTTTTTTTTTTTTACAGTAAGAACCACCTTTTTTATTCCAATTCTGAAGAAAGCTGTATTTAATGGTGAAGGAGAAGCTTAACTGGTGGTTTTACACTTTATATATTCACCATTCACCATCAATTATATTTTTATGCTAAATTAACTTGGTTATGAGAGATGATTTTCCTTATCTTCAATTTGAACTTCTTGATTAGGCTAATCCATTTGCAAATCTGCACCGTTTCAGCACCTCGCTGAAACCTTCACAAAGCTTCAGGTCACCCTGGTTCTGGGCACACTCCAGAAACTGTTTCTTCTCATAGTGGCATTGGCCAAACTACTGCTGCTCCTGGTATGCTGGCTGGGTTCCCTGAGGCTCCTGGTAAGTGATGTCAGGCCTTGAAGGCTCAGCATTGCCTCCTCCACTGAAGCCCCCAGTGATGGCATGACCTATCGTGTGCCCGACAGCAGAGTCCACAGCCACGCCAGCTGCAGTGGTTGCCATCTGGGCCATGAGCCCTGGCTGCCAGGGCACAGCAGCAGGTGAGCCAACAGCAGCTGGTGGAGCCGCTGCCGGAGGCTGAGCTGCTGGCGCTGGTCTAGGTGCCGCTCTCATCTGAGGTGCCCGGCTGGCCGGAGGGGCCATCTGGGAGGTGCGGCTCCGACTTCCACGCAGCATGGTGACTTGCAGAGCAGCTCAGGGTCTAGAAATCCGAGGTTCGGCCGAGACCCCAGCGCCTTCTGCCGACTTAGCTTATCTTAAAACAGTATGTCCTTGGGGTGCCTGGGTGGTTCAGTCCATTAAGCTACCAGTTCTTGGTTTCGGCTCAGGTCATGATCTTAGGCTTGTGAGATTGAGCCCTGCATCTGGCTCTGTGCTCAGCAGGGAGTCTGCTTGAGATTCCTTCCCCCTCCCTCTCTTTCTGCCCCTCCGCCCCCACACATGCTCTTTCTCTCTCTCTCTCTCTCAAATAAAATAAATAAAATCTAAAAAAAATTAAAACAGTATGTCTTTTACCTTAAAAACTTCTAAATCGGGCACATGGTTGCTCAATTAAGTAACTGCCTTCAGTTCAGGTCATGATCCTGGGGTCCTGGGATCGAGTTCCACATCGGGCTCCCCCTGCTCTATGGGGAGCCTGCTTCTCCCCCTGCTTGTGCTCTCTCTCTCTCTCTCTCTCTGTCAAATAAATAAATAAAATCTTTAAAAAATTTTTAAATTAAAAACGTCTAAATCGTAAGCCCCAAAGTGCCAGTTTTAGGAGAGAACAAAGCACGGATGCTGTCTACTCAGAGGGTACACTCGTCATACATTTTTTTTTTTTTTTACATTTAAAACAAATTACAAAGCTGAAATGTTGGGAGTGCAATGTACTGATGTCTAGAACTTACTTTGAAATGCATTTTAAAAGTGGGTTGATGGATGGTTAGATGGTAGATGTGTGATAAAATAAAGCAAACTATAAACAATCTAGGGCTGTTCACTGTGCTATTCTTCCAACTTTTCTGAAAATTTCATAAGAAAATCAGTCAGCCACATGATAAAATGTTGGGAGAAATTTAAATGTAAGCATATGAAATATTTTAAAGTCTTTTTTTTTTCTCGGATCTTTCACTTCTCTGTTAAATAGAGCCAAGGAGCAATAACCGAACGTTTACGAAGTTTTAGTATGCATGATCTAACAGCTATCCAAGGCGATGAGCCTGTGGGACAAAGACCATTCCAACCTCTACAAGAAACAAAAAAGAAAAGTAAATCAGTCTCCGGTGAATCAGCAGGTGTGCTTATTTGTTTGATATATTTTTCTTTCACAGTTGGAATTTTGAGTCCAGGTGGGTACTAAAATAATACATGGTAACTCTGAATCTGAGTAGACACGATTTACACTGATGTTTGTGAATTTACACTTAACTGGAGTTGTGTTTCTCTCAGTTTTCTCTAAAGTTAATGCTTGCCTTTTGTTGACTAGAGATCATCTAACTAAGAAAGTAACAGTAGCCTCTTGTGCCATCATGAGTTTTTAGAAGCCTTCGGTGTGGCCATGCCCACCTCCCCACCATTGGCACAAGTGATTAGTCCTCTTTCAACTCAAACTGTGTAGTGACATCTAAGGAGTCACTCTTTACTATTTTTTTTTTAAACACTCTTTACTGTAAATGCCATGAACAAATAAGGATATTGACTCAAGATAAAATGTTTGAAGTGGGTGACAAAGGATGACTCCGTTTGTAAATAGGATTACTGCAATAGGAAATATGTTGGAATAACATATTCTCATTCAAGAACTAACTTGTAGGTATTTCTAATGCAAATTAGGAGCGTGGCAGAGGTGATATGTTCTAAAACTTCAACAAATTATCTGATCTTAGAAATATACATAGGGCCGCCTGGGTGGCTCAGTCGGTTAAGCGTCTGCCTTCAACTCACGTCATGATCCCAGGGTCCTGGGATCGAGCCCCACGTTGGGCTCCCTGCTCAGTAGGAGCCTGATTCTCCCTCTCCTCCCAGCTTGTGCACTCTCTCACTATCTCTGTCACTATCTGTCTCTCAAATAAATAAATAAAATCTTAAAAAATACATATATACACATAAATAAAAAGTCATGGCTCCTTAGTCATTTTATCACATGTAAGAAAGTTTTAGTTCAAGGCTCAGCTAAAAATTAAGATCTTCACAACATTTCTTATTAATATATTGGTAAGTCCATAAGATACAAGGCTATTCGATTTTTTTTTTAAGTAGTTTTCTTTTGAGGGAGGTTAAAAATCGTCCTTTATATTGAAACCAATTTGAGAAGTAAAATAATAGTTCCTTCCTGTATAGAAAAAATAATGAACTTTCTTCTGAGTTCTCTCTAGAATGAATAACTTTACAAAGTGGGTGGCTGCTACGTAAGAGGTAGTAATTAAGCATTGGCCATTGATTAAGGTAGTAATATCTTTAAGAATGAGAACCACTGAACTTTGAACCATTATCCTCAATACATTAACGGTGTAAAAGTAGTTTCCAATATAGGCATTTTCTTAATATACGTTTAAAAATTAGGTATACTGATTTTGATTATGGGGTCTGCTGTATATATTTTGCTGAATTTGGACCAGTTATCTGAGTCCTTTACCAGCGGTTTATTAGTAATTATACTTTAGAATTGGCTAAGAATGGTATTCTGATATTTAAATGAAAAGATGATTATAAATATGAAAATCCATAGCTATCTTTATGATATTCATCTATTAAACTTAAAATGATGTGACTATTTTAAGATAGTAAGGTGCTATTTAGTTCTTCTGTTAAATTTTAAGCCATGAAAATTAAAATAACTGAAGATTAGAGAGCTATGAAGTAAGTAGTAGCAGTACAAAAAAAGGGACTTGTTCAAGTTATGAAATTAAAATTTTAATATGCATTACTTTGCCCAAGTTCCAAGTTTCCTACAGAATGGTATATATTCTGAGCTTTTCTTCCCTAAGGAAGAAATTTAACAAAAACATTCTCTCTCAAAAATATTTTTTTTAAAGATTTTATTTATTTATTTGAGAGAGAGAATGAGAGAGAGAGCATGAGAGGGGGGAGGGTCAGAGGGAGAAGCAGACTCCCTGCTGAGCAGGGGGCCCGATGTGGGACTCGATCCCGGGACTCCAGGATCATGACCTGAGCTGAAGGCAGTCACTTAACCAACTGAGCCACCCAGGCGCCCAAAAATATTTTTAAAAAGTAGTAAGGTTCCAGGACAGGAATAGTTGAAGAGAAGATAATTATAGATGGTCTATGTAAACACAAGTCCAGATATACATGGAAGTTTATCGAATGAGGATGATGCCCTTCAGGTCGGTGGGAGAAAGGCAGATAAATAAGGGTATCAGAATAATTGCTAGACTTAGAAGATGGGGTAGGGAATGAAGTTACACCTCTGTCTCAAGCCCTTCATCAAAATACCTAAAAGGTTAAGATGTACATGTAAGACACTGAACCATAATACAGTGGGACATTCCTGACTATATACCCTTAGGATATGCCGGACTTCTTAAGCATGACATCAAAACTAGAAGACATAAAGGAAAACCTTGAGAGATTTTTCTATATAAAAAAAATGTATAACATATAAGGGGAAAATATTCCATGCCGTAAGAAAACAAACTAGGAGAAATATTCTCATCTGATAACAGGCAAAGGGCTCAGATTTTAACCATACAAAGAATTCTTACAAGCCAATTATTGTTAAATCTACCAAAGAATACAGCTGACCAATTAATACATGAAAAAGACACTCAGCCTCACAAAGAAACAGTAAATTAAAATGGTAATCATAGTAATTTTTGCTCACCAGATTGGCAAAAGGATTTTTTTAATTAGCACTGTTCTGTGTTGGTAACTATTCTAGTACTCTATTTCTGTATAACGAACTACAAACAGTGGCCTTAAAAAAAGTCACAGTCATTTTATTTTGCTCCTGAATCTGGGGGCGACTGGGCTCAGGCAGGCAGTTGCTGCTCAGGGTCTTAATGCAGCCACAGGGAGACAGCACCTAGGGCTGGAGTCATAATGTCAAAGGCTTCTTCACTCACATGGCCGGTATGTTAGCTGTGAAGAGTCACACAGAGGATGGCTCAAAGAGGCGGGGCCTCTCTGGCCTCTCCTTCCCTGCGTCTCTCTATGTGCTGTCTCAGAGCTTTGGGGCTTCTTACCTGGAAGCTAAAAGGTCCCAGAGCCAGTCTTCCAAGAGAAGTGGCAGGAATCAGACAGTATCACTTCTGCCTTAGGGTAGTTTATTAAGACAGGTACCTACACACAACCTCGAGATTTAAGGGAAGAGGAGGGGCGCCTGGCTGGCTCAGTTGGTGGAGCATGCAGCTCTTGATCTCGGGATCGTGAGTTCAAGCCCCATGTTGGATGTAAAAAAAAATGTAAAAAAAAAGATACAAGGGAGGAGGAGAAAAGTGTCAGAATTTGTGGACATGTTCTAAAATCACCACAGCAAGCATGTTGGGAAACACACACTCACTTTTTAAGAGATTTAAGTGGAATAATCCTTTTTTATGATAATCTGGCAATAATTATCAAAATTTATTTCCTTTAACTCAGCAAAAAACTTCTAGGACTATGTCATAGAGAAATAATCAGACAAGTGTTCAAAGATGTATGTACAAGAACGTTCATCTCGGGCGCCTGGGTGGCTCAGTTGGTTAAGCGACTGCCTTCGGCTCAGGTCATGATCCTGGAGTCCCGGGATCGAGTCCCGCATCGGGCTCCCTGCTCAGCAGGGAGTCTGCTTCTCCCTCTGACCCTCTTCCCTCTCGTGTTCTCTATCTCATTCTTTCTCTCTCAAATAAATAAATAAAATCTTTAAAAAAAAAAAAAAAAAAAAGAACGTTCATCTCATTGTTTATAGTAACAAAATTCTGGGACAAACCAAATGCCTAAGAAAAATGGTTAAGCAGAAGCGTGGTTTATTAACCATGAAAATTCATACTGTCAGTCCATACTTGCTGACATGAAAACATATCCACATCATGGGGAAATAAACAATAACAAAACAATGTGTGTTATGCTGTGTATAGACACAATAAATAGATGAAATGCATTAATACATTTGAATTTTCAAATGTGTATACATAGGGAAGAGTCTGGAAGGGTATTGCTAAATTATCAACAGTGTTCAGTTCTGAGTATGGGACTTCAGTGATTTTTTTTTAATCAACCTATTTTCAAAATCAGAACACTACTCTTCTTTCTGAAAAATAAGGCACTCATTTTTTTATGTCATGAATTATTTTTTATTTCATTTACTTCCAGAATTCCTCAAGAAAAAATAGTAAGTATTTCAGTGTGGTAATTGCATCCACATTGCAAACTGTTTACTGCTTCATGTGATCAATACATTTACCTCAGATGCTCTGCTTGTTCCCACAAGCAAACTCAAATATCTGGAAATTTGAATCCATTTTGAAAACTCATCATGGCCTGCTCTGAGTGGTTTGAGGTTAAGTAGTCAAGAGAAGTCCTACTCTGATGAAATATTTAAGTCTGCATGTTGTCACTATGGCAAAAAGAGCTCCCTCCAAATCCTTCTTTATAAGAAAATAGGCGCCTTGAACATGATGTTCACATTCCTTGAAAGAACACCACATTGTGATAAGTGGGAATATTTTTTCTGCAAAGATACTGCTGCTCCCATATCAGTTAAAAGTGGCCCAATATTCTGTTTCAATACCAGTAAAGAAATAAAGCATATATTTTTTGTTTTGCTTTAGGTGCTTTACATATTTATTCAATCTTTAAGATGACTACACAGTTTAAGTATTTCATTTTTATTTTTTTTTAAGATTTTATTTATTTATTTGACAGCACAAGCAGGGGGAGTGGCAGGCAGAGGGAAAGGGAGAAGCAGGCTTCCCGCGGAGCAGGGAGCCCGATGTGAGGCTTGATTCCAGGACCTTGAGATCATGACTTGAGCCGAAGGCAGACGCTTAATGACTGAGCCACCCAGGCATCCCTAATTTTTTAGATGATTAAACAGGCATAAGGAGATTAAAATACCTATCAGGGGCTAACTACATAATCAGTGACAGAAACGAGGTATCCAAGGTTCTCTTTTTCGTTTATAAAAAGGCTACACTTCGTGGTACGGTTGGGCTGGAGCTAGGAATTCCAATAATTTGAGCAGGTAGCAACCTTAGCGATGCTTTAGTCAAAGATGGCGAACGGGTGTCCTGCCTGCTGCCTGCTCGCGTGCCCACGGTGGCAGCCATTGCTGAAGGACTGTGGCACTTTCCCACCCTGGCTCACAGGCCCCCTCAACATAATGGCCCGCACAGCTCGACTGGGTCAGAGTTGGCATTCATCCTCTCATCTGTCTCACCCCCTTACCGTACGAGAAAACAGGCCTGCAGAGAGGCAAGACTCACTCTGGGTCTCACGGCTCATAGGTGGTCGAGTCCTCCCCTATCCTAACATAGGTCCAGGCCTTCTTCCAGGTCAAACTTCCTGTGGTTTCACACTTAGATTCATATGTAGAAACCGCTTAAAGCGGTGGGTTGCTAAGTACTGGATTAATGTTGGCTTTTATTATCACTATAAGGGGGGAAACTTAAACTATACCAACTCTAAGATGGAGGAGCTGTGTGAATCCCGGGTCCGTTTCCTAAAGTGGAGCGAGCGCCCAGGGTCATACAGGCTCCTCAGCCTTGGGTCCCCAGTCACTGCTCCTCGGGAATCTGCGTGCGAGGGCTCTGTCCAGTGTAGATCAGTGATGTAAAGCAGTCGACCTGAGCACCACTTTGAATGGCGGCAGCGGCTGCACTTTGCCCGGGACTGGCAGTCCCGTGGAGCCCTCAGCCCACTCGCCGAGGGCCTGCTCCGGGATGGCACCGAAATCTGGGCTTCCCTCGTCGTCTCGGCTCTCCTTCCTGCCCCCAACACTTCTGAGTCCTTGGACAACTTGGTTTAACATTTCCACCACTCACAGCAGAATGTTCATAGGTACTCATTTCCCGGTTCTGAAGTGGAATAGGAGATGCATGTTTTAGTGAAGGTATTTGACTTGACTCCTCTCTTTTTGATGCACAGTTTGGTTGAATAAATTGCTAAGTTAAACTTGTCAGTTTCATCTTCTAATAGATCCCCAATTTGGCTACTGTCTCTGTCTTTGCTCCCTGGACCCCATCATTTCTGACCTGCCATACTGCAGTTAACCTCCCTGCTTCTAGCCTTCATCCACTTGATTCATTCCCCAAAGTGCATTCCAAAAAAGATCCAAAAAGAATCTTTGAAAGACCCCACATGTAATCATGTCACCCTTCTGCTTGAAATGCTTCAGTGGCCCCCCACATTGCTCTCTGATGGAGTTCAACCTCAGTAGCATGTGGTGTATTAGCTCCCCTGCCTTGTTCTCCCACTGCATCATGTGCTAGCTATAGAGAATCATGAGCCTTCAGAGGTTAGCCACCACCTCCTACAAGAAGTCCTCTCTCACAGCCTACTTTCCCCCACCCCCAGGCTGAGTTAATTCTCTCACTGTGGGCTCCCATAGTACCTCATCCTTATCTTCGATTTATAGCATCTGTTGCAGTAATGCCCATTCAAGTCTGGTTCTCCTATTGGACTGTAAGTTTCTTTATGTAAAAAAATGACAGTTGTGTCTTTTTCATCATTGTATCCCCCATAATTTAGCACACTGCCAAACACATAGAATCTTTCGAATATTTGTAGAATAATGAATCAATCCATCACTTTCTCTGAAACCATAATTAGAAAGCTAAAAAGATTTATTACCTGAAATTAGGAAACAAAGAAAGAATAAAATATATATATAATCCTCTTTTGAATGAATTTCCAATTCCTAATCATATTCATAAAGTGAGGGGCGATTAAAATAGCAAGGCCATGTTTGTTGACCTGTAGTCTTATGCTTCATCTTTGACCTTAGACAACTTTCTGGTCACAGTTGCTTCCTTTCTGACTCTTTCCTTGAGTCCTCCTTCTGTGTTTTACCTTAGTTTTATTGGGGTCGGGAATATTGTGGAAGCAACAGCGATAGAGAAAAATCTAGAAGTGACAACCTAAAAACAATTTTTTTCTGGCTTATTTTCCCCAATTATAAAAATAATACAATTTTTAACTAATAAAACTGGGCAAATTTTTTAAAAAAATAAATTTAAAATCACCTAAAAGCCCACTTTCAAGAGGTCTTATGGTTTCATTGTCGTTTTTCCTCTGTTTCTGTATGTACATTTTTTTTCCACTTAATACTGTATCAGGAGCTTCCTGCCAGGACCACTGACCCAGCCCCTCTCTGGGCCACGCTCGCCTTCTTGCAGCAAACAGTGCCGCTCCCCCCTGCCCTAGGTCCCGGCAGGGGCTCTCTCCTACCTAGAACACAATTCCTTGGACTGAGGCAGGAGAACAAAGCATCATGGCCTAAGTTATGACAGATTCTACTCCCAAATGCTTCCAATTTTTAGCCTGGAAGTCTGGCAGCATAAAATTGTACTTGCGTAATATATAATTAAAGGTGTGTATCTTATTATGAGACCGAGAAGCTTATTAATAACTCTTCATGGTTTGTTTCGTGAGCCTCAAGTTATTCATGGCCTGGGAGAGCAGATTAATAAACATTTAGTCAGTATGTCTTTCTTCACGTGCAAGGAGTCCATCCCTTGCCCTCTCCTGAACGTGGGAAAACTCCTTTTTTCCTCACCTGAGGATTTAGATATTTATGCTCCTTATCCTTATGAAAGGAAAATTTGAAACCTAATGGGGCCGTGTGACCTAACCTCACCCTCGTCTTTATAACTGACTGCTTATCTTTCTAGCACTCTGGTTTGCTATAGACTTGGGCCCCTGTGTTGCTCCATCCAGATGGGGGCTCTCAAAAATGCAGGCCCTGCACCAGGGCATCAGCATCACCTAGGGACTTGTTAGAGATGTAGATTCTCAGCTCCACCCTCGGCCCAGCAGTCTTTGTATTAGCAAGTTCAGTAGGTGACTCTTAATGTGTGCTAATCAGTCTTTACTAATAAACTCTACCAAGCTTGAGAACCACGGCTTTAGGTATGGGAGTGTTCTCATCTGTGAATCCCGGCATTGGAATGCTGTCAGACTCCCTGACAGTAACCAGCCTGACTACCTGGATGTTTGCAGATTGGCCAATGTTAAGTCTTCTGGAGCTACACAGAGCAGCCTGTTAGCACACCCACATGGTCTCGTGCTGCCTTCCTGAGGCTGGCTCTTTCCTTTGACTAACATCTGTCATCGCAGCCCGTGGTGTTTCTAATTACTGCAGGCCGTCCAGCTGGGCTGTATCTCAGCAGCTGCAACAGTGTTGGCTTAACATCTCCATCACCTGCCCCCGGTGAACTTATCTCATCCAAAGTGCCAGCCCCTTCGGGTATTATTTGACTCCTTAATTTCACCCTCCCGTTCCCAATCTCGACAAAAGTTTTGACGCATGGTGGGCAGAAACCCTTCATTTCTCATTAAAGTCAAAGGCACAAATGACAAACACAATAAAACACAAAATTGCTTAGATTGTTTAGAGTTCATGAAGAGATCTGTCTCAATATATACCTGCTTATATTCTTTGAGTTTCGAACAAGATGTTACCTACTCAAAAATAAGTTATTTTGAATTATTCTGAAAAACGCATAGTAAAAATAGGAGTGGTCAGGGGCAACTTCCTGGAAGCAATGAATGATGAGCTTCATCTAGAATAGTGTGCGGGGCAGAGATTGATGACAAAGGGCAGGGAGCACATTCCAGATGAGGAAGGGAGAGGAGTGAGGAGGCGAACGCAAACCATGCAGAGAAGTGCACTCAGACGGAGCACTGTCCTTTCACCAAAACATGCTGGTTTTGATGACTCGTTTAGGTTATGGAATTCCACTGAAAGACGGAGATGAGAAAACTGATGAAGAAGCGGAGGGGCCGTATTCAGATGATGAGATGTTAACACACAAAGGGCTTCGAAGATCGCAAAGCATGAAATCTGTGAAAACCGTGAAAGGCCGCAGAGAGGTTAGTCAGGTACAGAGTTGTCTTCCTGATGATTCCTCTTCCTTTCCTTGCTGCATTATCACTCAGGATACTAATGATCCATAAGGGAAGAACAGAGGGGGAGATCAGCAGTTACATTTAAAATTCTTTATTCAGATTGGATACATTAGGATCTCTGGACATTTACAAAATGGTAAATCCCTGCTTCCCCTGTGAGTAGAAAATGGTATTCTCCTAGAGCAAGTCATACGGTAGTCACGAGCACCCAGTGTCAGCCCTACACGTAAGCAAAGAGAGCAACTAACAAAAATAACTACGTAGTTCTGCTTTGAACCAACCCTGTATGAGGATTAAATAGAAGTTTATCCATAATAATATATTGTCTTTGTGTCCAGAAAGCAGTGGAGGAATCCAGTCTGCCTCTGGCCTCCGATCATTGGGCACCATTGGCATACCAGGCAGAGCAGAACTAACAACAGTTAATGTTTTTATTTATTAGTGATAATGACTTGCAGCATATATCCAACACAGTGCCAGCTCCGTTTTTGAGTACGTCAGCAGCGATGTCTTCTAAGTTTGGAAGCACATTTCTAGGATAACTGATTCTTTATATTAGAAAAGTCAAAAAATTATTACTATGATTATGAACTATTCAGTTCTATCTAAGTCCAAAAGTAATCATCTGATTTGTAGTAATGACACATTTCTCTCTTCAGGTACGATACGGATCACTAAAATACAAAGTGAAGAAGAGACCACAGGTGTATTTTTAGTCATCTGCACTTCAAGAATCCCAAGACAAATTACACTAATATGTTGACTTTTTTGCTAACATTATTCATTCAGGATTTACACATTAAAATAATACTTTAAATTGTGGCGGTGATAGGGCTTATTTTCATCAATTTAAATAGCTTTTATTTCTTTCACCATTACTTCCATGTCCTGACTACTAAAGGTAGTTATACAAAGCTTGTTTATGTATATGTATATATATCTCAGAAATAATAGAAAATTGTGTTATCTGTTTTCAAATTGCTCAACAACATTGAGTGCCTGGGATATTAAGATGAAACACAAACCCACAGTATACTTGAAAAGAGTCTTTACAGTTTAAGATACATCAGCCTTTGCGCTATTGTATTTGTGTTTACCTCCGTTTATATTCTGTCTATCACATGAGGATAGTAATTAAATAGGCCTCTGATCCAGCAGTGATAGGACAGGGGCATAATGTAAGATACAGCATGTTTTATATATTCTTTAAATTTTTACTTTTTTAATACTTTCTGGTTTTTCCACCATCAACTGAAAGTTTTCGAAACAAGTATTTCAAAGCCAGGTCTCCACGTAGCACTTTTTATTCCTGACTAGTTTTGCACACTTGAAAATTGTTTACTTATTTGCGACTGTACATTTAAGTTTTATTAACACTATCTTTATTGTTAATTTGTCACATCCCGACATGTCACATTTATGCCTTGAATTTCGTCATCTCTTTTCCTGTGGGTTTCATTTGTTAAATTCATTAGATTCTAATAATATGAAAATACAGCTCATTGTTCAACTTTAACTATTTTTAACTCTCTCCTCTGTGGATGAGAAGCTGTTTTGAACATCAACCAGTTTTCCATACATCATAGTTGAACTTAGCATGTTCTGTTAACACTGGTTACGTTTTCAGCATTTAAAAAGAGCAGTTTTTGTGAAACAGGGTCATGAAGTTACCCAACAGTTGGTCCATTCACAAGCCTAGCACTGATATGTGCTGCTGATTTATAAATCTATATTGACTAGAATCATTTAAATTTCCCGTCTTCTGGCTGAGTTCGTCCCCTGAAGATAGGTCCCAATGCAAAATACAGATGTTAATCTTATGTACTAGAAGCTACTAGAATAGATATTAGAAAAATATTTTTTTAATCCAAGATATTTTGAATTACGGAACACGGAGGCTTTTTTAGGTGGCATTGATAACTATGCATTCTGAAGTCTCTATTTCTGGTGGTGGTTTTAATGATCCGTAGTCAAATTTGTACAGTTAATTCAGATAATTTACTTTGACTGTTCTGTTTGTCAAAAAGAAAAAGCAGTGAGCGAGATTTGTGAGATCTTTGACTTCTCTACCTTTTTAAGAAACGAAACCAGCTGGCAATGTATATTCAGGACCTCCTCAGAGTGTTGGCAGAGAACAGAATGTTTATTTAAGAGTACCTTAGTTTAATTAATACATTGCTCTTGATACAAGTCTCAAAACATTTTCTGGACTATCTCACATTCTTAATACATAACATCAAATAAACTCCAAAAGTTTAATTCTATGAATATCTTCATCTACTTTACGTTGACTAATTTGTAGCCTTTGAGTTTCAAGAAAAACTCTTTTGTGTTCAAAATTCCTAGGGATTCTGATTATAAATGCTTGGAAGGGAGTTTTATTTATATTGCCTCGTACCAGACTTATTAATACAAATGCTACACCGTATGTGTCTTTCCTGCCCAAAGGCAGTGTCATCTCAAGTAGCCTGGCAAAGTCATGTGACTCTATCTAAAAACATTACCTGTGCAGGCTGTTCTGCTCCATTTTATCTTTTCTAAGTCTGATCTGAGTATTAAACCTATTCCTTAATTATAGTAAATTCATAAATACTGTTCTAAATTGGAGGCATTATCTATCCCTCTCCACAAATAAGACACCACAGGTCGCAAAGGGGTAATGCATGTCCTTCTTTTTCATTGCATCTCTCCACACGCACACGGTGCTTCCTCTGATCTGTTTCTACTGTTATATCCTTATACGCAGTGGATGTCACTTTGCTGTTCCATCATTCCTTTCTCTCCTTTCCTTACATTTCTGACATTTTGCTGCTTTTCTCTTGTGTGTGTTTTAGCATGCCCTTTCCTTGGAACTTTGTGTGATAAGCTTATAAATCTTTGTCTCTTTTAAGGTGGAACAGGTCAGTTTTTGTTTCTCTGCTTTTGAGTCCACTGCTTTTAAAAGAGGTAAATTTCTCTCTCGACCACAGTGCCTTGTTTTCCCAACGCCACCATTTGGTGAAGGGGCATCAGATGCTGCACAAGCCTATTTAAGGCGATATAATGGTAGCTGTTAAAGTTTATGCAGAAATTGTAGCCGGTATTTTGTTTTATTATATATTCATTCAGCTTGTGCATTAATATTAACTGTTTCCCGAGTTTGTTTGGAAGTGACAGTTGATCTATTCTTTAGTTTACCATGTTTTTTCTGGGATAAAAAAACGAACCAGAAGTAACTCTTATTGCTAAGTAGTTAATTATGTAAACCCACATAGGTCCCACACAAGATTCCCTCCACACAGTTCACTCTATGTATGTGGATTTGGCTAGAAAATGGTAACTGCCAGCATTACTGATTATAAATACTTGACTACACAGATTGATGGAACAAAATTATTAACGTGTTTTCAGGGAATTGAATCCATATGTCACCACCAAAGATTCCTACAGTGTTATAAAATATGTAAATATTCCAAATTTCTGTAAAACACTGGTTAGATAAATATGTCTTCTTTCGTTTCCTTTTTTGAAATAACAGTTTGAGCTTCTGTAATACTTGAACTTTTGTGTTAAAAATAATCCAATGCTATTTCCTATTAAATATGAGTAATTTGTATGTTTAATTGGAATGGACTAAATTTTTATTTCGGTTTTCTTTTATCAGGAAAATTAAAGAGTTAATATGTATCGACAAGCAGTTTCCTACGTGTTCCTATAGGCCGATTCATTTGCAAAGCAATTAGGCAATTTTGAGATCATTGTTACTGTGGTATGCAGTGTATATTTCTTAGTAAACATCATTTAAGAGTAAAACTTTCCAAAAGAAAAATACAGCTTTTTCCTCTAAATGGTTAAAGATTTAATCTTCTAGTAGTATCCTACAGATTTGTTGTATATTAACTTTTTAAAAATTGACCATGAATTAACATTTTCTCCTCTAACACCTCTTAAATCTGTGTACTTTCATAGTTCAGAGAAAGCTGTTTTGTAATTTTTTAAACTCTTTGTAAAGGCTCTCTTGAGGCCTAGTATGGGGGTAATTTTACAAATGTGTTTTTTGAAAACTTTAATATAAAATAAACTCATTTTATTAGTGACAACTTGTATTTTTGTGTGTCAGAGGTCAGAGTACCTATGTTGGGTTCTATAAATTTATATTATTTATTATGGAGTATGTATATAGTATTATGTACATATTACATAATAGATAACATATCCACACACTTAAGATTCCAAATCACAGAGCAAATTATTAAAAAATCATATACATTCTGGAATGGTCATAGAATTACAAAAGAAACACTGAATTGTCAAATTTGGATGTTGGAATGGGAAGATACAAAAAAAATTAGTACAGAAACCCTAGCCGTCAATTTGTATTGGTTAGCTGTCTCAGACATAAAATATAACACAGAATTCAGTTTTATGTATCCTGGGAATGTTCTGGGGTCCCATCTGTTTTAAAGTCAGACGTCTGTCTGCCTCACATTTAAGTTTTAGAGAGAAATCCTATGTTTAAAAAAGTTTTTTTGTGTTACTTCATTATGCTATATAATGTGTTAAAAGTATTTCCAAATGGAGTTATGTTTTCATCTTTATTAGGAGGTATATCCTTGTGATGATCCAAAGAAGTTAGAAACCTAAATAAAAATTCAAAAGCACACAATGGATATATGAATTGCAGCATTTTCCCCAGTGTTTTATTCTCCCTTTAAGTGGTTCACCGTTCTTAAGAAATAGATTCATGGAACAAAAATCTTGTCATAGACCGATCCATTGTTCCATGGAAAACATTCCCTCCCTTTTACCTCTCCATCAGTATTCTAGCCTTGAAACACTCTCCTTAGGGTCTGGTTTTGGTAGTGTTTTTTAAATTGCTTTTTATAAGATAATGCTTTGAACTGAAATTTTATTTTTTTTAAGATTTTTTATTTATTTATTAGAGAATGGTAGAGAGCATGAGAGGGAAGGAGGTCAGAGGGAGAGGCAGACTCCCTGCTGAGCAGGGAGCCAATGCGGGACTCGATCCTGGGACTCCAGGATCATGACCTGAGCCCAAGGCAGTCGCTTAACCAACTGAGCCACCCAGGCACCCTGAACTGAAATTTTAAAGCACAAGATTGATAACTGTCTATGTGTGTAGGATACTAAAAGACTGCTGGGCAGAAGCAGGAAAATCGCCAAGCTTAGCCTTAGTTCATCTGGCAAACCCAGATTAAAGGCAAAAGGGAAAGAAAATACGGTATTTTGGCATTGTATCAGAGTAGCATCAATTATTTTCACGTAGAAGTACTCCTTGAGTGCCTGCTGTATAGAGCAACAATGCCTGGATCCAAGTGGGATAGCATAACAAAAGCAATAATTCTTGCTTTTTAAAAAAAAAAATGGATTATTTGAGGTGGATTTATGCTGGGATTTCTTCTAGGTTATTGAATAATTTATTTGGTCTGTCTCAGAGCAGGTTTTTTGTTTGCTTATTTGTTTGGGTTTTCATCCTTGGTTCCTTCTCTTCCTTACTTCTTACATCCAATACAGTCCTAAGCGCTTTTGACTCTGTCCAAAACATACAGGCAGACTGTGGAGAAATTGCCGGTTAGGTTCCAGACCACTGCAATGAAGCAAGTATTGCAATAAAGCAAAGCAGATGAATGTGTTAGACTATATTTACCTTCTACTGTAGTCCATTAAATGTGCAACAGCATTATGTCTAAAAAAAAAATGTACATGCTTTAATTAAAAAACATTGCTTAAAAATGCTAGTCATTAATCACTGATCACAGATCTCCATAACAAATATAGTAATGGTGGAAGAGTTTGAAATATCGCAAGAATCACCAAAATCTAACACAAAAACACAAAGTTGAGCAAATGCTGTTGGAAAAATGGTGCATATACACTTACTCAATGCAGGATTACCACAACTAATTTGTAAAAAATGTAGTATCTGCAAAGCTCAATATTAAGTGAAGCACAATAAAATGAGGTATGCCCAAATCCTGAATTTGACTATTAAACTCGCTTCCCCTCCAACTTTCACCTGGAATACTCAGAGCATAACCTTTATTTAAGGCAGAAGTTCTTGAGACCTTACAACATTTTTTGTAGCCTTACAAATGTTTCAAGGTGACTCAACCTTGAGTCCCATAGAACTGTCACAGCTTCTTCTCTTTTCAACCGGTGTCTTCAGGAAATACAAAAAGAGAAGGTTGTGAAGACAGCAGGGAGAAGAAAAGGGGCAGATGGTCTTGCACATCAGCCTTGGGAGAGAAATTTTTCTCTTCCCAGCATTGTTTAATGCTAAATTTGGGAAGAAAGTGAGTGAGAATAGTTGATGGAGCCAGGTTAGAGTATCCGGCTGAATTATAATGTGTTTTGACATGACACTATCTCAAAGTGTTGAGAAAGAATTGGGGATAATAGGCAGAGATTTTTTTTCCCCTTCAGAATTTTTAAGTTACTCTAGTTTGAGTGTTAACAACAGATCATGGTAGTGGCAAGAATCAACAGTATTATCTGTATTAGAGTTCTCCAGAGAAATGGAACCAATAGATTGTGTGTGCACGTGCGCACGCACGCGCGTGTGTAGAGAAAGATAGGGAGGGAGAGAGAGAGACTTACTTTAGGGAATTGGCTCATGCAGTTGTGGAGGTTGTCAAGTCCCAAATATGCAGACCCAGGGAAGAGTTGATGTTTCTGTTCCAAGGTAGTCCCTCTTAAGGCCTTCAACTAAGTGGATGAGGGCCACCCACATTATGAAGGGTAATACACTTTATTCAAAGTCTACTGATTAACTAAATGTTAATCTCCTCTAAACAAATACCTTCACAGTAACATCTAGACTAACCATTGACCAAATGTCTGAATGCCATGGCCTACTTAGTTGACACATAAAATTAACCACCACAGTATTCTTATTAAGTTCCAAAAGAAAATATTTACCTTGAAATATAAAATTAAATGTAAAAATTACAAGTCTTGGGTTTGATGAGTTCATCTTACAAAGAAAGGGAGTGTTGCAGGGTGCCTGGGTGGCTCAGCTGGTTAAGTAACTGCCTTCGGCTCAGGTCATGATCCTGGAGTCCTGGGATCGAGTCCCGCATCGAGCTCCCTGCTCAGCAGGGAGTCTGCTTCTCCCTCTGACCTTCCCCCCTCTCATGCTCTCTCTCTCTCATTCTCTCTCTCAAATAAAATAAAATCTTTAAAAAAAAAAAGAAAGGGAGTGTTGCAGCATGGGGTTTATTTGGAAGAGGAAAACTACTTTGTATGGCTTATAATGCCTCTTGTAGTCAGTCATGATAACTAATGTTTGTATATGTTTGTTTTCACACTTTGGGAAGAGGTATCACCCTGTTTTACAGATACAGAAACCAGGACTTTATATATATATATATGTTTCTTAAGATTTTATTTATTTATTTTAGAGAGGGAGAAAGAGCACATGTTAGCAGGGGAGCGGGAGCAGGAGAGAATCTCGAGCAGGCTCCGTGCACTGAGCGGGGAGCCCGAGGCAGGACTCAATTTCACAACCCTGAGATCATGACCTGAGCTGAAATCAAGAGTCAGATGCTCAACCGACTAAGCCACCCAAGTGCCCTCCAGGACTCACTATTGACAAGCCTAGGACCCAACCACAATATTCCTGACTTCAGACTCTTGTTAATTCCATTACCCTCGGTTATCTTGGCAATCACAGAATATTTAAACAGCTCACATAGAAATGATTCTTAGCATGTATGTATTATCCAAAAATTTCAGATTATTTCTCAGAAGATTAAATGGAGTGAAGTTTTTGAGTGATTTGATGTTAAGAGATTTCACTCTTAGCGTGGCTTCAGTAAGGAGAGAAGGATGCTTTTCAAATGGAGAGGAAAAATAAAGACAATTTACTATCAATTATTGGCTAAGACAAACAGGAAGAGATTTGAAGAGAGGATGTAGCTTAAATGGGAGGAGTATCCTGTCAGGAAGTGCTTTCCCTCCTTCCTTCCTCTCCTTTCCCACCTGCACTTGCTCTGTGGCTTCCTCCCTTCACACCACACCTTGTAAACCCTTTTATGTGCTCTGTTCACAAGAATTCTCATGCATTGTTCCATACTGGGTTGGAACCAATAAAACACACACAAAGAAGGCCAAATGCCTTTTTACATAGGAGATGAACTGTATTCAATCTTTTAAGTTGAAAGCAAGTACAGTTAGAATATATAGCAGGGGACAGTTTCCATATGTTCTAGGAAAGTGGAACTGTATTATTTATAGTTCACAACATGTTGTATAAAAGGAAAGCTTGCAGGGGGCTCCCCGGGAGGTAAATGAGACAAAGGAGGGAAGACTTGGGTGCTCTATTTAAAAAGAAAAAAATAATTTTTTAAAATATTTAACCGATGTATAGGAGAGGTTGTGGTCTTTACCTTACCATAACTTACATTCTAAAATTAGAAGAGACACTGGAGCATGAAGGGAGGGGGAAAACCCTTAATATTGTAACAATAGGAAAAAGGGGGTTCAGAAAAGCAAGGATAAGTAATTGTCATTAAAAGGATATATCTTCCAAAGAGCAAAGTACAGTTACATGAGATCTGGTTGATATTTGACCCGAGAGTCTCAAAGCCCATTAGACTGCAGCAAGTAATAATTGCTTCCTCATTTAGATTAGACAATGAGCTCTCTCTGCAAGCTGCTCTCCTCTAAATAGATTGTAGAGAGTAATTGAAACAAGTTATACTGGGAAGTAGAGTGACCGATTCCTCAAAGTGTGAGAGCAGAGCTATGGTAACCTCTTAAGCCTGGCCTTCATCCTGTTCCTATTTAGGGAATCCGCAGGGCAGCCAGCGCTAAGCAGGCTGCACTTCGCCAGCTTTATTGTTTAGACTTGAAGGGAAGGTCATATGCCCTCTTTGACTGGGAGGTTTATGGGCTCTCTCTAATTAGCAGCACCCTCCACCAGACAGACTGTTGGCCCCCTTCCAAGAACGGGATTTGGTAGCGGCCACTGATGAAGGAGAAAACAAGGTTATTTACCCTGTGACTGTAATTCTTGGCACAAATTCTCTCTTTATGCTCAGACACATTTTCCTTTTGTTCCAACTTGCCTTTGGAATTCTGAGTAGGGCGTTAAGGGAGGGAAATGCGGCCATATATTTAGTAGTGTAAACAACCCATATGTTGGCCTGGGATACTTTTTACTATTCTAGGGCCTCACCCATCAACAACATAAATTGAGAGAGAGAGAAATAAAAGGCAACATATTCCGAACGTTACTTGCAAATGTAAATACTTGAGCACATGCCCACACACAACCTCAGAAAAGGAAGTTTAATTTGCAACATTAAAAGCATGACAATTGTGCGTTAGGACACGTAGAAATACCAGCGGTAAAAACGTGATTGGGTTTAGCTATTAGTGGAGTGTTAAAAGAGCACCGGGAAGATACTTGGCTTGTCCTGCTCTGTCGGTTCCATAAAACGGTGGGTTAAGCTGATGGAAATGCTTTTTGGTTGATTTAAACCAGATGCTCTATTTTTGTCCAGTTAGCAGATGCAGCAGCCCTGCAAAATGCAATACTGCCCCCCTCGGCCGGCCGCCAACTGCGGGAGCAGGAACCTCGGCTCCACCAGCTACCTCGGCCATAAAAACCTTTCAAGTCCCCATTATTATTCCAGGCACATTCCAAGGGGTTTGAGTCACAGGGTTCACTTGGCTTTTCTCCCGTCCAGAACTGCTTGTACCAGGTGGAAGACGACCTCCAACTTCAAAAAACGGAATCCATAACCGGTCAGAGAGCGCTTTAGGGCAAGCCCCAGATGCAATCCTACTGCAACTTCGCTCCCACACCTGCGGCTGCTGGCTGCGCACCTGGAGTCCCACGGCCAGAGCTGCGCCCGCTTGGTCAAAACACAGGGCTGTTCTTTGGGGAATCCTCAAAAGCTGCTCTATTTTCCCCTGCTGGTTTGAGAAGCTCCGAGGGCTGCTAGGCACCGGGGATGGGTTGGAAACTTGTTCCGTTTGGCAGTGCATCGGGGAAGGCTTGGAGGCCAAGGCGGGCGGCCCAGGGGACTGAGGTTCCGCCGGCTAAGTCAGCTCCGAGGGAAAACTCCCAGCCCCTCCCACGCATCCGTCCAGACTCGCAGGCCGCCCGGCCCGGGGCGAAGGAGCGCGCACATCTGGCCGCCCAGGAGCGACATCTGGAACGCTAACTCCTGCACCCAGATGTTCAAGGGGCCGGGAAGTCCAAGAACGCGAAGGGCCGGGCTTCCGCGGCTGCGACTCCTCCCCGCCCCCACCCCGCCGAAGCAGCAGGGGTGCGGACTCGGGGGATGCCCCCGGGGTTGCGGGAAGGGCCGGCCGGGCTGTTGGGGATTTTGAGGGGGGGGATGGGTGCTGGGGCCGCGGTAGGGGACGGTTGGGAGTGCTGGAGCTACAGTGGGGGATAAGGGGAGGGGCGCTGAGACGGGTGGATGAAGGCTAGGGACGTGCGGGAGACGGGGTTTGGGGCGCTGGGAGTGCTGGGGTTGAGTCAAGGGCCCGCGGGGCTCCCGAGTCCGCCGCACTGCGTGGGATTTTACAACCCAAGGCCCCGAGAGGTGGTGATGGGGGAGGGGCAGATAGGCACGTTTCCCGGGGGTGTGGGGGGGGGGCACGCTGATCCGGCGGGCACTGAGGGCGGGGTTCCCTCCTCCCTCCTTCTCGCCCTCTGCTCTGGCGCGAAGACGCAGGCGTTTCCTCCTCAGCAGCAACTCGCCCCCGCTTCCCTGCACCCTCCCGGGACCGCAAGGAGCGTCATCCCAGACGAGGCGAGCCGGCGAGCCGTGCGCCTCTAACCCTCTCCCTTCTCCCTGTCCCCAACCAGGGGAGGAGGGAGCTACACAAGCCTCCAGACTGCCTGTGCTGCGTGGAGCGGGCAGGAGCGCCCTTCGAATGTCTGTATGCGCGCTGCAGTTTTGACGTCTAAGCAACGGTGTTTGCCAGGGAGTCAGGGCTGTTTCGAAGGTGCTCGGATCTGAACAGATCGTTTCCATTCGATTTGTTTAACCAAGGTGAAGGCAGACCGTGTTCTTACTTAAAAGTTTTCCTTCATCTAAGTTGTCCTTAGATTTTCATATAAGGGTGTCACAATGCCCCCAGGTCATGGCGCAAATGTTTTGTGACAATTTGGAGAAACAGGAGAAAAATACCCTAAACTAAAGTCACAACCGACAGGAAAATGTTAAAAGATGTTGAACCTGTTTCATCTGACAGCCCAGTCATCGCATATTCTCCACCAAAATAAGTAACTCTATTCGCAGCCTTCCAAAGTATGGCAACTCTCTCCCGTTAGGGGCAAAGTGCATGCATGGGCTCTGGTCCCACTTTAGTCACCAGCTGAAACCGGACAAGATTTAGAGAGTTACCTCTTCCCGAAGATTGCCAGGCTTCATTGAGAACAGTCAAAAGAATACAGTCTTTTAGGTGCTCAGAGTACGGTATCCAAGTAATAACTTTTCCATTGCTTATCTCCGTGGCCTGTGGCAGGTTACTCTCCCTCTTAGTGCCTGCTGCCTCAGTCTCCCCTTCTAAAATGTAACTGTACATTTGCACAGGGATGGTGTAAGGATTGAGGATTAATGAGATAGTACAATCAAATGCTTAACACAAAACCCAATGCATAAGGAGAATTCAGTATTATTATCGCTATCGATGAGAGCAGCCTCCGTGCATCACTAAAAGTTGCGGGCAATGCAGTTGGAAAAGGTAGCCTCCTTTAAGAGTATGAGTCTTTACCCCTGCTGAACGAGTAAAACCTGCAACCCTCTGGTCACAGCTCCAGGAGGAAATTAGATGAAATGATGGCAATGATCCATAAGCTTTCTTTATAATGTGACTTTTTTATAACATGAATTTGATTTCTGGGTTTCCCATTAAAACCGCTTCCCAGAGAAGATAACTCTTTTTTTTTTTTTAAGATTTTATTTATCCGACAGTGAGAGACACAGTGAGAGAGGGAACACAAGCAGGGGGAGTGGGAGAGGGAGAAGCAGGCCTCCCGCGGAGCGGGGAGCCCGATGCGGGGCTCGATTCCAGGACCCTGGGATCATGACCTGAGCCGAAGGCAGACGCCCAACGACTGAGCCACCCAGGCGCCCCCTCTTTTTTTTTTTAAAGATTTTATTTATTTGACAGACAGTGAGAGAGGGAACACAAGCAGGGGAGTGGGAGAGGGAGAGGCAGGCTTCCCGCGGAGAGGGGGAGCGGGGAGCCCGATGCGGGGCTCCATCGCAGGACCCTGGAATAATGACCTGAGCCGAAGGCAGACGCTTAACGACTGAGCCACGCAGGCGCCCCAAGAAGATCACTCTTCTTTGAGAAAATTTCACTAGGGTGATGTAAGTGTGTGCTTTCTTTACCTCCTTTTCCTTTTCTTCACATCTTCTTCTCCCTTTGCTAATCTGGAATCTGATTAGGGCACCCTCCATATCCAATGAAAATGTGGGCACTTAGAAATATTTTAGATTCACATAACGCATAAGTGTGAAAAAGTCAAGGCTATTGTGAACACAGGCAGCTGTTGGAATTTATTTGAGTCTTAAATTCTTCAGGCTCAGTTTCCTCCACTGTAAAGTAAAAGGGTTAGATTTCCCTTTCCTTCCTGCACTAACATTCTTTAATTTCTAAAGGTGACTGTGTCCAGGTGATATTTCCTGTGTATGCCAGGGCCCTCACAGGGGGAAGGAAGGGATTTTGAGAGGCTTTGGGCTTGAGAATGTTCGTCACTGGGTGATGAGGGAGAGTGATGTAGGGACTCAGGTCAGTATGTAAAGCAAGGTAAAGTACTTATAAACAGGTAATTGCAAACATTTTTATGCATACGATGGATATATTTATATCATATACATTTGTATATCTATTTTATTTGTTTAAAGATTTTATTAAAAAAAACGATTTTATTTTTAAGTCACCTCTACACCCAACATGGAGCTTGAATTCACAACCCCGAGATCAAGAGTGGCATGCATGTTCTTCCAACTGAGCCAGCCAGGCACCCCTGGTATATCTATTTTAAATATAGGAGGTACATACATATGTATTTATAGTATATCCATAGCAAATACATGTATTTATAGTATATCCACAGCATAGATTCTATATACACAGATCCATCCTTTAGTAAGTTTTTCCACCACCTGCAAAAAAGATAGAATTTTCTTCCTTTGGCCATGACTCCTCTGACTTTCCGGCAGAATGGGCTGGAACAGAGGGCATTCATGATTCTGACTGGATGAGGAAAGTGTGCCCTTCTGTGGGCCTCCTGTCATGTTAACAAGAAAGTCCCCCAAGAAAGAAGGAGGACAATAGCCCTTATGTTCACAGCTCTAATCCCATTTTACCTCAAAATGTCTCCCATACAATTTTCTGTCATCATCTTCCCTGAGATATTTTCCACATAATAATGCAGCTCCTCCCTCTTCCCATCACCCTAGATTCTTCTCCCTCACACTCCACATCCAATCTATCAACCATTCCTGTCAGACGCTCTAATTTAGACATGCGGTTATGGCTATGGATGTAGATACATGGCAAACCCCACCCCTTCTTACAATTTCCTATTCTACCAACTAGTCCAAACATCACTGTTTCTTGGCAAGCCCACTGCCGTAGCCTCCTAATTGTTATCCCTGTGGCCACTCCTTTACCTACTTTTCATTCTCCATGCGGCAGCCACAACAGTCCTTTTAAAATAAAAACGAAATGTGCTCAGTCTCCTGTTCAAAATCCTCTAGCAGTCTCCCATCACATTTGGGATAAGACCCACACTTCCAATGATAGCCCGTAGGATTTGACTCTTATCTCATTCTCTCACTTCATCCTCTGTCACTTTCATCCTTGTTCAAGTCATACCAGCCTTCTCACTGCTCCTCAAAAAATGTCAAGCCATCTCCTACTTCGGGGTCTTTGCATTTGCTGTTTCCCCTGTTTTCAACCCCAGATTTTCACATGGCTTCCCCTTAATCCATTCAGGTCTCTGGGCAAGTGTCACCTAAGAGAGGACCCCTAAATCATCCCTTTTAGTATAGATGCAACATAACCATAGTCACTCCCTCACTAATTACCCGAGTTTATTTCCTTTCATATTTCTTAGCAAATCTCTTAAATGTCTACCTGTTTACTTGATTATTGTTTGTCTCACCTCTAGAATGTATGCTCTGTGAAGGTAGGGACTCGATTGATCTTGTTCAACAGAGCATCTCCAGTCTAAATCAGTGCCTGTCTTATAAAAGGCACCTAAAAAATAAATGGATGAATACAAAGTCTCCACCTGGAACAGCAGTGGGAAAACAAGGTATCCCTCAGTTAGTGTAAACTCAAGAAAATGTCATGCTACCCTGATATCACGAGCTTGTTTCTGATTGGCTCCTGCTCAAAGATGGATCTTTCCTATAAGAATGGAGTTTAATCCTACATGCCTATAAATATGTGAATCAAACTTCACTTGAGGAGGGAGGGAAAAAGAAAACAATGTAAATAGTGTGGGTAGTTTACCATTTTACTCAGCAATTGTATGTACTGAAATAAACATGAGATGGGAGACATGAATCTGCTCTCTTCTCAGTTCCTCTGTGCTTTTCATAGTACGATCAGTGTGCCGTGCTGACTGTTTAGACATGCTAACTGTCTGCACAGCGTGGCCCCTGCAAAGCAAGTGGGAAGTGAGTTTGAATCCTCAATGCACCATGCTAGTGTGTGGCCTTGGGCAACTTACCTTTTCAGTGCCTCAGCTTCCTTATCTGGGAAAGGGGCCAATAATACTGCCTCTGTATTAAGATTGTTATAATGATTACATAAATAATAACCGCAAAGTTCTTAGAGCAGTGCCTGGAACATAGTAAGCTGTGTATCAGTATTTCTTTTTATTTTTTTAAGATTTTATTTATTTATTTATTTATTTACTTATTTGAGAGAGAGAGAGAGAGAGAACAAGCAGCAGGGAGGGGCAGAAGTAGAAGGAAAGCAGACTCTCCGCTGAGCAGAAAGCCAGACGTGGGGCTCAATCCCAGGACCCCAGGATCATGACCTGAGCCGAAGGCAGATGCTTAACCGACTGAGCCACCTAGGCGCCCCTGTGTGAGTATTTCTTAAGAGAACATATTTTAAAATGTTTGACTGCACTTGATTCTCCCCTTCTCAATGACTTTAATATAAGATACTGCTCTACTGGGGCGCCTGGGTGGCTCAGTCGTTAAATGTCTGCCTTCGGCTCAGGTCATGATCCCAGGGTCCTGGGATCGAGCCCCGCATTGGGCTCCCTGCTCAGCGGGAAGCCTGCTTCTCCCTCTCCCACTCCCGTGCTTGTGTTCCCTCTCACTCTGTCTCTCTCTCTCTCTGTCAAGTAAATAAATAAAATCTTAAAAAAAAAAAGATACTGCTCTGTGATTAACCGACTAAGCCACCCAGGCACCTCAGCATCCTTCTTTCAAAAAAAGAAATACTCATACATAGCTTACTATGTTCCAGGCACTGCTCTGAGAACTTTGCAGTTATTATTTATGTAATCATTATAACAATCTTAATACAGAGGCAGTATTATTGGCCCCTTTCCCAGATAAGGAAGCTGAGGCACTGAAAAGGTAAGTTGCCCAAGGCCACACACTAGCATGGTGCATTGAGGATTCAAACTCACTTCCCCCTTGCTTTGCAGGGGCCACGCTGTGCAGACAGTTAGCATGTCTAAACACCCAGCACCGTGATGTTTTTAGATTAGTAATTTTAGTTTTAGCATCAAGCACGATACTCTAGCATTTAGCTTAGCCATAAATTCCATCTGGGCCAAAATTTCCCTAACTTCACAAAAAAGAAATTGTACCTTCAGGGGGTCATCCCCTCTATTTTAGTTGAACAAAAGATGTTCCTTACTCTTCAGTTCTTTTTTTTTTTTAAGATTTTATTTATTTATTTATTTATTTATTTGAGAGAGCGACAATGAGAGACAGAGAGAGAGCACATGAGAGGAGGGAGGGTCAGAGGGAGAAGCAGACTTCCTGCTGAGCAGGGAGCCCCATGCGGGACCCGATACCGGGACTCCAGGATCATGACCTGAGCCGAAGGCAGTCGCTTAACCGACGGAGCCACCCAGGCGCCCCCTTACTCTTCAGTTCTGTAAACTTTCCTTGGCGAGCTTTTCTATAACGTAATATTTGGTAGTTGAGTGTTAGTCCTGCAGAAGAAGTATCAGTGATTTTCCTAAACCTGCATGCCAGGGGTATAATCTCTGGAAGTCTTTTTCTTTCACTCTGTTTTTCTGGGGTGTTCATGAAAATGAAAATAGCTCCTAACAGAGAGTTTCGGGACTTAGCACTATATTAACTGTGCCTGTTTGCTCTGTGAATCAGGGACAATGGAGATGGTTTAAACTCTGCTGTATTCTCTGGAACAGACTAGGCTCACATCAGATTCGACAAGAATAAAGTCTCTTGGAACTGTGGACAGTCTGTCAGCACTCTTCTGGGCTCAACATTTCACCACTCTGCCCAGGGCTGTGATCACTCTTTCATACAGATCTGTATCAGGGCCTCTTAAGAAAGGGTTGGAAACACCCCTTACTAGTGTCTGATAAAATCTCCTAGAGATTATTCTACATATGATTCATTAATAAACATACCTGCTGTTGTCTTTACCTTAGTTATGGTAGCATCCTTTTTTTTTTTTAAGATTTTATTTATTTATTTGAGAGAGAGAGAAAAAGCACGCACACAAGTGGGGGGAGTGCGAGAGGGAGAAGCAGAAGCCCCACTGGGCAGGAAGCCCCACGTAGGGCTTGATCCCAGGACCCTGGTATTATGACCTGAACCAAAGACAGACGCTTAATTGACCCAGCCACCCGGGTACCCCAGCATCCTTCTTTCAATAAATATTGACCCAGGGTTTAATATGTGCTAGGAATTTTCGTAGTGCTCGCTGCTTGGTTGTCCAAGCTGAAAACCTAGGAGTCATCTCAAATACACTTTTGTCCCTTGCTCCTAACATATGAGGTCAGCCACCAAACTGGTGTCGATACTACCTCCAAATATCTCTTGTATTTTTGTCCTCCCCTCCACTCGCTCCCCCATCACTGTGCTGGTAAAGGCAGGCTAAGCCCAGCTACTGTAGAGAACAGAGTGTGAGGCAGTCTATTTAGGAGGCACCAGCCCAGAATGGTGAGAGTGAGAGGAAAAAGGAATGAGGCAAGGGAAGAGGTACCCCAGTGAGACGCACGGTGTTACCACACTTGTTACTGTTGGGCAATGACGTAACTATCGCTCGGCAGGCATGAGACTTCTCTGGAACCGTTACAGGAGAAACTACATCTCCGACTAGTCTACAAGAGAGGTGGAGGGTATCTGCTTATCTCCTGGCTCCATTTGTCATCGGTGAAAGTTTACCCTGAATGCTACCGAACTTCTTCCCAGTCGAATCATCTGGCCACTTGGTGGCTCCCAGGAAGACAGATCCCATGCCCAACATGTGCTATTTTATCAGATTTCAAAAGTAGAGCAGCAGCTTGGCCAGGTGAAGCTCTGACCTAGAGAGAGAGAGAGAGAAAGGAGGCAGTCAGGGCAACTGAGAAAGGATACAGGTTTATGTCTCAATAAAAAAAACGACTTCATCTTTTGTCCTTCAGATCCTTGAATCTGCCTACTAAGTGGATTTTTTGCCTCTCATTTACTTCCTTTTAATCCATTCTTCACACCGTACCCAGAGTGATCTTTGTCAGACACAAATCCTTCACTAGCTTTCCTTAAACTTCCGGACTTAAAATTCCAGACTCACACCATAGCATGTCAGGCTCCATGGTCTCCCCATGGCTGTTTTCAGTCTTCTTATTAAAGATAATTTTTTTAAGATTTTATTTATTTATTAAACAGAGAGATAGAGAAAGAGAGAGCACAAGTAGGCAGAGCGGCAGGCAGAGGGAGAGGGAGAAACAGGCTCCCCGCTGAGCAGGAGCCCGATGCGGGGCTCGATCCCAGGACCCCGGGATCATGACCTGAGCTGAAGGCAGACACTTAACTGACTGAGGCGCCCAGGCGCCCCAAAGATAATTTCACCAGTAGAATCAGACAATCGTTCTTCTGAAGCTCTTTGTTAGCACTTACTGGTTCATTTTCTGAATCAAAAATTAATACACTCACTATAAAAAATTTGGAAAATACAAAAATATAAAAAAGGAAATAAAAATCAATTGCTTTGAGGCGAAAACTGCTATTAACATTTGGAGTACATTCTGGCCATATTTAGTCTAAGCATGTATATGCATTCTTTTAATTTTCCGATGCATATATTAAATAAAAATTATACTTCAAGAATTACTGCATTGAAGTTTATATTCAACCAAAAGTACATGTCAAGACCACCCAAATGGTTTAGTTTGATAGTATGCACTTTACTACAATTTTTCATTTCTTTGTTTTATTTCCTTAACTGTTATTTAAGTGTGTATTGAAAATGTGTGCTTACATTTCAGAAATATAGCACATTTTAAAAGCCCTCTGTAGACATAACCCCTTCTCAATGTATGTCTCTTTGTTTTAAATGAAATAGCCTAATAATGAACTTAATAGGTAATCTAAAAATCATAAATGCAAATATTAACTTTTGTTCTGTTACATTGGGAGAGATAATTCAAGGCTTATAATTAGCTGCTTTCCACATCATGGCCTAAAACCAGTTACAAAATTTGCCCTACATTAAAGCCTTGGCAAGAAATTATTTTATGATTCTATAAATGCCAGTATAATATTTTTTACTTTTTATTATCAACACATTGACATTTTAGCATCACAAATTACTGTTTTCTCCCAATCTGTCAAGTATGGACCTTTCATAGTAGTTGATAAAATTGTTGTGTGTTAAAAAAAAAAAAAATCACATGGTCAAGACTAGATTTTTTTTTTTTAAAGATTTTATTTATTTATTTGACAGAGAGAGACACAGCGAGAGAGGGAACACAAGCAGGGGGAGTGGGAGAGGGAGAAGCAGGCTTCCCGCCGAGCAGGGACCCCGAGCAGGGACCCGGAGCAGGGACCCCGAGCAAGGACCCGGAGCAGGGACCCCGATGCGGGGCGCAATCCCAGGACCCTGGGATCATGACCCAAGCCAAAGGCAGACGCTTAACGACTGAGCCACCCAGGCGCCCCTCAAGACTAGATTTTGAAAGCAATAGCAGAGAAAGTTGATCTTTAAAAATCATTAAGCCTTATTAAAACTGCATCAGCTTATCTAAACAAAACAATAAAGACACTAAACAGTGATCACATATATAATCATTTAAGTTTTAAAAGTCTAACATTCAAAAAACAATGAAATCAGGGCACCTGGGTGGCTCAGTTGTTAGGCATCTGCCTTGGACTCAGGGCCCTGGGACCAAGCCCCCACCCCCCTCCCCTCGGGCTCCTTGCTCAGTGGGAGGACTGTTTCTCCCTCTCCCACTCCCCCTACTTGTGTTCTCTCTCTCACTGTGTCTCTCCCTGTCGAATAAATAAATAAAATCTTAAAAAAAAAATTAAATCAGATTAAATCCATATTAGTATTATAAAAACCTTTCCATGAAGGTTTTGTTAGAGGAACAGAATCAACACCATCCTCACTTTCCCCGAAATTATTTTGAACCACCACTTCCTGTAGATAAAATTTTTAGGGTACACATATCATTACACACAAATGATCTTAGAAAGGCATAGTTATAATTCTGGATGCTGGGGGAATTAACTATTTAGTCTTTATTTAATGACTGGAAGTCCTTATTCCTTGAGAAAATATTAACACATTTATAAATGAAAGACCTCTCTTGTCTATTGATTTATTAGAGAATCACTTAGGTTTCATTAGATAAGCAAATTATTTTACTTAATACAATTAGGAAAAAATCTGCATGTTGGCCATGTTGCATTTTGCACATTATGTTATTCTCTTAGGCTTTAATTAGAGAATATAAATCATAGAAAGCAAAGCATCACATTCTCAGCTAATGTTCCAATTATATCTAAATGATTCAACTGCACGTAAGTATTTTTGAAATCTAAGTTTTCAAAAAACAATCTGATTCATAGAAGTTACCAGTTTAATTTATACTGAAAAAACCAAGTTTTTTAGATACAAAAGCAGATTACAAATTTTTGCCCCATGCTCCTATAGAAACCAAGATTCTGATGTACATAATGAATCTAAGTCAGCATTCACAAAGGCTATCGGAAATTCTATCAACTTTCAGCCCAATGTAAGGTAAAACCATAGTTATGCATAAACAACTCAAAACTAGAGCTTACGGTGAAAATGGCAACAAGTCATAACTTCTATATCACTAATGATGGGTTCTACTAAACTTATCACAGGATACAACAGATAGCAAAATTTGATAGTTTCCAGAAAATGAAAGCTATCAGAGCTACAAATAAAGAATACATTAGACACTAGAACATAGCAAGGCCAAAGCATTAATGCTGTTAAAAAATGAATAGGATGTGGGGCGCGTGGGTGGCTCAGTCGGTTAAGTGCCTGACCTCAGCTCAGGTCATGATCCCGGTGGGATCGACCCCTTGCTTCCTCCGGGCTCTCTGCTCAGCGGGGAAACTGCTTCTCCCTCTGCCTCTCCCCGCTCCTCAACCTGTGCTCTTTCTCTCTCTCTCTCAAATAAATAAAATTTTTTTTAAAAATCTAAAAAAAAAAATTGAATAGGATGTGAAGTAACATCTCTAAAACATAGAACATAAGCAGACCACAAACCAAAACATATGTCACTTTACTCTTACTTATAAATTTATGTTTTTAATAATTACTTTTTAAAGGAAAACATTTATTTCTGTAATGCAACAGGAAGCTATTTTTTTTTTCTGACCTCCCTGACCACCGTGCGATTTTCAAACCATCTTCCAGACAGGCATTATCTCATCCAGATTTCTCCCTGAAGTCAGCCTGTCATATTTTCAGCAGACCTTTGTGCTTTGCTAGTCCATTTCTCCTCTTCCCAACCCTGGGCTTCTGCCAGCCTGTCAAAATCCTCAATGTCCTTTCCTCTCCCTGGCTGGGGCAGGGGGAGGACATGCTTAAGTTTCTGCATTGCCTGTTTCCCACCAGCTACATACACAGCATGGGGGACGAGGCTCTTTCTCCCCTCGCGAGGGCCACACAATGCTAACGGAGCACCTTTTATGGCGCACCTTCCCTCTGCCTAGTTCCAGAAGAGAAAGCCACTAGCCGCAATGGTCTCAGTCTCACCTGAACCTCTCTGGATGTTTCTATCACCTCGCTACACAGACTCCACCCTAAGAGGGTAAATTGTGGATACCAGCATCCAACCTCCTTTCCTTAATCCTTCCTTTTATTTCTCCTCTCCTCTTCAGAAACTGAACCTTGCCCTAGACTTTCCCTTCTTGGCAGAAAGGTCCTACCCTAATGTCATATCCTACTCATGTGCAAGGTGACATTTGCCCTTTCTCTTCTCTGGGGCCACAATGATCGGATGGCCACAGAGAAACACAATTTATGGGAAGAATGAAAAAACACAATCAGTTCAGTATTTTCTAGATAATCCTTCTTATGCTATGGTAAGTGGTATCCACTGTTGCTGATAATTTTACAGTTTTCAAAGCACTTTCTAATCTGTTATCTCACTATCATCATGTTACTACACGATGGTTGGGTTCCCAGAAAACAGATTCTAAGATGGAAATTTACATGCAAGAATTTTCTGGGGGCGAGTGCTCTCAGAAGCAGCCTCTGTGAGGGCGTGGAAGGAAACAGCAGTGGGTCCAGAGAAAGGTTGAACTGCTCTGTGCCCTAACAGGGGCTTGGCCAACCTCACAAGGAGCTCTGGAGTCGGGATAGTCCTTCCTCTTCCCCCCAAATGAGGCAAGGGGGCCTGTCCTTTATAGCCCTGAACTGACAGTCATTGGATATGAGATGCTTCCTGGGAAGGGGACACGACCTTGGATGAGGCCGCTGCTTTCAGCAGCAAGCAATTCTCCAGAGGGACTTAGATGAGCACTGTGAGCTGACAAACCCCAGGCAGCTGCAGTCCTGAAGGGAAACCGGGCGGGGGGTGGGGTGGGGTGGGGCGGGGGAGCATCGCAGCATCCCTTGTATTTTACCAAAAGTGCACTTGCTTCCTGCCTGTGATCCATATTTTATCCCTGGGAACCTGGGACCCAAGGAGAGTAAGTAGATCAAGTTTCCAGAGCAAGTAAGTGACTTACATGCTTCATTCCATTGGGACTACAAAATAATTCTATTAGGTATATCTTGTTAGCTCCCTTTTATGGACAAGGCTACTGAGATTTGGAAAGTTTCAATGATCCCTCCTAGTGTCCAAGGCCAGCAAACTGTAGAACAAAGATCTGGGGGCGCCTGGGTGGCTCAGTCGGTTGAACGACTGCCTTCGGCTCAGGTCATGATCCTGGAGTCCTGGGATCGAGTCCCGCATCGGGCTCCCTGCTCGGCAGGGAGTTTGCTTCTCCCTCTGACCCTCTTCCTTCTCGTGCTTTCTATCTCTCATTCTCCCTCTCTCTCAAATAAATAAATAAAATCTTAAAAAAAAAAAAACAGAGAGACTGCAAGTGAAAAGAGGTTCAACTTAAAAAAAAAAAAAAAGAACAAAGATCTGGGCCACCTAAGTCCACCTCTGTGCTTTCATACCTCACACACTGACTCGACCTTGCCAAATCGCGTGGAATAAAGGAAATGTAGGACTGGAAATGTAGTCCTGAACAGTCCAACCCACTAGTTTCTCAGATAAAGTAACTTGAGAAATTGTTCAAGGAGATGAGGCTGGCGAATAATTTCTCTGTGCCTCAGTTTTCTTATCTGTTAAAGGGAATGAGCTGCCCACCTACAGGGTGGTTTTATTTTTATTTTTATTTTTTTTTAAGATTTTATTTATTTATTTGAGAGAGAGAGAGAATGAGAGATAGCACGAGAGGGAAGAGGGTCAGAGGGAGAAGCAGACTCCCTGCTGAGCAGGGAGCCCGATGCGGGACTCGATCCTGGGACTCCAGGATCATGACCTGAGCCGAAGGCAGTCGCTTAACCGACTGAGCCACCCAGGCGCCCCTACAGGGTGGTTTTAAATTCAAATGCGATGATGGATGCAAAATAAACTTGAAACTGATTAAAATGGTACAGGATTGTCAGTATTTAGCCACTTAGATGCTACGTTGGAAGTAAGAAAGGACTCCCAACTCTTAAAAACAGCAAAGTGTAACATTTTGAGTTTTGGGGGGACTTGCACAGAAAATGAACTTATGATTTAACAAATTCTACTAGTTCAGATTCTTGTTAAACATGGAAAAGTTTCCAGAAAACAAAAACAAGGAAAAAAAACTTACTTTCTGGCAGGTTTTGATTAAAAGTTACATCCTAGGTGGTATTTGCTGTGAATAGTTCTGACTGATACCCAGAATTCAAAATCGCGTAACTTCCCACTCTCAGATAAATAAAATAGCACAGCTCAGTCTGCTTTGTATAAAGGAAACACCAGAGTTCCTTCCTCTGAACTTTGGAACTGTTTGTGACATAAAAACAAAAGATCCAAAATATTTTTGTGCTTTGTCATGTAGGCTGAGTTCCTAAAACACCACAATTTAAATTTAGATAATTTGGCTTCTTTATCCACAAATGATCACAACTTCTGCTTTATTGGTTCCTTAGTGTGGAGCTTGGAATTTAAGAAAGTCTTAAGTGAGTTGATTGTGTCATTGTTTCTCTTCTGGAAAATTCACAGGTGAATTTATTCTCCATGTTTTTAACATCATAAAATAGAAAGTTCTATTCAGGGGCGCCTGGGTGGCTCAGTCGTTGAGCGTCTGCCTTCGGCTCAGGTCATGGTCCCAGCGTCCTGGGATCGAGGCCCACAGCGGGCTCCCTGCTCGGCGGGGGTCCTGCTTCTCCCTCTCTCACTCCCCTTGCTTGTGTTCCCTCTCTCGCTATGTCTCTCACTGTCGAATAAATAAATAAAATCTTAAAAAAAAAAACACAGAAAGTTCTATTCATAACAACAACAATGCTCTCTTTTTAAGGACAAGATGGATGTTATCTATTACTGCATACCGAGTCACCCCAGAACTTAAAATAATAATAATAAATATTATCTTTCAGTTTCCCTGGGTCAGAAATTTTAGAGCAGCTTGGACATGTGGTTCTGACTTGGGGGTCCCTCAAGAGGTTATAGTCAGATGTCAGCTGAAGCCTTGTGAAGGCTTGCCTGAGGCTGGAGGACCCACTTCCAAGGGAAGGGCACTCACGTGACTGGCAAGGTGGTGCTGCCTGTTGGGGAGAAACCTCAGTCTCTTTCCACGTGAACTCTTCACGGCCACTGGAGGGTCCTTAGAAGATGGCAACTGGCTTCTCCCAGAGTGAGCAATCCAAGAGAACAAGTTGGAAGCTGCAATGTCATTATGACCCAGCCTTAGAAATTATTCATCTTTGCCTATTGATAACTCAGAGCAGCCCTCAGCCCTAATTAAATGTAGGATGAGATTACACAAAGACATAAATACAAGGAGGTGAAGATCATTGCAGACCATCTTGGAGGAGGAGGAGTTGGCTGATATGTGAATTCCAATCATTTAGAGCATCATGAATTGTAGGGCACATGCTGGCTCAGTAGGTAGAACATGAAACTCTTGATCTAGGGGTTATGAGTTTGAGCCCCATGTGGGTATAGAGCCTACTAAAAATATAAATAAATAAATAATCACGAATCAAACATGTGTAGTGAGAGAGGTCTGACATCTCTTCTTGTCTTCCTCCAGACAAAGGGAAATGCCATGATACCTAACAGAGATTCAATATGGAAAGTCCAAACCCTCCAAAAATATTTACACAGAACTCAGAACATCAATCAGAGAAGGTTGAGTGGTCCATCTGGGTGCCCTCTACCCTCTGAAACCAGGTTGATCAACCCTCAAATTCCAAGCCAACTGTTAAAGCGTTGTGTGATTTAAAGGCAAGTAGGCACAGCCAGCAGTGGGAAATATCAGCTGTGGTATCTCTGCTTTAAGCACCCATGGGTGAGAAACTCTTCTGTCCTACCTGATATCTCAGTTCTCCCAGAGTCATCACGCCATGGAAACATCTTATATCAAAGGATTTGAGTTGATATTTAGAGGGCTACATGCTCAAAATATCAGACTTCCCAGCCCCAAATGCCAACTCTCACCTCTAGTTGGATGGCAAATAGGTATCTGAAGTAGGTCATGTGTAAAACGGAGCTCTTAATTTTCATCCCTTTAATATCAAAGCTAACTGTTCCCTTCGATCTTAATAAATGTTACCCACTACCACCACCCACACAGCAGCTCAGGTAAATACTTAAAGAATGGCCTTGATTCCTCCTTTTCCTCAACCCCTAAATCTAATTCATCGGTACATGTTATTAATTCTCCAAAATCTATCCCAAATTCTTCAGTCTTTCCCATCTCTACCACCATTATCACCATCATTACCACCACAACCCTAAACTAAGTCACCTCTACTTGAATGAAGCAAGAGTCTTCTCACTGGAGGCTTCATTTTCACTTTTGGATCTCTCTCCTTTCCATTTTCCCTCCAACAAGCAGTGTGGTAGATGTCCCAGGCAGCCAGAAGACAGCACCACATCACTGAGCACCTGAGGTTTATCAGAGAAGAGTCCACCTCCTTCCCAGCTTAGCCAAAGAGCCCTAAACAAATTGCCCCCAATATTCACATCACCCTTTTTCTTGTACTCTCATTGAGACTTGGAAATGGGCATTGGAGACTCATTCTGTTTAGTTAGGATCACTGTAGGGCAAATCTGTGATCTTAGAAAATTGAAGTAGATTTAATTATAGTTTATACATTATAGTAGCCATTATAATTTATTTTTACCCTACAGTTAACAGTGTATGATGAAAATACTTGCATAGATATAATTTTCAACGTCAACCTTTTAAACAAGTCAATCCTAAACCTCCCAGGTGATAGAAACCACTGGTGCAGTGAGGGATAAAGGTAGGAATCAATACGTAGCATTGTAAGTAAAAAATTATTTTACTCTTTATTTGGAATTCATAAAAGATACTGATGGCTGATTTATTTCTTCAGGCATTATGTATATAATTAGAAATTATATTTTTCGGGGCGCCTGGGTGGCTCAGTCATTGGGCATCTGCCTTTGGCTCAGGTCATGACCCGGGGTCCTGGGATCGAGCCCCGCATCGGGCTCTCTGCTCCACGGGAAGCCTGCTTCTCCCTCTCCCACTCCCCCTGCTTGTGTTCCCTCTCTCGCTCTGTCTCTCCCTGTCAAAAAATAAATAAAATCTTTAAAAAATAAAGTAATCTTAAAAAAAAGAAAAGAAATTGTATTTTTCTCCTAAATAAAAATACAAGAAATGTTCTTCATAAACAGAATAGGTCTGAAGCTGGGACCAGTTCTTTTGACCACATTAATAATGAAACTTCCTCCAGGTAGAATAAATTTAAACCAAATTTACACTAAATGATTCAGAGGATTGCTTTTACATTTTTCCCTTTGGATTTTGAATTTCCTAGCTTGAATGTTAAGAAAGTTCATTAAATTTGTTACCAAGGACTGATCCGAATCAGTATGATTCAGGGTTGCTGAAAATACTTTTTTCCCCCTGTTTGTGGTCTATCTGTATTTATTCACTGGCCTAGGTAAAAATGGTAATGTAATTTACTTTTTAAATAGCCCTTTAAATTTTAATGTGTAATCTGCTATAACACAATAAGGAGATGATTATTTACGGTAAACCAATAATGATGCCATGCTTCAGTGATGCCAGGCCCCACAGCTAAGTTCAACGTCAGTTAGGGATTTTCCATTCTAGTTTCGAAACACTGTGAATATTGGGGCACCTGGGTGGCTCAGTTGGTTAAGCGTCTGCTTTTGGCTCTGGTCATGATCCCAGGGTCCTGGGATCGAGCCTGGCATCGGGCTCCCTGCTCAGTGGAGATCCTGCTTCTCCCTCTCCTGCTGCTGCTCCCCCTGCTTGTGCTCTCTCTCTGTCAAATAAATAAATAAAATCTTAAAAAAAATACACTGTGAATATTATCTAGAACAACTTCCAGATATATTATAAAATTTTAAAACAAACTAATAAACAAAAGACTTCCCAAATAATTTGATTTCATTTTAATCTTGGAACTCTAACACACTTTTAGGAGGAAGAAAGTCTTTAGCTTAAATAAATAACATTATTTGAACCTGCCAATACATTTGAGCATTGCAGAGCCATGGGGTAAAATGGCAGAAGCCCCATTTATTGCTCTTTGGCCTTTTTTGATATAATTGTAAGATTTAAAAGAAGGCCCAAAGAATCAAAAGGTTAGGATCCCGGGCGCCTGGGTGGCTCGGTTGGTTAAGTGACTGCCTTCGGCTCAGGTCATGATCTCAGGGTGCTGGAATCAAGCCCTGCGTCGGGCTCCCTGCTCCGTGGGAAGCCTGCTTCTCCCTCTCCCACTCCCCCTGCTTGTGTTCCCTCTCTCGCTGTCTGTCTCTGTCAAATAAATAAAATCTTAAAAAAAAAAAGGTTAGGATCCTCCCAACCCCATATACTTTCCAGCTGGGTGGACTGGATACAAGACACTGACCACCTCTGAGCTTCATATTGTCTTTTTAAGACAGAAGCAATACCACTGACCTCCCACAGTTGCTTTGAGACTTAAGCAAGATAATGAATGTGAAACCACACTGTACTGAAAAAAATACGACGTTGTTCAAATCTTAATGTGAGGATGAGTATTTCGGGATAGGTGTCATTATATTTTAAGAACAAATACTTGGAATAGCATGGAGGACACTAGGAGAAGGAAGGGAAAAATGAAGGGGGGGGAATCGGAGGGGGAGATGAACCATGAGAGATGATGGACTCTGAGAAACAAACAGGGTTCTAGAGGGAGGGGGAGGGAGGATGGGTTAGCCTGGTGATGGGTATTAAAGAGGGCACATACTGCATGGAGCACTGGGTGTTATATGAAAACAATGGATCATGGATCACCACATCAAAAACTAACGATGTATTGTATGGTGACTAACATAACATAACAAAATTAAAAAAAAAAAGAACAAATACTTTTCTCAGTCTTTAAATTTTAAATTGAGCGTTAACAAGTAGATGACCTCTTTGAAGAATTACAGAAGGAAAACAGGACCCAAAAATTCAAGGAAAAAAGACGTAGTGAAACCAATTAATTTATTAGAAAAGGTAATGAAACCCATACAATAAATGAAAATCCATTTATTGGACAGAGATAGAAACTGATTCTCAAAATGGAGATCAAAGAAGTGTCCGAGCATTCCATTAATTGGTAAATCTTGAAATGTCTTATTAAATGAAAGGAAAACTGACAACCAGGTACTTGATACTGGCCTGGTTTTTGGGAGCTTGAGAATTATTTTTATATTTTGATCAGTATTTATGATATAGGTAAGACTTGTCTGAAAACACAGCAAGTGCTTTCTTCACTTGATACAGGTAATAATAAATCACCCAGACTCCATAGAGGTGAAGAGAGATCTCCATACATGGCTGGACAGCCACCCCCGGCCTCTTTGACTCTACCTCATCCAACACAATGTCTTTGCTGGGAACGAGCCGTATCATTGCCGATTGGTCCCAGGCAGGTTTTTCTTTCTCTGCCTCAATGCACATTCTTCTCTTTCTACCATTGTTTCACATGTGCTTGATGTGTTGTTATTATAGGTGTGGTTTATGCTGACAGACAGCCTAAGCTGATAAAGATCATCAAAGGGTCCATTTTCCCAGCCTTGCATCTACAAAGAAGATGAGTGAATGAATGCACATTCATACGTTTTAAGTTAAAATTAAATGTTTACTGTAACTTTTTAGAGCATGACCCTTTAAATGATTTTTTTCTTGTTCATGAAGCAACGCCCAGTCCCTTTTGTGTCAAAAAAGAAGGCGGCCATGCGTTTCCTCACAGGACAGATCTAGGATCAATGATCTCAATCATAGAGAGAGATGCTGGCTCACTTCAGATAAGGAATTCCCAATGATCAGAACTGTCCAAAAAAAAAAAAAAGCTTCCTTGGTTGATAATCCTGAGATTGGGATGTTTTCATCAGAGGCTGGTAAATATTGGTTGGAGGTGTTCATTCATCCGCTCACCTGTTCACTGACATAGTTATTGAAAATGTTTTGAGGGTGCCTGGGTGGCTCAGTTGGTTGGGCGACTGCCTTCAGCTCAGGTCATGATCCTGGAGTCCTGGGGTCGAGTCCCGTATTGGGCTCCCTGCTCAGCAGGGAGTCTGCTTCTCCCTCTGACCCTCCCCCCCTCATGTGCTCTCTCTCTCCCTCATTCTCTCTCTCAAATAAATAAAATCTTTAAAAAAAAAAAAGGAAAGAAAATGTTTTGAGCACCAACTACATGCTCAATATATATTTGATACAGTGGAGGATCCTGTGGTGAGAGCCACAGGAGATCATGGAGCTTAGTCTAGAGGACTCAGGTTTGGGGCCAAGAAGGGGCTGAACACAATAGTCTGCTTTTCTACTCAGAGTGCACCGGTCCCCCTGGGAGCTTTTTAGTAGTACAGAATTTCACACCCCATTGCAATCAAATCACTTTTCACCAAGATCCTGGGGTGATCCTGTGTTTGAAAAACACTGTTTTAGGGAAACACCTGTGGGTGGCTCAGCCGTTAAGCGTCTGCTCGGCTCAGGTCATTATCCCAGGGTCCCGGGATCGAGCCCTGCATTGGGCTCCTTGCTCTGTGGGAAGCCTGCTTCTCCCTCTCCCTCTGCCTCTGCTTGTGTTCCCTGTCTTGCTGTGTCTCTCTCTGTCAAATGAATAAATAAAATCTTTAAAAAGAAAAAAAGAAAAGAAAAACACTGTTTTAGATGTCTTTCTAATCTTGAAATGATACGTCTCTATGACTCTACATCCTTCATGCCAATAATGAAAGATCCTGAAAAGTAACTGACTTTAAAAGGCTTTGAGCCCTGGAGTGGCTTTGTAATATGGGACCAAATTCTCAGGATGTCACCTCGGTCTAGACCTAAGTCTCCAGACCAGACCTGAAAAGTCTTACGACCAGATGCCTTTTTCCTACATTATTCTATTGGCAGCTTCTGTACTACATCTCTGTTCTCCTTCACTAGTGTCACATCTGCTTGACTTTGAAATTCCACAAATAGTTAAGGATGAAGTCAAATCCGAAAGAAAATCTCATTTACATTTGAGTCATACCAATGTTGATATCTCTCTGATGAAATATTGATGAAATATTAGATATTTCACACTAATTGTAGAAAACTTGAATTTTTCTTAGTACAAGATAAAATCAAATACACACACACATACACTGAACATTCAATAGAATGTATCACCTTCTGCTTAAACACCTCTAATGTTTGACATCAGGATAAAAACTCAAGCCCCATATCACGCATGGCCCAAAAGCTCTAAAAATGATGTTCCCCTCTGATTCTTCAAGCCACATGCCGCTGTCTCTCTTGCTTCTAGAGAGGGCCAGTCACTGCCCTTCTGTCAGTTACTAAAGCTTTTTTCTGCATTAGGACCTTTCCACATGTCATTCTTTCTGCATAAATAACTCTTTCCCTGACTTTCAATGGCACTGCCTTCTCATCACTTAGCTCTTGGCTCAGATGTTACATTTTCAGTGAGGACTTCCCTGATCCCCATGTAAAGAAGATCTCACCATTATTCTTTTTTATAGTCTGTGTTTACTTTCTTCATTGTACTTCATTAATAATCTTTGTGTCTGGGACACTTGGGTGGCTCAGTCGGTTAAGCGTCTGCCTTGGGCTCAGGTCATAGTCCCCAGGATCCTGGGATCGAGCCCTGCATTGGACTTCCTGTGGAGGGGGCGGGGAGGGGGTCCGGGGGAGGGGATCTGCTACTCCCTCTCCCTCTGCCCCTACCCCCAGCTTGTGCTGTCTCTCAAATAAATAAATAAATACAATCTTTAAAAAAAAAATCTCTGTGTTTTGGGGCACCTGGGTGATTCAGTTGGGTGAGCGTCTGACTCTTGGTTTTAGCCTAGGTCGTGATCTCAGGGCTGTGGGATGGAGCACTGTGTCAGCTCCGTGCTCAGTGAGGACTGTGCTTGTCCTTCACCCTCTTCTCCCCCAGCTCACATAATCTCTCTCTCTCAAATAAGTAAATAAAATATTTTTTAAAATTAAAAAAAATAATATCTGTGTTTTTATTAGGTTTTTGACTCATTTGTTGTCCCTTATCCCCCACCCCCTGCTTCCCAGTTTGTAATGTCTGTAAGGGTAGAGACACTGTCTTTTTTTCCATAGTACAGTGCCTAGCTCATAGTAGGCTTACAATAAATATTTTTTAAATGAATTAATGAATATAGTATAGTCACTTTTTATTTGAAAGCTTCAGTTGCCTCAAATGAAATTATAGGTAATTATAACCATTTTGCAGAAATTTTTTCACAAACATGAAATAGAATAGCTTCAATCTTTGATTGCAAAAGTAAGGTAATTAAAGAATGAAGATGATAAATTTTCTAAGGCTGGAATATATTTTGTCAGCTGTAACTTTGTTATTACTATAGGCGTGTTGAAATGTAGTTTTTCCGTAAGTAGGTGACATCATTTTAGTACAATCTCTTTTCTTTTTAAATCTCCTACAGTGCTATTAATCAAACACAAAGCCTATAAAATAAGCCTGGTGTCATCTTGTCCTTTTCTGGTTTCCTGATTGGAAAGTTCACCCTTGGCCTGTGATCACATTCATTTGGTAGAAAGTCAGTTTATTTGATGGGTAAGGGCATCAAAATGTTTCTTTTCTTGGTTAAATTAATTCTCCTTCCCCAAAAATACAGTGCAAATGGAACTGACGTGTTAAATAAACCCACAGATACTATTTCTCTTAATTCTCCAAATGCTACTGTAGCTCATGTCTGGGGAATAGAGTAGGTGACATGAGGGACCCTAATATCAAATACAGGCTCAGCCAGTTGGCCAGTCAACACTTCCCTTGGCTGGCAGAGCTCATCTTCTTTTCCTTTCTCTTCACTAAGTTGTAGATTTTTTTGAGGATAAAGATGGTGTCTTCTTCCTTTGCAATTTTGCACACATATACGCTGACTGGCTGATTGATTCACAGTGTTACTAATTAAGCACCATGAAGTGGTTTGGACTCCATGGAAGAATGTTCCACATAGTACAAACTATTTAGGATGGAAACACATTTACTTACCCAACAACAACAAAAAACCCAAAGCACTCCCATCTGCCTCATTGAGCAACATTACTTAATGCATAATAGTTGCAGCTTAAGATGATACTGTTGAGTGCATTCTACATTCTAGGCATTGATCTGTATGACTCACACCCATTATCTGAGTTAGTACCCTGTTATAACATGCCAGCTCTTGAAACGTATGTAGAAGAACCAATGTGAAGAACTTCATTGTTTGCTTGTTTCCCAGGTTTATTGAGATACAATTGATGTAAGTTTCAAGTATACAGTGTGATGAGTTAATACATGTATATACTGGGAAACGTTTACCACAATAAGGCTAGTTAACATATCTTTTACTTTACATAATTATCATTTTGTCGTTGTTGTTATGGTGAGAATATTACAGCTCTACTCTCAAAACAGTTTTCAAGTGTACAATACAGTATTTTTTTTTCGTAAAGATTTTATTTATTTATTTGACAGAGAAAGACACAGCGAGAGAGGGAACACAAGCAGGGGGAGTGGGAGAGAGAGAAGCAGGCTTCCCACCGAGCAGGGAGCCCGATATGGGGCTCGATCCCAGGATCCCGGGATCATGACCTGAGCCGAAGGCAGACACTTAACGACTGAGCCACCCAGGCGCCCCACAATACAGTTTTGATAACTACACTCACCATGCTGTACATTAGATTCCAGGAAATTATTCATCTTACAGCTGAAAGGTTGAAGCCTTTGACCTACGTCTCCCCATTTCCCGCCCTTCCCTAGCCCCTTCAGCTCCTTGCAACCACCATTCTGCTTTGTTTCTGAGTTCGATGTTTTTTGATTCTACGTATGAGTGACATCATACAGTATTTGTCTTTCTCTGATTTCTTTCCCTTTGCATAATGCCCTCAAGTTCCATCCATGTTATACTTAATGGCAAGATTTCCTTATTTTCTGTGGCTGAATAATATTCTATTGTACATACATACGACATTTTCTTATCCATTCATCCATCAGCAGATACTTAGGTTGTTTTCGTGTCTTGGCTATGGTGAATAATGCTGCGATGGACATGGAATGCAGATATCTCTTTGAGATAATGATTTCAACTTCTTTTAAATATATTCCCAGAAATGGGACTGCTGGATCATAGGGTAATTCTATTTTTAATGTTTCGAGGAAACTCCATACTATTTTCCATAGTAGCTGCACCAATTTGCATTCCCATCAACATTGCACATAAATTCTTTTTCCTCCACGTCCTCACCAATACTTATCCCTTCTCTTTTTGATGACAACCATTCTAACATGTGTGAGGTGATATCTCATGTGGTTTTGATTGGCATTTTTCTGATGATTAGTAATATTGAGCATGTTTTTGTGCACTTGTTGGCCATTTGTATGTCTTATTTGGAAAAATGTCTGTTTAGTTCCTCTGCTCATTTTTTAATCAGATTTTTTTGCTATTGAATTGTATGAATTGCTTGTATATTTTGGATGCTAACCCCTTATCAGATATATGTTTTGCCTTTATCGTTTGTTTATTAACACATTTACCAGAGAAATCTGGGTCTACTCCCCTTTTCCTTAGGTCTTAGGGTTGGAAACAATGTCATGTGAACAGGAGAGAAATTGACCTTCATCCATTTTGCTACCTAATGCTATTATATTATAATATCCTTATTTTCCTGATGAGGAAGTGGAGGTAGATTTAGATCTCATGGGTGGTACACCTTAAAGTCAGACTTAGACCATGGTTTATCTCATCCCAGAGTCCATATACTTGACAAATATTCTATAAACTGTCTCTAATGTTTATATGAGCTTCAAGTAATTGGTTATGGTGTCTTTTATTACTCCCAAAAAGTAACCTTTATGTTTAAAAAATAAAATCAGGGAAATATTTGAAAGCACATTAGGACTAGAATCTGGGGATATGGGTTCTAGCCAGCATCTATCATAAATGAGATGAACCTAGGAATTTACTTAACTTCTATCCTCAGTGACGTAGAGGAATAGAAAACTCTATGATTTCATTTCAGGGTTTTACCAACAATTTTACTGAAAAACAAAAAAGTCATCTTGTACCTCATCCATACACATAATTATATTTTTTACTTGCTATAGACACTAAGTAGATGCTATTTCATGTTTGCTTAGTAATTATGATTTTGTAAACCATTAAGTTCAGAGAATGGTGATTTAGAATAAATTATCATAGCAGCATTTTTTAGAAGATTTTATTTATTTATTTATTTGAGAGACAGAGATAGCACAAGCAGGGGGAAGGGCAGAGGGAGAAGGAGACTCAGGCAGATGCTTAACCAACTAAGCCACCCAGGCACCCCAAAACAGAAATATTTTATAAGTATACCTGTCACTCTTTATTGCTTGTATCAATTATAAATAAAAGTTCAGTATCACAGGGATGCCTGGGTGACTCCGTCAGTTAAGCGTCTGCCTTGGGCTCAGGTCATGATGTCAGGGTCCCGGGATCCAAAACCCACCCCCTGCACCGCCCACCCCCATCCTGCATTGCTCAGGGAGCCTGTTTCTCCCTCTGCCCCTCCCCCTGCTTGTGCTCTCTCTCTGACAAATAAATAAATAAAATCTTTAGAAAAAAAAAGTTCAGTATCCTAAAAAGCTAGACAACTAATCTAGATCAGGAGATTTTAACCTGATTGCACATTAGAAACACCTGGATAGGGATGGGGGTGGGAGTGGTTTTGAAAAAAATGTGATCCTAGAGCTCTCATCGACCAAGTATATCAGAATCTCTGGAGTGGGGCCTGGGAGTCAGTATTTTTGAAATGCCCCCTCTCCTGTGGTTTTAATAGAGCTGGAGTTTACAACTACTGATATACAATAAGTCACTGTGGATTTTGCACTAAGGTTTCTGCTTATTGTTTAACTGTGTTCTCAAGAGCTAATTAATTCAGTAATCCAGGGGTTTAATGGACCATCAACTGTTAATGCAAAAACAATATTTCCTTATTCTAATAGTATGATTTGGGCTCATAGGATTTTTTTTTTTCATCAGCAATTTCAAATCAGCCATTATGGTTTGTTTTATAGCTATGTAATCTTTGGATCTTTGATAGGAGTAGAGCGGCTCCCTATCTAAGTACTTGATGTTTCTTAATATGAAAGGAAGGGAAGCATCTGGCTGTCTGAAAAAAAAAGTTGTGGGTTGAGAATTTGAGGTTTGAAGTTCCCTTTTGAATTCTAATAAGTTGGCTTATTTTTGAAATCTCTGTTTTAAGACTAAAACAATGATATAATTTTATATTTTCCTCCCCAATTCTTCAACAGTTCTTAAAGGTCAGCAGCTATTTCCACAGTGAAAATGGGACCCAGAGGTTTTCATTAACTCATCCCCAGAAAATTCAGTAATAAAACTTGATTTTATATTCACTGATACTGAAAAATCTCTTATCACCAAAGGATTCTGAAAGTCATGGTGAAAGATACCCACTTCTAGGTCAGGACACAAAGAAGACTCAACTCCTTGGATGGCTGATTAAAGGAATTATCTCAAATTCCAGTCATAACATTGAAACAGACTTGGTTGTAATTTATTTATTTACTTAGCCATCTGGTCTCAGGCGCTAGAGGAAAGAAGGTCATTATATAATCCACAGATGAAACTGAAGTTCCTTGCACCAAGATATTTGAAAGGCTTATTCAGGGCCCATTCTGCTGACCAAAAAGGCCCTGTCTAGTCAGACTGCAGAACTGTACGATCCAATCTCAGAACAATCCAGTGAGGTCTCTCTTCTCTAGCAAACAGGGAGCAGGGAAAAATTTTCCCTAACCTTCCTCCAGGTGAGAACCACCTGCCAAAACACATGGAGAATCTTTTCACTGGGAGCACAGCCCAGTGTCCCTTATGTCTACCCTACAAAACTCAAGGCCAGGACCGAGTCTGAGGAAGGAGAGGAAAAGACAGATGGATCCAGTGTTATGGATGATCTTTCTGCTTGTTTGTGACCTTTGACCTCTTATTTGTAACCCTACTGTGGATGATAGAATTAAAAGTAAATGGAAACATTTCCTTTTTAGGGAAGGAGGTGGTCCCCTCCAACTGTGACTCCTTTTATGTTGACGTATATTTTTTTGGCTCTGTGTTGCCAAAAAATTTGCTTGTGTTGAGACCTGGTTCCCGATTTCAAAGTGCTGCCATATGAGGCCGCGAAAGCCAAGACCCCTCATAGCTCAGGATGCTGCTGAAAGGGAGCCCTCATGTAACCCAAAGTTCATGGTCAGTTCTATTCTCCCATTAAATCTGAAGTAGGCTGTAATTAGCAAGCTGATCAAAACCAGGGTGGTGAAAACCCACTTCTAGAACTAAGAGGGTCCTTTTGTTAAACTGAAAAGTCTTCATTGCAAGTCAATGGACAGGGGAGAAAAGGCTGAGGAGGGGGCCTCCGCATTGAATGTTGCATTTCAATAACCACTGCTGACTTTGTTGGACTGTTAATAAAGAAAGTGTTTATTGTAATACTTCACAGACACTGTACTGAATCCATATGCACAGCCTACCTGTGGCAGGTAAGACAATGTGATTGAACCTGATCTTTTAATGAATAAATACAAGAATCTCGTGCTATGTTCCTAATCAAAAGACTCCTAAATATACATAGAATGGCTTTTGTTTTATGCATCAGGATTTCATATTCCCTTTTTAAACAGCATACATTTTCCTTGCTTTTGGGTTTTTTTAGAATCATGTGTGCATTCTTTGTACAGTTTTAGAGATCATAAAGATCAACATATTTTTAAAATACTTATTCAATCTGATTTCTTAGGGTTTCTGAAAAGCTTTCTTTTTAAACATGCATTTATATATTTGCATACTTTCTCCTTCACAATTGTCTCTTTTGTAGCAAGGGCTGTGTCAAGAATACATTTTTTATATTAGTAGTACTTTGGCACAGTGGCGTACATATTATAAGCTCATGATTAATATTTATTAGTTGGTTGATTTTATGCTACATATGGGACACAATCTATAATAATGAGTTTTCATACTGCCAGACTCTACCAAACTTTTTGAAGAAAGTAATTTTGCTTCTGTCTCTATTTTGGCGCCTCTCATTCAGTCTGTGTCCACTGACGTATAGCTCCTTGTCCTCACCAACCAACTGAAACAGGCTTTGATGAGGTCACTAGTGGCTACATTTCAGTTGGTATTTTCCTAGACCTCTCTGTGTATTCTGAAATTCTCCCCTCCTTTGGCTTTCATACCATTTCTTACATCTCTGCTTCTCAGTATTCCTTGTAGATTTCTCTTCCTCTTCAGATCCCTTAAATAACGAGATAGATTCTTCTGTGCTTTCTCTTCTTGTTCTACCTTCCTAAGGGATCCCATTCCACTTGCAGGACTTCAGTATTACATGTTGGGCTATCTTAAATTGACCTGTCCAGACAAGCAAGTTTTACCTGAGATTTAGACCATTATTTCCAGGTGTCTGCCAAACATTTCTACCTGGATATCCCAAAGGCGTCATAAACTCAACACATAAAAACTGAATTCTCATTACATTCCTATAGTTCCCATCCCATCACATGACTCCTCCTGCTTATCCCTTTTATATCCTGACTTAGCGAATTTCATCTATTTCCCACAACTCTATTAGTTGTACAAGATAAAAAGCTTGGAACTATTATCAGAGGTGACCAGATTCTTGATTTTCTTTGCCTGGTAACCTTCATCCCTCAGTGTTCAACTCAAGCACTGTCTCCTTTCTGAGGCCTTTGTCATACCCAATAAAGTAGTTAGATACTCTCACCTCTAGGTGCCCATAGATGCATTTACTTACTTTTACTATAGTACAAAATCATGTTGTATTGTAATTATCTGTGTACATCTGTTTCTGCCACTGGACTATGGACTCCTATGAGTTCACAACGACGCTAACAAATAACAATAACGAGTTAGTCATCATTGTAGGACACTAGTAACCCAATGCACTATTTTGAAAACTGATAATAAAAAGAATTAAGAATTTATCCTGCCTTTGCTTTATGAACCGTACTTCTGGGGAGCTGTATAGTGAATGAGGGAAACTTTCTTCGTATTCTGGCTAAGAAATGAAGGACTAATAGAATTATGATATCCTCATTATGCAATCTACACATTGAGCACCAATGTCTGCTAACATGGTAAAACAAGAGATACATAGACATTAGTGCCTCCTGATGGAAACATACCTCATTTCTTAAATACTCTTACCAAAGCCAACGCAATCTGAGCCTTTTCAAACCTGTTGGATTCAACCACCGATTTAAAAAAGAAAGAACATGTTGAACAATACCACAAGGTTGCAGTCAGCAAAATCCAACCTCTGTCTACCGGAGAAATGAACTGGTTTCTTTCTTTACCAAATAAGTTACAAATCTGAAAAAAGATGGAGGGAAAGCCTAGAAATTTTTTAAAAGACCTAAGTAACATGTAGTGAATCACAATGAGTGGAATTTATTTGGATCCTGATGCAAACACACTGTTAAAAATTACTGTATTTTGAGACAGTTGGAATTTTAAACACTGTGTATTTGATGGCATTAAATTTTTATTATCAAATATTTTAGGTATGATAACAGTATTGTGGTTACTTTTTTTATAGAGAGAGTATTTCTCTTTTTATTTTTATTTCTTTAAAGATTTTATTTATTTATTTGAGAGAGAGAGAATGAGAGAGAGAGCACATGAGAGGGGGGAGGGTCAGAGGGAGAAGCAGACTCCCCGCTGAGCAGGGAGCCCGATGCGGGACTCGATCCCGGGACTCCAGGATCATGACCTGAGCCGAAGGCAGTCGCTCAACCAACTGAGCCACCCAGGTGCCCTTGTGGTTACTTTTTTAAGACACATCTTTTAGAGGGGCGCCAGGGTGGCTCAGTTGGTTAAGCGACTGCCTTCAGCTCAGGTCATGATCTCAGGGTCCTGGGATCGAGCCCCGCATCGGGCTCCCTGCTCCGCGGGAAGCCTGCTTCTCCCTCTGACCCTCCCCCTGCTTGCGTTCCCTCTCTCGCTGTCTCTCTCTCTGTGTCAATTAAATACATAAATAAAATCTTTTAAAAAAAAAAAAGACACATCTTTTAGAGATACATACCGAAATATTTATGGATGAAATGATATGTCTTGGGTTTGCTTCAAAATTATATGGAAGGAAGGAATTCAATGGGATTTAGGTGAAATAAGATAGACTATGAGCTTAAGATTCTCAAAACTAAGTGATGGGTCAAAGGATTCATTTAAATGTTCCATTATACAAAGGTTGTTTTGTTTTGTTTTGTTTTGTTTTTAAAGAGTCTAAGTCTCTGACTCTTAGTGCAGAGCTCTTTGCACCACTCTATTAAACTGATCATGGAAAAAAAGCAAGCAAAATTCCAGAATTTTCTACGTTTTTTTGGATAAGGGGTTCCCAAAACAAGGAACAAAAGCAGTGGTTAAAAATGTCCACCCTTGGAGTTCATGAACTCTGTTTTCTCATCTGACTTTGCCAAGAAATTCCTATGTGGTCTTTGGCAAAATTAGATTTTTCTGTCTTGATTTGGTTACTCTCCAAAAGTGGTCAGAGATCAAGGTCTACACTATGACTGATCGGCAGCAGTTCCAGCTTAGGAGGCTCCACCATTTGTATAAAGATGGTGAATAAAGTAAGTCTATTTTAATCAGCTTTTAAATAACTATTAATACACTGGATTACATGACAAATATAAAATTTAAAAAAAATCTTCTTAGAGGAAAAAAAAGGTGGATTATATGAAAAGATGTTATTGACCAAAGTTTTATAAGTAACAGTATTGACTCAAAATAATAGGACTATTTTTTATTTTAATATTAGATCTCATGGTTGGGGTTCTCTATAACTTCTTTTTTCTTTTTTCTTTTCTTTCTTTTTTAAAAGATTTTATTTGTTTATTTGACAGAGAGATAGAGAGCACAAGTAGGCAGGGAAGCAGGCAGAGGAAGAGGGAGAAGCAGGCTCCCCACTGAGCAGGAATCGGATGCGGGGCTCGATCCGAGGACCCTGGGATCATGACCTCGGCCAAAAGCAGACACTTAATGACTGAGCCACCCAGGTGCCCCTATAACTTCTTTTTTCTTTTCATAGTTTTCCTTACCGTTAGTTATTTGAAATATGGTAATAATGCTCTCTACGCTGATTTTAACCTATGGTTTACATTAGTTTCTTTCATAAAAGGCTGCTTTTGCTTAAATTTTGAGATGTTTTCAATGCCAGTATCTGTAGACAGCTTTGCAAACAAATGAAACACGATGATCATTTGATACTGATGCATGTATATTTTGTCTGTCTTGTCCCAGAAATAAATGACATGGTAAAGTAGATGGAATCAACTTTCTCTTTTACCCACCTGGCATCATTTGTTTCCAATTTCAGGCATCTAGTTGAAGCTGCTTCATCAGCCAAAGAGGTTGGGTGTCATCCCAGAATTCTCAGTTGCTTATGTAACAATTAGACAATACCCTTCTGTACAGCCATTTTTTTTTTTAATCTATACAAATCCTCTCCCATACATTTGGACAGACATGCTTTCTGAACCACAAACATATGCCTACTCTAATTTTCTTTGTCATATCTGTAAGTTATTTTGCCCAAGGTATACTTACTCATCTGTTTCATATTTAGATAGTCTTCCTTAGAGTAAGCTTTAAAATGTTGTCATGGCTATTGGAAAAAATTTTTAAACAAAGAGAAAGTTACATGCAGGGTAATTATAAAGCAGAGCTATTACATATTCTATAGGAGGGAAGAGAAACAGGGAGGGAGAGAGTCGAATGCCAGATGGACACACCAGAAAGTTTTGAAACTTCCACAACTCACAAAAATCAATGGGGAATCACAGGTTTGAAATTCCTTTGTCTAGAATATTGAGAAGAAGTGCTAATATTTAAACAAAATGCAGGCTATAAATCTTGGGTTGAAAAGTAAGAATATGAAGACAAAAAGTGCAATGAGGAAATAAAAAAGTATGTATGTGGAGGAGGTACCTCAGAAATGCTCAAAACTAGCTGTCATTAGTGAATAGATTTTTCTACTGGGTCTGCCATAGGCGTGCAGAAAGATACAGTATTAGAATGGATCTTAGATTATAAATGATGCATTAGAAATTCATTAACAAGTTTTAGAATTTATAGCCCAAACATTCTTCACATTGTTCTCTATCATATAGCTTTTTCAAAATTGGGCTCACAAGGCATATTGTAAGAATGAGAGCTTAGCTACCCTCCAAAGTCCAGGATGGAATTGCTATATTTAAGCATTCTGAACTTTGAATAGTTTTTTTTTTAACAATTCACATACTGGGGCGCCTGGGTGGCTCAATCATTAAGCGTCTGCCTTCAGCTCGGGTCATGATCCCAGGGTCCTGGGATCGAGCCCTGCATTGGGCTCCCTGCTCAGCGGGAAGCCTGCTTCTCCCTCTCCCACTCCCCCTGCTTGTGTTCCCTCTCTCGCCGTGTCTCTCTCTGACAAATAAATAAATAAATACAATCTTTAAAAACAAAAAACAAAAACCAAAAAAAACCCAGTTCACATACTACCAGAGAGTCCTTCATTTCTAAATGTTTTAGTGAGGGGCGCCTGGGTGGCTCAGTTGGTTAAGTGACTGCCTTCGGCTCAGGTCATGATCCTGGAGTCCTGGGATCGAGTCCCACATCGGGCTCCCTGCTCGGCAGAGAGTCTGCTTCTCCCTCTGACCCTCTTCCCTCTCGTGCTCTCTATCTCTCATTCTCTCTCTCAAATAAATAAATAAAATCTTTAAAAATAAATAAATAAATAAAAGTTTTAGTGAGAATCAGCTATTCCAATAATGACATTCAAATATTTTTTGCAGTTTTTAAAATAATATATTTTGAAAAAACTAATAAAGTACTGTAGGGTGACTAACATAATAAAAATAATATATTTTGGGAGCTACACTGTAAAATGTGCTTAAACCACTGTAGGAAGTTTTATGATTTTTAATTAAAACAGAGGCAGATTACAGATTGCAGAATATGGACTACTGTTAGTAGGCATTGCGTGGCAGAGATTGGCTAGATGCTCCTAATCCTTCTCCTCCTGAACACACAAGAAGACTCGTGTTCCGGTCTTGCCTGCAGTTAGGTTGGTGTTATTTGACTAGGTCTGGCCAATGGGATGTGGAAGCAAATAATGTAGACCACTTCCAGACTTGTTTATAAAACAATTGTATGTTTTATAGTCCTAAATGATCTTCCTTGCTGTCTCTCTTTACTTGACAGCTGAGTGATGATCAAGCAGAGGAGTCCGTGGAGACACTAAGGGGTAGCAGAGCCATAATGCAGAAGTGACCCAGATCTCTCAGTCACTGTCTGGAGGACAGCCTCTAAGGAAGGCAGCCCAATCTGTATTGGGTGGGGAAATGAGCCAGAAAAATCTTTTAATTAGATGGTGAGAATTCTTTCACAATGTATACTGTATCAAATCACCATGACATACACTTTAAATATCTTACAATTTTGTCAATTATATCTCTGTAAAACTGAAACAGAACAAAACAAGGGAAGGAAGGAAGGAAGGAAGGAAGGAAGGAAGGAAGGAAGGAAGGAAGGAAGGAAGGAAGGAAGGAAGGAAGGAAGAAAGAAAGAAAGAAAGAAAGAAAGAAAGAAAGAAAGAAAGAAAGAAAGAAAGAAAGAAAGAAAGAAAGAAAAAAGTTTTCGTTGTTAAGCCACTGAGAAATTTTTATTGTTAAGCATTGGGGGTGCATATTAATTACCATAACATTATAACATTGTTTGTAAGTATTTGGTATACCATTCTTTCATTTTTTTAAAAAAGGAATCCTATTGTTTTTGTTTGTTTGTTTATTTTTTGTTTTTTGAAGATTTTATTTATTTTTGACAGAGAGAGAGAGCACAAGCAGGGGGAACAGCAGAGAGAGAGGGAAAAGCAGACTCCCCGCTGAGCAGGGAGCCCGATGCGGGGCTCGATCCCAGGACCCTGAGATCATGACCTGAGCCGAAGGCAAACGCTTAACGACTGAGCCACCCAGGCGCCCCCCATTCTTTCATTTTATTTGCCAAGAGCCACTGTGCTCAGTACCTTGTCTCTTCTTACATAATTGTCTGAATTTCTCCACTCCCAGACCACATCATGCAGGCCATGATGTTATTCTTCCAAAGAGAGCTCACTTCCTGATCATAGTTTCCAAGAGTTTCAGAGGGCTTGTCCATTCTTCAGGTAATAGATACTTCCATTTGAGCAAAATAATTTCTTCTGGGATAGTAAACAATTTTTTATGATAAGACACTTTACATTTTGGAGATACCCTCCTCCATATGCATACACATCATACTCCTTTGTTTCATATTCTTATTTTTCAACCCAAGATTCCTAGTTGCATTTGGTTTGAGAGGAGAGAGGAGATATTAAAATTTCCTCTCAAATTTCACAGTAGGGAATTTTAACCCATGGTTCCCCATTAATCATAGTTTGTGGAAGCTTTAAAACTTTCTGGTATGGGGACGCCTGGGTGGCTCAGTTGTTAAGCATCTGCCTTCGGCTCGGGTCGTGATCCCAGGGTCCTGGGATCGAGTCCCACATCGGGCTCCTTGCTCAGTGGGGAGCCTGCTTCTCCCTCTCCCTCTACTGCTCCCCCTGCTTGTGCTCTCTCTCTCTCTCTCTGACAAATAAATAAATAAAAATCTTTAAATTAAAAAAAAAAACCAAAAAGCTTTCTGGTATGTCCATTTTGCTTTCACTACTCCCTCCTGTTAAGTGTAAATAGCTCTATTTTACAATTACCTGACATGTATTTTTCTCTTTATTTTAAAGAAGTTTCTGTGTTGGAAAAAACCCAGTTCTCATCCTATGCTTTTCCTTTACCCTCATGCTACTATCACACTTAACCACATTTCTGGCAACAGATGTGTAGGGGTTTTTCCCCACAGCAAGCAATTCTGCAACGTCAGCTGGGTGTCCTACACTTGAACTCAATTATGACACTGTCGACCTGGAGATAGCATCAGATCCCACAAATGAAGGGCTCAGTCTCACTAGTCTGCCCCCCTCTTCAGATGCCAGCCGCAAGTCAACGTTGTCACCTGTGTTTCTGAACAATTGGCTATAAATTGGAGATTCCCATGACCCCCTCCTCAGATTCAATTAATATGCAAGAGCAGCTCACAAAATCCATGAAAACACTTTACTTACTGTTCATCAGCTTATTATAAAAGGACATGATAAGGGATACAGATGGATATCCCGACAGAAGAGATGGTTTAGGGCAAAATGCAGACTCTCCATACCCTCATTGGCTATGCCACTCTCCCACCTCCTCTACATGTTCACCAACCTGGAAGCTCTCCAAAACCCACATATTTAGAATTTTTGTGAAGTCTTCATCATGTAGGCATGATAGATCATTAACTCCATTTCCAGCCCCTCCCCCATCTCTGGAGAATGGGGGGTAAAGAGGAAAATCTAAGCTTCTAATCATGACTTGGTCTTTCCGGTGACCAGTTGGCTCCATCTGGGAGCCCACCAAGAGTCACCTCATTAGAACAAAGGACACTACTATCACCCAGGAAATTCCAAGGGATTTAGGAATCTGTGCCAAGAGCTGGGGGCAGAGATCAATATATATTTTTTCTATTGCCTCACAGTTTCTAATAACCAGGACAGCAGTTTGCACCTCTCCCCCCAGTGTCAGCAAAGAGAGCACGGGATTCACTAGGTGTCTGTCCCCTGCCTGCCCAGGACAGCCTCTTTAAGGAGCAGCACTTGCAACATGGGCCTGGAAAATCCCAAGGCCCTCATCTCCTCCACCTGACCATTTCCAAAACCTCAACAGAAACTCTGGGCTCTTCTCCATCCCCATCATTGTCAATCCATTGGCAAACCTACCTACAAATTCTGTTATCCTTAAAGCTATTCTGTGTTCATCCAGTCTTTCCCAAACCAAATTCAGCAGAATCTCAAAAATCAACCTACTTTCCATGCTCTCAAATTTTCCTCACCCGGGGAAGTCCCCCATTTAGCCTAAATGAATAGTCTTGACCTTACCAAATGCCTCTGGTACTAGAGCAGACTTGACCTGGTGACTCAGATAAGTGGAGGTATTTTCCCAGAGCCCAAACCCAACCCCAATCTCAGACCTGATCTGGATCTTGGCAGAAGTCTAAAACAGATTCTCAAAGTTTAGAATGCATTAGAATTACCAAGGAGATACTTGTTTAAAAGCAGATTCCTGGACCTACAATCTTCAGAGATTTTAAATCTGTAAGATTTTGGGCGGGTCCTAGGAATCTGTATTTCCGTGAAGCCCCTCAGACATATCTGTTCCTGATGATGCAGAGAACTGCTTTCAGAATGCAGATGGAGTAATGTCAGATATCAAGTGACATATTAAGATGCCCTGAGAAAAATGTTCCTCTGTGTCAAAATAAAGTCAATTAAAAAAGCTTTATGACAGGTTGGCCTTTGCCATTTAAAGACATTCTCAGGATTTTGATGCTTCATTCTTTCTCTGCTTACAGCTCTCCGAATCTCCTCTGAGCCACGATTCAGCCTTTCATTATGTGTCCTTAGCTTTGCTTCTCAATGTTTCCTTCTGTCCTTACATTGCACTAGGAAATCAGCCAAAGTTCCAGGTCATTGAGTGTATGGTGGAAATTACTCTAATATCCAGTTCTCTTCCTTTTCCAGGCACAACTGACACAGAACTTCTCCACCCCCTTGTGTTAGGAGGATCCATGGCATTAATTCTGGCTAATGAAACAGGAGCAGAAGTGACAACTGTGGGATTCTGGAATCTCTCCCTTTCCTTCCACCACCTCTTTTGGGTCTTGTGTTCCAAAAGGCGCAGCTATAAGCTGGTGGAAACTTAATCTGCCCCAGTCCTTTTAGTTACTTTGTTTACGAGTTTTTGCTGATTCACAGGGAGCAAGTAGTATGAGCAAGAAATAACCCTGTGTTGGGTTAATCCGCCAAGATTTGGGGGTGGCTTGTTATCACAGAAAACCAAGTCTATTCTGACTTACATGAAGTGGTATTGTGCTTTGATGGAGTTTACCCAAGGCCACCTCCACTCTTGCTTATTTGGTTGGTGTCTGCTGACTGTGTTGGAGAATTCAGTCCATCAGGCAATGTAATAACTTGTCTTTATTTAGCAATAATGTTTAGATGAGCACCTAATAAATGTATTTAAGTAAATAAATATTTAGTTTGAAACACAGATGTTCAGGGGAATCTCCTCCTTACTGATTACACCGTGAGCTCTTGGAATCTGACTAGCACGGAGCTGATGGATTGTTGGGCATTTCTCTTTTAGTATAACTCAAACATCCCAATTTGAGATCCAAGAGCCATTCATTTGCACTGACTTTAGTCTGGACAGAATTGTCTATCTAAATCTCTTCTAGGAGCATTTGCTATTCTGTAGACACATAGCCTTAATGTATCTTATAAGTTAAAAAAAAAAATTCAAACTGTCCTGATAAAATATGTTACAATGACCGAGTCAGACTTTTTTTTTTTTTTTTTTTTCCATTTCACTCCTCTGGAGGTAACATGAAAGCTCAGGGCAGTCATAACCCTTAGGAGGCTTTTAAGTGTAATTCTTACGGATTTATATTCATGTGTCCTCCTTAGAAACTTTCATTGTCCATACAAAGCAGTTGGGTTGACTAGATTGTCCTTGTTTTACCTTTGCAAAGGCTTAGTTTAAATTGTGCCACTGGAAGAATGGTCTCCAAACAGGTTTTGCTGGAGCATTGTGTCTGATTTCTGGCCCAGAGCAAGATACAAACTGACAATTTTCTTTTGTTTTGTGTACTTACCCGCCTCCCCTGCCCCCCCCGCCTCCCCTGCCCTTTTCCCCCAATTACAAATTGTTAGTTCTGCTTTTGAAAGTTTTTTTGTTTTGTTTTGTTTGCCTAGTTGTATGCACTCCTAAGTTCCTCCGACTTTCTGGGCTTTGAGCCAGATTAGTTTAACATTGTTTACTGTTTCAGAGCCATCTTGGGAGATTGGTATTTTAATTAAGAACATGTTGATTTTAGATACTACTAGCAAATGTCTTTGACCCAAAATGTTTCTCCAATCTAAACCTTCTCAGCCACTTCTCACGGAGCCCTAATCTCCCTTTAAAGATGATGGCAATCTATTTTAAATATATTTACATTGTTGGATGTAGTTTTTCTGGTAGCACTCAATTAACACACTTAGTACATCTTGGCTAAACTATTCTCTTCACCATAGCTTGCTAGTTTTTCCCCTTTTCCTACATTTTAGTTTAATTTATATCTCCAAGAAAATCTCAGCTCAATATGACACATCTGAAATAAAGAGGTAATTAACTTTTAATATAATAGCTATCACTACTAGTAATAATACTTTGTAACATTTTAAATCTTGTTTACTAAAACAATTTGGTGATAACTATAGTTATTTATTAATCTCCTGATTTGTGTTCTCTCAAGGTTGCCCTTCATAAATATCTCTTCCATCTTAATATTTCAAAATAGGTAAATCTAACTTCTATGTGATATAGGAGTTCCCCATTTTGAAAATGGGGAAATGCCTGAATAATAAGGTAATTGACTAAAATGGTGGTGGTGGGAGGGGGAGCTCATATTGTCTTGGTTTGGGTTCTCCAGCCCAGAAGAGGACCCTGAGATAAAGATTGAAGTTCAAATAGCTTATTTGGGAGATGATCCTAGAAAACACGGATTAGGAAGTGGAAAAGGGACACAGGAAAGGCAAGGAAGCCAACAAAGAGTGAATCATCAAGCTGTCTCTTCTGGGCACCGGGGGCTCAGCCCAGGGTCTCCCTCCCTACTGCGGGAGAGAGTGTGGAACATTGCCGAGAGTCATCCCACCTCAGCGGTGCAATTGCCGTATTTACCTTTCAACTCGGTTGAGGCTGCTCCTGAAGGTATTAATTCTCTGGCCCTTCCCACGTGCCCTGCACAGCTTGCCTGTGCTAGACAACCAAAGAAACACCCTTAGCATTTAAGGAAGCAACCAGAAGCCAAAGAGGTGGATACAGAAGGATATGAGAGGGCCTGGCAGTGTCTGCTACTCATATGAAAAGATATCTCATTAACAATCAGATACATGCAAATTAAAACAATGAGATATTATTTTTGACATATTTTGACATCATTTTGACATGTTAGAGTAGAAAAGATTTTTTTCCAGAAGGGAGAATGTTGGAAAATACATCCTACTGGTGAGGCTGAAAGTACAATCTTTCTAGAAGGGCCATTTGGGATATAAATCAAAAGCCCCCCAAATAAGTTTCTCTTTGATCCAGGAACTCTGCTTCTAAGAATGTATTCTGAGAGGATAATTAAATCAGTATGCGGTATTCACTGAACCATCGGTTATAAAAGTGAAATAACCAGAAAAATCCAAATGTCCAAATAATAAGTGATTGGTTAAGGAATCCATCCATCCGATCCATTCATCCAATGGAATATAATGCACCCATTTGAACTGATAAAGGAGAAATGATTACCTGGAAATATTTTCACAATATACTGATAAATGTTCAAATCGGATGCTCCTATTTTGTTAAAATATGTATGAATGTGTTGTATGCGTATAAAAAATTCTTGAAAGACAAAAACCAGAATGCAGCTATTGCTGATTGGTAGGAATACAGATTCAGAATTTTTTTTGAATATATTTTTGTCATTTTCCACTTATTTTTTTAAAGATTTTATTTACTTATTTGACAGAGAGAGAGAGAGAGAGAGCAAGCACAAGCTGGGGGTGGGGGGCGGCAGAGGGAGAAGGAGAAGCAGGCTTCCCGCCGAGCAGGGAGCCCTACGTGGGGCTCAATCCCAGGACTCAGATCGCGACCTGAGCCGAAGGCAGACACTTAACCCTGTGAGCCACCCAGGTGCCCCTCCCAGGTACTTATAATGGGATTATTATACCTTATAACAAAGTTAAAGTTACTTTTAAAAAGTGAACACATAGTTTATGAGATTATTATATCAAAGCCAATTAGCATGCAAAAATGATACATTAAAAATACCAGTTGTATAAAATCAATGTAGAATGGTAATTTACCGTGAAAGCTACTTCTGTGGGCTAAAAAGCATAAGATCTGCACCAATCTAATCTTCGAGAAATTTTTTATAAAATTAAAATCATTTGATTTCTTTCTCTAGAAAAATACCACATAGCACTACCTCTTCTCTTTATACAAAAATATGGGTCATAGTAATTTTGACTTGAGTAGAGTTATAGCTCATGTAATTTTGCAACTTGGAGGAAAAACTTATTATAGCAAAAACCAAAATTACAAGTAGATCATGTTTAAAAGTTTATGTATATCTTGTGGCTTGGGAATGTGGACTAGCAAGTGAGAGTATGTTTTCTCATGAGATCAAAAAGCTGTAGAAATAATGATGACCAAAATGTTATGACTCTTTATGGCCAAAAGTCATCATCACATACATTATCTGATTTATTTTTCTCATCCAAAGCTCTTGGAGGTTAGGACAATATTACTATCCCATATCACGGAATGAAATCCCTGAAGCCTAAGAAGTTTTAATTAATTTTTTTCCCCCTCAGTTAAAAAAGCATCCATCTTAGGAATCAGAAATTTTCTGGTTCTTAAGTTGATTGTTTTCTTCCAACGCTGCACAGAGGATTCAATCACAAGCTCTCTGGCTCCTATCCCAGACCCCATTAACTGGGTTACGTACGTGCTCACATTCCCTCGTTGGTAAAATAAGCATAGTGATGTGTATAGATCAGGGTGGTTGTTCCCAAACTGTGGGGTGCATCAGAATCACATGGAGGACGTGCTTTTTGTCTTAATTGAGATATCATTCACATATAACATTGTGCACACTGGTTGATTTAATAATTCGAGCGCTTGCTGAAGCACAAATTGTTGGGTCTCGGCCCCAAAGTTTCTGAATGAGTAGGTCTGGGGTGGGGTCTGAGAAGGTGCATTGCTAATGAGTTCTCAGGTGCTGCTGCTGGACCAGAGACCCCTCTTTGAGAACCACTAGCTTAGGATATTGTAACTATTTCTCCTACTGAGAGCTGGTTTTATCTGTCCATGGCATTATAATCTCAGTGCAGATTATAAACGCGTACACACACACACACACACACACACACACACACACACATATGTATATGATGTAGTTTTTCAACGTTTTGGTGAGGTTTGGTGGGGTCCAGGACTGATGGCCAAGAAAGAATTCTTGACAAGTCTTTGGTGCAGAATGGTGGTTTTGTTAAAGCATGGGGACCGGACCCGTGGGCAGAAAGAGCGGCTGCCCCAGGGTTGTGAGCGGTGGCTGATTATATATTTGGGGTTGGAGGAGGTAAAGATACGGGAAGTTCCAAAAGGATTTTCATATGTTAAAGAAGACTCAAGATCCTGGAGGAATGTTATAATTGGCCTCTCTTGAGTATTTGTCAATGGGATGTAGGTTATAAGGAGATTTAATTTTATTTACATTTCCTTCTGCCTTTGTTCCCCACATCATATATGTTTACATACATATGTATATCTGAGCTATTTTGAGCTATACAGATATAGGTTTGTTTTTTGTTTTTAACTGACTCAGATTTTCCCCAAATTACTTAAGTCTTTGCTATGTTGTGCTCTTGCATGGGAATTATGAATAATATCTCTACTGTGAAAATTGTTTGAGGGGCACCTGGGTGGCTTAGTCGGTTAAGCGTCTGCCTTCGGTTCGGGTCATGATCCCAGGGTCCTGGGATGGAGACCGCATGGGGCTCCGTGCCCAGTGGGGAGCCTGCTTCTCCCTCTGCCCGTCCATGCCGCTCATGTGCTCTCTCTCAAAAACAAGTAAATAAATAAAATCTTAAAAACGAAAATTATGTGAGCTATTTATTTGGGGTAAGAGTAGTATAGCATTGTCAAATAAACATCAGCTAAAGATCAACTTTCGTTGTCTTCAGAAATTAAGAAAAGAATGTCTGAAGTGCTCCCTCCAAATTGCACCTTTTGTCCTCTCAGGAATGCTATTTACCAGATTTTCTATATCATTGGGAATGCGAGGTGAAGTATTATCGTTATGGAAACAGAAAACAAATAAAGCAGAAGTAACTGAAGTATGTGCTGCTTATTTGTTCTTCTCCTCTCCTTCAATGGCTCTTGGAACTTCAAGTGATTGCGCAATTTTGCCATGCATCTGGGTCACAGACCACAGACTCTTTGAGAGAGAGGGGGCCTAGCGAGGGCCATATGAGAGAACTAAGACTTATGAAGTACCTTCCCTGGGCCTGGCATTGTGCTGACTGGTGAGGGGCAGAACAGTGACCAAGATCCAGGCTTCAAGGAACTGAAAGTTCAGACAAGGGACCAGAAAATTATACTACTTCTGTGGTAAGCCGGATGAGACCTTCTGCATATGAATTCCACGGTTTGAGGTAGAACTTCCTTTTGTTTGTCCTAAGTGCACCGACTCAAGTTTCAAGAGAGACTCTCTTACCCTGGCAAGTTAAGGACAGAATCATTTTTTATCCATAGAATTAATTAACTTTTCTATCTTTTTAGCATTTACCTTTTTCAGACCAAGAGTACGGAATCTTTTTATATTTTTAAGTATGAAATAAGCAATAGCTGCTGTTCATAATCCTCAAGTGTGATACATGGGTTTTCACCAACTAAATAGAAATCTGAAGATGGATGTTGTTTGCTTTCAGAGGCTGTTATCCCTGGTGATAGAAGACAAAACTGGCTGTTGAAGTTCAGTGGTTAGCCCTTGGCTAAATACCTGCAGGCCCAGGCCCCACGAGATTTCAGATTTAGATCAAGGAGTTGAAACCTCTAGTGCTTAGCCTTTTACTCTGAAAGAGAATCGAGAGAGAACATCCTGACCCTCAGGGAGATCTGTATACTTTCCTGACAATGGGATCCACTTACTCAATAATATTCCTTCTTTATTTCTAATCATGGAAACCATTTAGCTATTTGAGCTTTCTGTTACTTCGTTTTTACAATGACATGTGTTCTTTGTTTAGCTTCATTTTCCCTCACAGGGCTTTGGTTTGAAATAGCTCAGGAAGGGGATTTCATGTCTTGTAGCTATCTAATTTAGAATCGCCTTTCATTTCTCACAGTAATTTTAGCATAATATGTTAATCAAAGTTGTCTTATTTGTTTCCTCTTCTTATTTCTCTGTTTTCACATGACTTTGTTCTTTTTTGTCTATCTCTTGCACAAAGAGCCAAATAAAAATCCCACAAAAAACATATAATTTGGACCAATTAAAATAACAAAAATGTTAGGACAATATGGTATTTATTTCTAAGCTTTCTGTACTAAAAATAATAATGCCTCAGATTTATGTTGCAACTCAAGGCACTGTTGCAGACATTTATCTTCCTATTATTCTCAGGAGGGAGAAATGTTTATTACAATCCCAATTTCATACATGGAGTATAAGTGGTTTGTCTGGAGTTTCAAAGTTAGTGAGTGCAGAGGTAAGACACAGGCTCCTGAGTTGCTTGATTCTCATCCTAGTATGCTGTGCAGTAGACTTTGTTGTCGTTAACGTAAGAATATGCTTTTATGACATAATAATAGACATTTAAAAGAAACATTGGTTATGGATTATGTTTTGTTTTATGTAGAAGCTTTATATAGGTTTTCTTTAACAGTTTCAAATGGACTTTGGCTTTAAGTTAGTTTAGAAAATTGCAGACGGCATGAAATTCTATGCAGTGTTGGGGTATGGCATGACAATTGGCCCTCCTTGGCAGATGGACCAAATACCTCTGGGGTTTTGTCCTTCACGCTTCTTTTTAGATTATTGAAATATTCACATGGAGTAAACCAAAGCTTATATGTTGCTTCCCAGAAGGTCGATAACTATCTTTTAAAATCAAAGGGTTATGTGGAAAGTTTGAACATGGCATGTCATAGAGCATTCACATTATATTAGAATCATAGAAAATGGTGGTCCAAAAACTTTCCTACTCATCATTCTGTCCTACCACAGGGCCTGTGAATTTCAATCTTCACTCTTTTGGGGTAAGAGATCTATTGCTACCATTGAAAATAAATGCTATCTGGTAAGGATGATGGATAAAATTAATAGTTAAGAATTTTGTATTAATTTGTCACCTTAAATTTCATCTCCTGCATGGGCTTTGAGGTAGGAGTTTGGATAGAAAGGGGATCTACAGTTGAGAGGCCAGAAGCACTGTGAACTCACTGAGCATCTGGGAGTTTAGAAGGCCAAGGGAGGGCTAGATGTGGAGTAAGCCATAATCATTCCCACGTTGGTCCATCCTGCAATAGTCACAGAAGGTCAAATGATTTATGAAATGGGACATGAGTCCAACAGAAGCTACCATGAATTTCTTTAACCTACCAGAAGCTAATAGATTGTAACTGATTTAATTTTGAAGAAATATAGTCTATTATTCTGTGTCATCATGGTGTGTAAGGACATTAAATAGTTAATAATGAAATGTAAGACAGTATAATACATAAAAAAACAATGCTTTGACAAGACAGATATTAGTAAATAAACCTTGGTAAAACAGTCCTATCCTGCCCCCCCCCCCAATGCAGCTTCTGCCCCATCTAAAGAATAGATCAATTCATTTTAATTCAGACATTTGGGGGATGTCCACTTCGTGCTGGAAGACCAGGGCTTCAGACATGGGAAGTCACAGCTGCTGCTCAAACCTAGAGGCAAATCCCAGGGTCTTATAAAGCAGATTATAACTGGAGAGATCAGGGCAACCTCTCCCAGAGAGAGATACAAAGTACAGGGGTAACATTCCTTTGGTTTTCTGTTGTTTTTTTTTTTTATAAAGACACTGACTTTTTTTTTTTTTAGATTTTATTCCTTTATTTGAGAGAGAGAATGAGAGAGAGAGAGCACGAGAGAGAAGAGGGTCAGAGGGAGAAGCAGACCCCCCGCTGAGCAGGGAGCCCGATGCGGGACTCGATCCCAGGACTCCGGGATCATGACCTGAGCCGAAGGCAGTCGCCTCACCAACTGAGCCGCCCAGGCACCCCTCCTTTGGTTTTCTTTAATTTGTAAAGAAAATATTATCAGTGTTTGCTACATTTGCAGTATACATTGAAAAGAAAAACATATGTTTGACTAATCAGCATGAGAAAAGACGCTCAACATTATTATTATTCATCAGAAAAATGTAAATTTAAATAACAAGGTCTCACTTCTCAAATGTGAAAATGGCTAAAATTAAAAAGACTGAGGGGCACCTGGGGGGCTCAGTCGGTTTAAGGTGTATTTCTTGATTTCAGCTCAGGTCTTGATCTCAGGGTGATGAGTTCAAGCCCTGCATTGGGCTCCACACTGAGCTGGGAGCCTACTTAAAAAAAAAATAATCAGGGCGCCTGGGTTGCTCAGTTATTAAGCGTCTGCCTTCAGCTCAGGTCATGATCCCAGGGTCCTGGGATCTAAGCACATTGGGCTCCCTGCTCGGCGGGAGGCCTGCTTCTCCCTCTCCCACTCCCCCTGCTTGTGTTCCTGCTCTTGCTGTGTCTCTCTGTCAAATAAATAAATAAAATCTTTAAAAAATAATAATAATCAAAAATAAAAAGACTGATAATGCCAAGTATTCGTAAGGATGTGGAGCAATTGGGGCATTCACATATTTATCATAATGACCCAAAAAGTTCCACTCCAAGACTTACACATGAATGTTCCTACCAGCTTTATTCATAACAGCCCAAACTGTAAACCCAAATGTTAATCAACAGGTAAATGGATGAAAAATTTTGGTATATCTTCATTCAATGGAATATTATTCAGCAATAAAAAGTAATTAACTATTGAAACATGCAAAAAAATTGACGGATCTCAAAAACTAACAAAGTTAGACACAAAAGAGTACATACTATATGATTCCATTTCTCTGAAGAAACAAATGCAGTCAAAATCAACCTATAATGGTAAAAATAGATCAGTGGTTTCTTGGGACTGGCTATGGGGGGTTTGGGGGAATTGACTGCAAAAGAGCACAAGGGAATTTCCTGAGATGATGGTAATATTGTATATTTTGACTGGGGTGAGGGTACGTGGTTATGTACATTTGTCAAAAATCATCAGCCTGTACACAGAAAGTGGTACATATTGCATAAAAATTATACTTCAAGTTGATTTAAAAAGAAAAAGACTCATCTCTTTATTATGATTTAGCATTAAAGTTATTTTTCACAAGATAATTCTTTCATGGAGGATCCAGATTAGTCTTAACATGGTGCCCAGCAGTGAGATAGGGAACATTTTTATAGCTTAGTGAAAAGTAGGGTACTAATACTGGGGAAGCTGTTCTAGCAACTGCTATGAGGTGATTCTTTTTCAGTCAGGCATTGGTTAAGCATTATGTCTCTAGATTCAGGCTGTCAGGATTTGAACCTTGCTCACCAGCTGCTGGCTGAGTCACCTTGGGAAAGTTACTTAATTTTTCGAAGCATCAATTTTCTTATGTATAAAATAGGAATAACAATGGCCTTCATTTTGTAATGTGTGCCGAGATTAAATAAGACAGTTTATGTAAAGAGCCTAGGATACAGGAAATGCTTCATAACTATTAGTTATTCTTTCTGGTATCACCCCTCACAGGAACATGGAGATCCGAAGAAGGGAGAACACAGTCTGTGGAGATAAAAATTTGTGTTTTCCCTGGTTTTTGTTTTTCTTTCATAATGTACGTAAGACTCTCATGAAAGGATTATTGTTCATTCCCAGGAAAAGGACGGAGACTAGGGACAGTGGGCTGAAACGGAGAGACTGAACTAACAGAAACCACAAGGCTGAGTTTTGCAGCATTCTCTTTGCCCTCATAGTTTTGCGAAGCAGATGAATTTAATGGCAGGCAGCTGCTCTCCAGCCATTCCCCCAGCTCACCACAGCAAGTGGTTCGGGCCCACATCAGGCCCAGGTAAAGATAAAGCCCCACCAAATGTTACCTCATGCCCACATTTAAAATCACAAATCAAGGATCTGTGAATCATCTTGCATTCTGGTTTCAGGTTCTAGCATTACACTCAACCTCAAACTATCCAATACTTAAGATCCATTAACACAATCAATAGAGAATGGGGTGTATTTGAAGATAGGGTTGCTGCTGTTAAGTTTAAAAATGTGTCTGAGGAGTGCAGTCTTACTCTGCTTGTCTTCTCTGCTTTTTGTTCAAGCATTTACAAATTCTGTTCAGATTCTTGAAGTGAAAGTGAGTAAGTGTATTTTTAAATTTTTCTGTGGAAAAAAAGGATAATAAGTGAAAACATTCTGGAAGATTCATTTATTTAGAATATTTTCCCAGTAGCTCAGTGTGTGTGTGTGTGTGTGTGTGTGTGTGTGTGTGTGTGTGTGTGTGTGTGTGTGACATTTTTATGGAGTTATTTGGCAGAATTTTAAAACTCTGGGGTATGAAAACTATCTGATTATTTTCTTTGCTTTGAAAAATCCAAGTCCTCAATACTTGAAGTCTTAAAATGAATGCATAATTACCTTATAAGCCATCGTTCACATTAGTTGGCAAAGGAGAAAAGCCAGGGAACCAACTTTGCTTAAATGGAATGAACTTTCACAATTAAATCCTTTTTGGGGTGTGTGCTTCCTGAATCCCCACGATGGCTGTGTTCCCAAGGCAATGTGGAAAGGCAGAGGGGTGTTGCAACACACCACCCATGAGAATGCAAATGTAAGTCTGAATATAAAATTAAAGACATCTGTAGGAATCATGAAAATGTGTGACTTAACATCTAGTGTCCCAAACCAAGTGAAACACCCAGGGCTTGGCAAACTGATTATATATATATATATATATATATATATACTATATATATATATAGTATATATATATATATATATATATCATTAGTTAAGTGATAATGTGAAGGAGAAGGCCTGAGCTAGTCCAGATTAATCACCATGAGAAACTGATTAAGTTTGTTCCATTTTATCCCTTATTTAAGAATAGATTTTTCACATAAAAATATCCAGTTGGTTGACTGTTTCAAGCAATGTATATAAGTTTAGTTCTTTCTGATTATGGTGTGATGGGTAGAACCTATAAGAAGTTTGAATCATTTCAGTGTTTTCAGTAGAAAAAACACTAAACAGAATAACTAAATTTTGGGGGAAGCAATTTAGTTTACTGTGAAAAAACACTAGACTGAAGTCTCTGGATACTTAGCAAAAGAACTTTGAGTAGATTTTACTAATAATTTTAGTTCTGCTGCTAATGTTCATGAACAAATCACAGTAACTCCCTGCATTGTTTGCTCTTCTTGAAAATAAGGGGGAGAGGTTTGGACTTGATGGCCTTAAGCTCTGTAATTCTCCCTGTCCAAACATAGATGGAATTTTCAAGATATCTATGTACAGTACAGAGAGGTACCTTTCTTTAAACTTAATGACTTTAGTGTAGTAGCTCAGCTTTTTCATTCATTAATTATGTGATACTTAAGATAAATAAAAGATATAAGGAATTAAATGGTAATCACATCATTATATAAACTGCTGGGTAAAGATGGTGGCTTCGATACCATTTCAATCCCTTGTGAATTTTTAGTTGAAGGCATAAACTTACAGTGACAGAGTATGACTGTCTCCACAAACTGAACAGTGAGAACCTACCTACAAATCACACATAATAGACACTTTCTAGTTGGTCTCTTCTTTTTATGACCAGGCTTAGTTTGTATTTTGTTTCACAGCCAAGGGGAATCCATAGCAACAGCATTTGAGAAGCTTAAAAATAGATGCATGAGTGGGAATTGACAGTAAACCTGAGAAAGCCAAATCCTAAACTGATATTGGGAAAAGATGAGAACCAATTAGCTTTATACCACACAGTCCTGAAAAACCTCAACATTGGGTGGCACCAGGGCGGGGGGTTGGGGGTTGGGGTGGGGGTGGGAGGGACGGGAGAGGGGTTGAGAAAGGGGAAGCAGGGGATTAGCTAAAGAAGACTGATTGATAAGAAGCATTCAGATCCCAAGGCCTCCATTGCCACCCCAACAGAGAACATGAGACAAGTAAAGAACCAGGGATAGAGCTTCCAAAATCTGAATTAAAAAAAAAAAAGAAAGCAGTAGGAGAGGAAATGGAGAAGAGAGAATCAACAAGAATGCTTCCCAGAATCAAAAGGCATGGGCCTTCCAAATTGAGAGGGCCCAAAGAGTTCTCAGCACGGTGGATTAAAGGAGATTCATACTAAGGAACACCACCACTGGAAGCTAGAAGACTGCGGGAAAAGGCCCTCAGAATTCGGAAGGAAATGATTTCTAAACTAGAATTTTATATCCAGCCAAACTATTAATGAAGTGTCAAGGCAAGGCATTTTCAGACTCAGAACATTTCTCTCCCAAAAATAATGTCTTAGAAAGTTGTGGGGTGATGTGTTCCACCAAAATAAATAAACAAACAAAGAAAGAGGAAGACATAGGTTACAAAAACCAGGGTAAACAGCTCAGGGAAGAGATGAAGGGACTCCCTGGGATGATGGTGAAGGGAGTTCCCCAAGTGACAACTGTACATCATGCTTAAAGTCCAGATTGGAACAATGTGACTCAGTGGCATATATGTCAATATCTTTTCGACCTAAAAATGGCTGGGTGAGTCTGGCCCTATGCTTATCTGTACTTTGCTTTCTTGGGTCAAGCGCAGATAAAGTTCCATTTCCTCTCTTCCTGTGTGGGTCACGTGAGGACACTTGTTCCCCTATATACACGTTCTGCTTGGACCTGCTCCTGAGAGCTAACGGTCAACCAAAGTGAGATGAGAAGCAGCAAACACAGACCATATTCTTGCCTGATGTCCAGTACCTGGCCCATACTATGCCCTGCCAAATGTCCAATTGTGTGAGCCCAGTGTTTCTTAGGACTCACTCCTGGCCTAGCTTGCTGTCTCCCCAAAGGGTTTTGGTAAACTCTCAGTGAAAATAAAGCCAGACTAAGACCCAGAATCATACTGTAAATATCCTTTTGTAAATCCCTCTTATCCATTTAATATGTCATTTTAATGAAATTTATCTATGTTGATGCATTTGGCTCTAATTCATTTATTTTCATAGCTTATATTCTATTGCTTGACTCTATACTATAATTTATTAATCTGTTCTTTTGTTGTTTGGACTTTTAGGTTTTTTACTATTGGGTGTCATTACAAAAAATGCTTGTATGAATATTTTTGTACATGTCTTCCAGTGAACGTGTGAAAGGGTGTCTCTCTGGTGTTTGCTTAGAGAGGAACTGCTGGATTAAGGCATCTGTGTGTAACTTAATGGATATTTCCAAAACTTCCGAAGTAATTTTTTACCAAGTTTTGCTCCCACCAGCAATGTATACAAGTTTCTGGTGCTTTACATTCTCAATACTTGGTCCTGGCAGACTTTTTGAAGTTTGCTAATTAAATGTATATAAAATGTTTTCTCATTATGGTTTTCATTTTCAGGTGACCAGTGAGGTTAAACATCTTTTCAAGTTCATTGGCCATTCGGGATTCCTATTCTATGACTTGCCTTTTCACACCTTTTGTACATTTTTCTATTTAAATACTCATTTTTTTTCCTGGGTTTGAGGAAGTAATTTACATATTCTGGACAATAATCCTTTGTTGATTATAGGTATTCTTTTTTTTATTTTTTTATTTTTTAAAGATTTTATTTATTTATTTGAGAGAGAGAATGAGATAGAGAGAGCACGAGAGGGAAGAGGGTCAGAGGGAGAAGCAGACTCCCTGTTGAGCAGGGAGCTCGATGCGGGACTCCATCCCGGGACTCCAGGATCATGACCTGAGCCGAAGGCAGTTGCTTAACCAACTGAGCCACCTAGGCGCCCCCCCCCCCCTTTTTTTAAAGTCTACTTGCATAAATGCTTCAAGCAGAAGTTTTTTTTTTTTTAAGATTTTTTTTATTTATTTGAGAGAGAGAGAGACACAGCGAGAGAGGGAACACAAGCAGGGGGAGTGGGAGAGGGAGAAGCAGGCTTCCCGCGGAGCAGGGAGCCCGATGCCGGGCTCGATCCCAGGACCCTGGGATCATGACCTGAGCTGAAGGCAGACGCTTAACGACTGAGCCACCCAGGTGCCCCGATTATAGGTATTCTAAATATCTTTACCCAGAGTGTGGCTTATCTCTTCACTTTTATTATATTGTTTTGTTTTTGGTAAACTTAAAAAAAAAAACTTAAAAAACTTAAAAATGTTTGGTAAACTTAAAAAAAAGGTGCCTGCACCCAGGCACCTGGGTGGCTCAGTCGGTTAAGCATCTGCCTTCAGCCGAGGTCATGATCCCAGGGTCCTGGGATCGAGCCCCACATCGGGCTCCTTGCTCCGCGGGAAGCCTGCTTCTCCCTTTCCCTCTGCCTGCCACTCCCCCTGCTTGTGTTCCCTCTCTCGTTGTGTCTCTCTCTGTCAAATAAATAAATAAAAATCTTAAAAAAAAATTAAAGTGTAGGGATGCCTGAGTGGCTCAGGTCATGATCCCAGGGTCCTGGGTTCAAGTCCTGCATCTGACTCCGTGCTCTGCAGGGAGCCTGCTTCTCCCTCTGCCTGCCACTCCCCAGGCTTGTGCCTGCTCTCTCTCTCTGCCTCTCTCTCTGACAAATAAATAAATAAAATCTTTAAAAAAAATTAAAATATAAGAGACACATATATAAAGAAATAGTTCAATAAATTTTTACAAATAAATATACCATATAAATATATTATATACCTTAATGCATTTTTAGAATGTGGTTGAATCATTGAATATTTTCCTTTACAGTTTGTGTTTTCTGATTTAAGAAATCTTTCCTGGGGCGCCTGGGTGGCTCAGTCGTTAAGCATCTGCCTTCAGCTCAGGTCATGATCCCAGGGTCCTGGGATGGAGCCCCACGTCGGGCTCCCTGCTGAGTGGGGAGCCTGCTTTTCCCTCTCCCTCTGCCTGCTGCTTCCCCTGCTTGTACACACTCTCTCTCTGTCAAAAATAAATAAAATCTTAAAAAAAAAAAAAGAAATCTTTCCCTATCTCAATAACATAAACGCATTTTCTTATTTTTCTTCTAAACATTTTAAAGTTTTATTTTTTTACATTTCATGGACCTGAAATGTGTGTGTATGTGAGTGTGTGTGTATAGTTTGAAGTAGTGGTCTAGGATTTGTTTTTGTTTTTTTTTCCATATGGATAACCATTTGTTCAAGCACTCTTGATTGATTGGCCATTGTTACTCTCTAATCTACAAATCCACCCTTTTTGTACATCAAGATTCCATATGTGAGTGAACCTAATTTTAAGGTACCCCACTGTGTTCCACAGGTCTCTAGCTTTCCTCCAAAACCCATTATCTTAATTACTGTAACTTTACCATAAGATTTAATATTGAGTAGAGCAAAAATTGCTCCATGTTTTGTACCATAAGCTCCCTGCTGGGCAGTGAAGTATGAAAGCACTCAGATGATTCTGCAAACCCAGGGTGGTGAGGAAGAAACTGCACCAGACACGCGGTCGCAAGGGTCTGGCCTCAGTTTTGCCTTATCTGGGCATTTGATTTGGGGCAGGTCACGTGTCTGTCTGGGCCTCAGCCTTCCCATCTTAAAACATGTAAATTCAACTTGCTCCATGAGGTTCCTTCCCATCCTTCTGACTCCATCAGACCTGTTTTCCTAGATTTCCAAGAACCAATCCCCTGTGCCCAATAAAGAGCAATATGTTGTGGAATTCACCACTGGGAAAGAATGACTCCAAGCTCCAAGCTTTGGTTCTTGTGTCTGAAGACTAAACTAGATTAACTTTTCTTTTAAAATCTTCTCAGATCCTGTCAACTACCTAAGCTCAGAAGAGAACAACTACCATTGATTTCTCATAAATGGCTCATCTATTTAATTTTTTTCAACTTGGTTTACAAGTTTAGTTGGTCTCATTGGGACTGTAAAAATACCTCTTCCTCTTTCAGAATGGATTATTTTGAGTAATGATATAAATGAAAATCAGCGTGTAGTTTTTTTGTTTTTTTTTTACAGTCTTGAGGTCTTTTATTTTCTTTACATTTATCATGCCATGAATTCATAGGGAATGGGTTCCAGCAGTTCAGGCTCCTTTCCATTAGTTCTCACAAAGTGTGCTTCTCTGGGTGGGGCAGGCTGGCGCTTCAGTTGAACCCAAGTACCTTTCTCTTTGGCTTCCTTCTTTTTCTGATCATTTTCCTTCACACACTTCAGGAAGCTGTCCCAGCTCTTTGAGTGTTTAATATGCTCAATGCGTACATTAATTCTCTTGGCAAGAATCTTGCCCTTAACTTGTTTGTTTACAACAATGCCAACAGCATGCTGAGTAACATTGTAGACTCTTCCAGTTTTGCCATGGTAACATTTGTGGGGCATTCCTTTTTGAACAGTGCCCATTCCCTTGATGTCCACAATATCACCTTTCTTATAGATTCGCATGTATGTGGCCAAAGGAGCAACTCCATGTTTTCTAAAAGGCCTAGAGAACATATAGCGGGTACCTCTCCTCTTTCCCTTCGTGTTGGTCATTTTGGCAAATTACTGGAAGATGGCGGTTCCGGCCGAAAGGCTCAGCGTGTAGTTTTATCTCGGTTATTTTGAACTAGAACCACCAGAAGAAATGTTCCTGCCCTTATAAAGCAAATTAGTTCTATAGTGACATGCTGTAATGAGTGTGTTTTATTTTAAGGTCTCTATTCGTTCATTTACATTAACAAAATAAATACTTGTTGAAGAGAGGATGTAATTATTCTTGGTACTGAAGACAACAATTTTTAACATGAGTATTCACTATGGACTTCCTTTAAAATATGGTATATTGGAAAATAATATTGGAAGAATGGTAAGACAGGTATCAAGTCAGGATTATCTGAGTTGGAAGGGATCTTACGGAGCTAGTCAAATGTGCATGTTTTAAGGTAAAAAAAGGTAAGTTTCAGACAAAAAAAAGAGTGACTTGCCCAAAGATTCAACTTAGGGGACCTCTTCTGCTCCACAAAACTCTTCTAGGTGAATTGAGATTTATCTACATGCTTTTCTCAAATTGTTTAATTACAATGTTGTTCATACATTCAAGGGCAAATCCAGATTTTGTGGAGTCTAAAGTCATTTAATTTGGGAGGGGGGCTTTTTTTAAAGGACACAAAATTACAAATATAAAATTGAGTATAAAAGGGAATATTTATTTAGAATAGAAAACCTATCAAACAAATTACTGAAGATTTCGAGATTCTAGTCCCTTTCTTTGGAGATCTCTTTAGGCGACTTAGCAGAAACACATATAGTGATGTCTCCAAGCACAGTCTGCCTTCCCTTTCTCACCAAGACTCCACAAGCCCCAGCAGCAACCAGCATGGGTGGCTTCATCAGCTTTGGGGTAAATCTGCATCTGCACACATCATGCATACTATTTCACTAATTGTAAGACACAGTATAATACAGAAAATAAAGGCATGTATATTTCAGGTTTATGTCATTATAACAGAACAAAAGCACATTTGTCATAAAATGTAGTGGAACACACGAGTTTTAGGTAAAAAATAAGGATAAGGAAAAATGATACCTTTTATTCATTGTCTGTTATATGCCAGACTCTCCCTTGTTTTTAGATGAGGAAACAGAAGCTCATAGAAGTAGAGCAAGCTGTCCAAGGAGATAGAGCTATTTGTATTCTATCACTCCAGCCTCCCACCAGTGATTCCAAAATGACTGTGTTAAGTGCTCTGTGGAGGGCCTAGTGCAGAAGATGCAAAATGATAAATGAGCCCATTCCCCGGCAGTGAAGTTCAGAAGCACAGAATATTTCCCCCAAAGACACCAGACTCACATCCCTTTGGAAGCTTTCTTCACAAAAATAACAAACCACACAGCTGGTCGGAGGTAGAGTTTGGGTTATTTCCCAACATTTTAGTTTTAAATACATTACATAACTGCAGCCTGCCATGGACCAGTGTACAGCAATGCTGATGTAGCTCCTCGTGGCTTGTGATTTTATCCTTTTTATCAGTTAGGGAAATATAGTCACATATTCAGAACTTACGACTTCGAGGATATAGCATATCGGATTTATCTGAACAAGCCACTTCAATACCCATTTTCAATACTTGGATGACGAAAAATACTTAATTTTATTTTTTTATTTTTTTTAAAGATTTTTATTTATTTGAGAGAGCGAGAATGAGAGAGAGAGAGCACATGAGAGGGGGGAGGGTCAGAGGGAGAAGCAGACTCCCCGCTGAGCAGGGAGCCGGATGCGGGACTCAATCCTGGGACTCCAGGATCATGACCTGAGCCACCCAGGCGCCCCAAAAATACTTAATTTTAAAAAGTTGTATCTTATACAACTTGTACATAGGTTAATTATGCCAGAGGGTGCAGTCTGAGAGTGGGGAGAACTAGTCTCACTCCTGTCCTTGCTACTAACTACATTTCTGCAACCTGATGAGCTCTTTCTTTTGGGTGCAAAATTCTTAACCTCTTTCAATGTACCTCCTTCAGTTGCATTCCTTGGTGATGAAGAAAAGTATTAGAACTCTGAAACAGGGGCGCCTGGGTGGCTCAGTCGTTAAGCATCTGCCTTCAGCTCAGGTCATGGTCCCAGGGTCCTGGGATCAAGCCCCACATCGGGCTCCCTGCTCTGCGGGAAGCCTGCTTCTCCCTCTCCCACTCCCCCTGCTTGTGTTCCCTCTCTTGCTGTGTCTCTCTCTGTCAAATAAATAAATAAATCTTTAAAAAAAAAAAAGAACTCTGAAACAGTCTATGATTAAAAAAATGTTTTTACAGAAGACTGATCTATGAAAACTTTGATGCTAAACATTATTCATAGTGGGTTGGTTGTGGAAGTTACCTAGGGAACCATGTACACGGAGAATGGATAAGTAATTTGGATAGCATGATTACCATGGGCTATCAATCAACCATTACAAACACTGAACTAGATGTACATACTGCAGTGCGAATCAATCTTAAAAATATAGTATATAGTAAAAATAATATATAGGAGCAATCACTTCTACAGAATAATACCAGTTACATAAATTATAAACATTTATTTTTAACACAAAATAACGGTATGTGTTTTACAAAGGTAAGTGGATATTTATTTATTTTTTTAATTTAATTTTTTTAAAGATTTATTTATTTATTTGACAGAGAGAGAGCGAGACACAGCGAGAGAGGGAACACAAGCAGGGGGAGTGGGGGAGGGAGAAGCAGGCTTCCCGCAGCAGGGAGCCCGATGCGGGGCTCGATCCCAGGACCCTGAGATCGTGACTCTAGCCGAAGGCAGATGGTTAACGAATGAGCCACCCAGGCGCCCCACAAAGGTAAATGGATATTTATAAAGTGGATTATAAGTGGATATTACAAAGATAAGTGGATACTTATGTTAAATATATCAGGTGTCCCAGTCCAGGCTGGTATTGGGCATGGTGATGAAGAAGGAAAGGGTGTGGTGGTAGAGAAAAGAGCCTTTCTTGCACGGACCAGGGATTCTAGGGTGCTACGGAATAAAAGTTCTGATAAACTCGATCCTGAGCACACACACGATTCAGTAATAGTCACTTGCTCAAGAAAGACTAGGGTCTTGAAGAATCAACACCAAAAATACTGACTGAGAACAGTATGAAACATAAAATTCAACTAATGAACATAGGCAGTATAAACCTTCTCATATAAATTCAAAATTACTGATAAAATTAGGAAAGGTGAATTTAAGGAAACAGCCAGAATTTATATATTAGTTTCAGGTCCTCGATTCACATGTGTGAATGTGGGTCAAATTTGGGTCTTGAAAAAAACTTACAGGAAATCCACATGTGATAATAATGAAAGGTTAAACATTCTCAGCATTGGACACTCACCAACTTCATTGTTTCTGTCGTTTTTCCTTCTTTCAGCCAGATTATTTTTGGCTCTACTTTCTCTGGCTTGCTTCTGTGGCCAGTTCTGGGCTTCCTCTTCCTTTGGCTGCTGTCTTGGCATGAACATTATTGATATTTCTTTTAAAGAAGTAAATAGTTCTTGCTTTGGCCACACACAATGTAAACTCTCCCCTTTTCCCCCCGCCCCCTTCTCTCTGGCACACACACACACACACACACACACACACACACACACACACACACACAGAGCTACCCTAAGACTTTGAATAAAGCCAACTCTACAATTAGTGGCTTAAGAGTGATATTTAATACCAGGGTAAAAAAGGTGGTATATCTATAATAATATGAACAAAAGTGTTTCAGAGAATTCCGAGAAGTTATTTGTTCCACAAAGAAAGAGATAACCAGGGGCCAAAATTTCTTATTCTTTATCACATTCTCCATTCCCATAGCCCGAAGCTAAGGATTTAAATAATATTACTATACATGGGGGTGCCTGGGTGGCTCAGTCATTAAGCCTCTGCCTTGGGTTCAGGTCATGATCCCAGAGTCCTGGGATCAAGCCCCGCATCATCGGGCTCCCTGCTCAGCAGGAAGCCTGCTTCTCCCTCTCCCACTCCCCCTGCTTGTGTTCCCTCTCTCGCTGTGTCTCTCTCTGTCAAATAAATAAAATATTTAAAAAATGTATTACTATACATGATAGGTTTAATATTTTACCTAAGAAAAAACTTTTGATGATCATAAATTCCATGCCCAGGTAGAACATGCACCCCCCCCAACTTTTTCTGTGACCACAACTTAAAGATATCTCTTTTTTGCCTTGGTGTTTAGAGGTTTTGTAGAGTAAGCAAATTTCAGTGTAGAGGTTCAAGACAATGGTTGTTGATTAGAATGGAAAGAATTTGAGATATAACATTGCTATTTTACTTATCTCTCATTAACAGAGAATGAGGATCTTCAGGTTAATGAACTTCCCAGATACCTCAAGTTTTTATTTTGAAAGGCCAAATACTATTATTACAATGCTATGATATTAGTAATAGTAGTATATGACTTTGGAAGAAAAATATTTTACACTGAATTTTTCACTTCTTGGCTTTATTGCCCAGGATATGTGGATTGTCTCTGTATTTGTTGCCAGCAGTCGTCGTGAATAGTGAAGAGTAGTTAGGAAGCTTGCGGTACTACAGTGGCGGGTGCAACACAGTGGTATAGTGGTTGAGCGAATGGGCCCAGGAGCTAGGCTGCCTGGATTGAATCCTGGTTCTGCCAATAATGGATTGTATGGCCTTGGGCAAGTTATTCAACTTCTTAGTACTTTAGAGGGTTATTATAAAACTTAAGTGAGGTAATATTTGCAGAGCACTTAAAATAGTACTTGTCACACAGTAGGCACTATTTCTGTGTATGTTACATAAAAATAAATGCATTTCAGCAAGTGCTACTGAGGTGGAAGTAAATGACCTTGGACTGCCGTGGTTCTCATTTTAAGTCATGTTGACATTTTATCATTTATCATTTTATCATTCCTTTCTTTCTGTTGGTTGCCAGTTGAGTCCATTTCTAGTACCTATTCTCACTCTCTTATTAAGTGAATGTTGCTAATTTGTGGTGGCCTGGGAAATGATGATATCAACTTACTAGAATTTTGTCTAAAATTAAGTTGGATAGTTTAAAGATCTTTCTTATGGATCATGCATATGATCTTTAGTTCTGGGATGAGGAGACATCTACCTAACTTGCTCAGAAATGGCCCTTTTTCCTTCTCTTCCAAACACCAATTATGTTCTGAATAATTGAGTTCAATTGCTAACTGTTCTCTAGTTAGCAGAGTTTATCATACTCCATTTTATTCAATAAAATATACTCTGCACTGAGTATCACAGTTCCTTACTCTTTCCTCTCATTTATACAAAAGCTTCTATATCCCGCAGTCATTCCGGGACAGCAAAGAATGTGCTGGCCTCTGGGAAAAGGAATGGATATCATGGAAGGTGATGGTTACATAATCTCTCTCAGAGAATGGCCATAACTCTCTGTGAGCTTCTGGACCCACGAGATTTTCTTAAAAGTTTTTTTTTTTTTTTTTTAACCTAACCTGTGTCTTCCCTACATGAGTGTAGGTGTGTAATTCCAATTTGGACGTATGAAACAAGACAAAGCTGTTGAAAACTCATGTTAAGTCATCACTAGATTGACTCTCCACTTCCTTCCACTTTCCACCTTAAAATGCCAACAACCCAAAATCAAACAAACCATTCTTTTGGGATTATTCTTCTTGGCTTTGTAGTGAATGGAAAGAATGAATTTAAGAGCAATCTTGAAGGCTGCCAAGAAGACCTTAATTTAAGTCATGGTCATAAAGCTTTTGAGTTAGAAGCATCCATAAAAAAAATTTACCTAAATTTCTGAATTTTTCAGATAAGGAAACTGAGACCAGGAAAAGTTAAATGACCTGACAAAAATTACAAAGCCAGGACTTGACATTTTAAATGCTGGTGAAGCTATAATTTCTTGGCCAGGATACCTACTATGGGCCCTAGGATATATTGTAAATTTTATCAGCTCGGGCTATTTCAGTTGCAAGTGATTAAAAAAAAACCCCAAAATCCAAAAACCTATCATAAACTAATTTAAGAAAAAGAGGAAAAATTAATAGCTCGTGTAATAAAGTATCTAGGGGGAAGTTTGGCTTAAAGCATCCCACAATCCTGCAGTTCAAATAGTGTCAACAGAACCCATTTCCTCTGTTGTTCTCTGACAGATTCCTCTTCCATATGTGAAAGATGGTGGCAACAGCTCCAGACTCAATATCCTCTCAGATTTTATCCTCTCAAGTTCAATAGGAAATAGCCAGGAGCTCTGGAATAGACTCCTATCATCTTCATCGTATTGGCTCTGATGGGGACTATGTGGCATTTCCAGAGAAATCACAGAGACCAGGAGAAATGTGATACATTGATTGTGATGAGGGAACAGAAGGCAAGCTGAGGACAAAGCAGAAGCTGACACCCTACAACCGCCCCCCCCACCCCGCCCATGGGATATATGTTACATTCCTCAGGCACTTCTGGCTGCCCTAAAGGAAAAACTAATTTATAGAGTCTCCTTCAGTTTACAAATATTTTAGCAATCTACAAGAACAAAGCATTTCTATCATCAATAGCCTAGCTTCCAGAAGGAAATGTAGATACAATTAAATGTCTTTATAACCTGCAGCCCATCAACAGATAACTTCAAGTGTGCAGAGTGTAATGTTCCTCCGGGAAGTTCCCAACTATCTTAATGTTAATGCCTTACTAGAGGGATAAACAACCTGAACTTGACAATGGAAAGGCCGTGGGTATGCTGTGAGTCTTCTTCAGCATATGAAAGTTCTTTTGGAAGCCTCCCTTTTTCCCTAGCTCCCCCAACCCCAAAGTATATAATCAGCCACCGCTCACAACCCGGTGCAGCAGCTCTTTCCGCCCACGGGTCCTGTCCCCATGCTTTAATAAAACCACCATTTTGCACCAAAGACCTCTCAAGAATCCTTTCTTAGTCGTCGGCTCTGGACTCCACCCCATTGAACCTCACCTAAATCCCAAAACCCCATCAACTGGCTTAGGTTTGTGTCACCTCAGTGAGAATCAGTACACGAATTATCTGAAAGAGTTAATATATACATGTTATTTATTGTTTTCTTTTTAAAAAATTTTTTTTAATTTTATTTATTTATTTCAGAGAGAGAGAGAATGAGAGATAGAAAGCACGAGAGGGAAGAGGGTCAGAGGGAGAAGCAGACTCCCTGCTGAGCAGGAAGCCCGATGTGGGACTCGATCCCGGGACTCCAGGATCATGACCTGAGCCGAAGGCAGTCGCTTAACCAACTGAGCCACCCAGGCGCCCTATTTATTGTTTTCTAACAAACAATTATATAGCCCCTCTCTGCCAGCTCCTTCTAAGGATTTTACAAATATCAACCCACTTAACCATCTTTTTTTTTACAGATTTTATTTATTTATTTGACAGAGAGAGACACAGCGAGAGAGGGAACACAAGCAGAGGAGTGGGAGAGAAGCGGGCTTCTCCCGCGGAGCAGGGAGCCTGATGTGGGGCTCGATCCCAGGACCCTGGGATCATGACCTGAACCGAAGGCAGACGCTTAACGACAGAGCCACCCAGGCGCCCCCGCCCCCCCCCGCCACTTAACCATCTTAACAACCCAAGGAGATAGGTACTGTTACTATCCCCATTTTAGAAATGAGAAAACCAAGTCACAGAAAGGTTAAGAAATGTGCCCAAGGTTATACAGCTTATAATCTGCAGAGTAGCCACAATTCCATCTGAGGCAGTCTTGCTCTTGAATACCTGTTTTCCCATTGTGTGCACTGAGTAATTTAATTCTTCCACTGTATCTAGCACAGGCATCTTTTACAAAAAAATTTTTATATTTATTTATTTTTTTTAAGAGAGAGAGAAAGCACGTGGGGGGGGGGTGGTAGGAGCAGAGGGAGAGGAGAGAAGGAATCCTAAGTAGGCTCCACGCTCAGCTTAGCGAAGAGCCCCACTCAGGCCTCCATCTCATGACTCTGAGATCATGACCTGAGCCGAAACCAAGTCAGACGCTCAACCGACTGAGTCACCCAGGTGCCCTTCTTGTACAGCCACCTTCTTAACTGCAAGAGTGTACTAGGCTGAGCCTATGATTTTTCTTCCTTATTATCAAGGGGAGACTGATAACCAGAAGGGTGAGTGGTGTACAGAAGGTGGGCTGGCAGGGCTGGGGGCAAGGGGCAGATCGAGCTCTGTAGGTAACAGCTAGTTCTCAGTGTTCTGGGCTTCCTTTTCAAACAGTCTTTTGGGCTCTTGTAGAATGAGTTCACATGCATACTACATTTGCTAATTCTGGGAACTGAGAAGATCTGCCAATAAGCTTCTTGGAGATGGATGACTTTTTAAATGTCAAATGCAACATTGAGCCGTTAAATTGTACTGTTTTAAAATGTCAGGAACAACCATTATTTTTGCAGACAGGGCTTCAGTGTGGTGGTCTGATTTCAAGTCTGTGGAATGACTCCTGTCTTTGAGAAGAATTCTTTTCTTGTTTTGAAATGCTGCTATTGCTTTGTCCAGGGAAGAGTGGTTCGAGAGGCATTTCTGGCCACTGAGCCCAAGCTAGCACCGGCAAATAGTTGAAGTTCCCACCCCGTACTAGCCTCGTCCTGGCAGGAACTCCGCCAATAGCTAGCCACTGGCCTGCCCACTTCCCACCTTCCTCCTGTACTAAAACCTCCTCCCCGTCCCCACCCCAATACAGAGCTCTGGGTGAGGTTTCCTCTAGAATCCACTCCAGTTCTGTTGTTTTCAGCCATTTTTCTGCAGAGCATAGTGGGGACTAGTAGAGTAGACTTTATTCCTCCCAGGAAGAATCCAGTTGAGCACTTCAGAGCACAGCAGTCCCCATGGGCAAGTGCCAAGTAATGACCACTCCCTGTGGAGAGTTAGACCCTGGCAGCTTTGGGTCTCTTTCTCCATACCTGTCATTTTCATCTAGGTCTTGTCACATGATTAGGAGCCTGAATTAAATCGCCAGAAAGTAATCTGGAGTTTGAGTGATATGGGTGGAAGTGGGTGAGAGAGAGGGCAACTACCTCCCTGAGTTGCGGGGCGGGGGGGCACTGGGAGAGGGAGGGATGCAGCCCCCTCTGTAATCTGTGGCCCTGCGGTCTTCTGAAGCACTGTTTTAGCACAGTCAGCCCCTCCTCCTCTGGCTTCCTCCTTCCTTGTGACCCAGCTTGATCATCTCAAATTGTTAGGGTGGAGGAGGTGACTCCCAACCGGTCTCCGTATCTGAAATTATATGGTAAGACCTACCACATAATTTACGAGAAACCCAATTAATTTGGTGTGCGTTTGGTGGGGGTGGGTGCAGGGAACCTCTATCTTGCTTGTGTAGGAGACTGCCATCTTGTGTCTACCACGACTCAGTATGAATATATGATTTTCCATGTTCTATATTGTCCCATTTATGAAGCCCTTTAAAGAGGGTGAGCAATTCGTGTGGAAAGGCCCAGTTTACAGCCTTAACTCTAGAACCATCTAGCTGGCTCATATCGAACAAAGAGAATTTTTTTCTGATCCTTTTTTTTTTCTCTTGTGAAATGAGGAAATAAACTAGATTATTTTTAAGATGTGCTTCCTACTTGAAGAGTCAAATCTGTATTTCTGAAGTCAGAGTTTTAAAAAATATTAATGATTGTTTTTTTATCTCCACAGTCTTGGAAACGTAAATGAATATTTGTCCCTGTGTAACAAACAGATAAGGGAACTGAGACACAGAGACATTTATAGCCCATCGAACATCAAACCCTGAGTCCTTCAGAGAGCTTCTGTTCCCTTGTGTGATCCTTTGTCTGTGAGTCACTGACCTACATCACACAGGCCGTTCTGGCTCTCCCACTCTGGGACTAACACGGTAAAGTCAGTGGGGACGAACAGCTTGGTTCCCAGACCACTCAGCTGGGAGATGATATTTAGAATGATGGCTTAAAAACAATTCTGACCAAGCAAAGCATTAGTCAGCTTGGGAAAAACTTTATGGCTTGGGAGGAACTTCTCAGGGAGGGAGAGGTAACAGTACATTCTATTCATCCCAGGAGGATCATTTGCCATAAGTCAGTCAGGGAAGAATTTGTTTTGGACCCACACAGAGAGAAGGGAAGCAGTGAAGGAAAGCAAGCCTGACTAGAAGTTCGAAGACTTAATTTGCTTCTAGTCTGACTCTGCCAAACACTTACCACAAGACAAAGTACATACCCTTTCTGACCTTGACTTTTCCAATCTATAGAATGGGAGGATAAAACTAAATGGTCCCTAAACTTCTCTGAACTCTGACGTCCACTTCTGTGTCACAGCTGTGATTTGGAGGCTTCTTAATGTGCAAAACAAATCTTACAGGAGTCAGAAGGATCTCTTTCCCTATGATCTCCTTCTGCCCTGGCTCTGTGTTCTCTCTAGCTTATGAATACCTTCCTATGAGTCTCCTCATCACAACCTGATTTCTATTATTGCGAGTGATTCCCCTCTCTTCTGTGGTGGGCTCTTGGCAAACAAGCCATTCATTTCAGGGTCACATTTCATTCCAAGTCATTCATTTCAGGGTCACTTTAGCACAGTGAATGCTGCCTTGCCTTTTGTTTGCTGGGATTGCATATCCAGGAAATTACAAGTCTATGATCGCTCCATATTTCAAGTATTACTATTTCTTAGCTTTCGACTGCTAAGTATTTAATAATCTCTTGTGCAAGCTTCGTGGTATGCTACTGACATGCAGAGATCGAACTCCTTTATTTCAGTGAACAGTTAGTGGTGGACAATTACTTTTTTTCTCATCAAGGGGAGAACAACTTATACGTGCAAATGATTGCATGTACATATGATTTTCTATATACATACACATTTTCTCCTGGCCAGTATGTATTTTGTTGGCTTAAATAACTGAACAATTTTTATATTTGTTTTTAATTTTTATGCTATACCTCTGGTTACAACTATCTCCTAGTTCTTCCTACTATTTGCTTATTATGAAGCCCTTCGATGAACTTTAAAGCTGAAAAGGTCCTTTAAGTTCATCTCTGATGCAACCCTTTCTTTTACAGTTCAGAAAACTGAGGCCCAGGGATGCCTGGGGGGCTCAATCGGTTAAGTGTCTGCCTTCGGCTCAGGTCATGATCCCAGGGTCCTGGAATCGAGTCCTACATCGGGCTCCTTGCTCAGTGAGGAGCTTGCTTCTCCCTCTCCCGCTGCTGCTGCTCCCCCTGCTTGTGCTCTCTCTCTGACAAATAAATAAATAAAAATTTAAAAAAACCTGAGGCCCAGAGAGGGTTAACATGTCCCTGCTGGTCACAGCCAAGGGAGAGCTAGAACAGATTCGTCTTGCTTCCCAGCCCAATGATTGCGTCTCTGCTATAGCACAGTAATATTTATATTATACATAACAAAACACACATATATGTTTATAAAATATAAACAAAGAAATATTTATGTTTTGCCTCCATTCTGTTACAGAAAGGTAGAGAAATTCAGATATAAATTTCCTGCTTGGATGTCTCAGAAATGTGCATCTTCAGGAATATTATTCATTGGTTGAAGAAAATATTGCTAGGTAAGTAGAAGATACGTATCCTGTTTCTTTAGAAGCCCAGTTCACGCTGTGCCAAGGGGATAGAGTACAAGTGCTGGTTAATAATTTATAGTATGCATTCATCTCCATTCTTCTTTGACTAAAATATTAATCCTCCATTGATCATCATCATTTGCTTTTTGCCTTGGCAATATACAGTGTGCAGAGTTTGATGAAAGGGTGATTTCCTAGACTCATCATAGCCGCCTGTGCTCTGCCAGTAATTTACTGACTTTATTTACTTGTGGTAATGAGCACACCACGGAGAGGATACCAGCTGCTGGGATTGTCTTGGGTGCCTTTTTTTCTAGGGCAGGACAATGTAAAAAGCACAGCTGTTTTTCTAATTTAGTATTTGCAGCATGTGCCTGCATTTTTATTACATTTTTAGTGAAAAAAAGTGCAGGTGAATATAGAATATAAAAAATCTGAGCCTGGTTTCTATTAATAAAGCAAATTTGTTTAAAAGTATCTCGAGAAAGGTGGGGGGGTGGTTGTGTATATATTCTGAAAAATAATAGCCAGGCTTTGGAAGGTAGGACATAAAAGATTTGGTTTAGCAACTTAGAGATTGTATAATTGTTTCATGGGTATGATTTTTAAATATGTGGTGATATTTTATATATACACGTGTTTTCCATGTGTGTACAATTTGTATAATTGCTCATGAATTGTAGGCTGAGATAAAAGAAATTTAGTATGTAATCCATCCTTTACTATATATATGTGTTTATTTTTTATTTTTTAAAGATTTTATTTATTTATTTGAGAGAGAGAGAGAGAGAGAGAGGGAGAGAGAGAGAGCACGAGCAGGGGGAAGGGCAGAGGGAGAAGCAGGCTTCCCGCAGAGCCGGGAACCTGATGCGGGGCTCCAGCCCAGGACCCTGGGACCACAACCTGAGCCAAAGGTAGCCGCTTAACCAACTGAGCCACCCAGGCGCCCCTACATATATATTTATATATTAAAGAAGAGAAACTTTATATTTTGATTTGTAAAAAGGAAGTCAGTTTGCAAATCATTCTTTGTTTACTATGAAGTGCAGTTTTGAATTTTTGTCTAGAAATATCTATTTTTGAAAATGTGGGCATTTTGACTAAATTGTGAAGCCACGAGGGTGACCTAACTAAGGAGGAACTAGCACGTTTCATTCCCTCTCCGTCCTTGTCCCATGATGGGCATTGAATGCACTGCTGTTCAGACCACAAGACCCCACAAGCTAGCTCCTTTCACACCATCTCTTTCTGATTTTCATCTCTGCCTTCCTCTTTTTTAAAAAAATAGAAACATTTCTGCTTTTATCTCCTCTCACTACCTCTTTAAATCTTCTTTATTTAAATAAACCTGAGAATTGCAAGAACTCTTGGCACACCCAGGTTTGTGGGCTGAGCTGCATGCCTATTACAATACTGGTCATCTCTCATAGGTGATGCTCCAAAGACCTGGTGACTGTGGGGCATTTGGTTGCTTATTACACACTTTCAGGACAATGGATTCATGTTACAATTGCTCCTACTCAGCTAGGGGCCCAGTTTTTCCTGAAGCTCAGGGAGATAGACTTTCTCTTTGAATAGTCATTTATGTAATGCCTACATATTGGGAGGTGGGGGACGGGTGTAGGAAAGACTTAGTAATTGTGCTCTACTCTTGAATATTGTAACTGGACTACTTGGCAAGTCACCATTTTAATGTATCAAATAGATATTTTTTCATATATATTTCATATATATTTTAATATATCGAAGATATATATCAGGATCTAGCAAGGAAATCAGAAACCGCTTTACGTATTTATAAGAGAAGAAATTCAACATAGGAGCTGTTAACACAGGTGATGAAGAAGCTGGGAAAAATGGGCTTATCAACAGAGAGAGAGGTGAGGGAGGCAGAGTTACATATAGGCAAGGCCACAGGAACCAGGGTCACCTAGCTTTGGCTGGAAATTTGACAGCCCTGTCTGCGGGAGCTAAAGCCAGAGAGGAGACCATTCAGTCATCTGAGAGGCCATCCAAGGTGGAGGAAGTGGCGGCCTCATGTTTCTCCCCACCTCCATTTCCTCCACAGTCTCATGCCAGTGCTCTCGTTGGCCCATCGCAGAGGGCAGCCAGCGACACTGGGAGCTCAGGAAAAACCAGCTGTGGAGATCAGCTCCCCTTTGCCAGCTGTGCAGGTCAGAGCAGGATGGCAGAGCAGGGACACAAGGGAAAGGGAGAGGAGAATGGATCATGGCGTGAATAGGCTCAGAACTTCCACACGAAGGTCACCATCTGACCGTAACTGAATCCTCTTGACCCCCATTATTGGCAAAATCTTCAGGGCAGTTGATGAATCCAGTGGGCAGGGGCTGCGGAATCTGAAGGTTATCCAGAGCCTGCCCGTTGACTGAGCTTCTCTTTGGGACTTGCTATTTCTCTTTCTCCTTCCTCCCACTCTCACCACTACTTCCTTGCTTAAACTTTCCCTGTGGTTACTAGTCAGAATTATGTAGGCTTTCTGGGGAAAACCGCAACTCTTCTTCAGCTGGCTTACAGCCTTGGTTTAGGTTAGAATAATTAAGTCAAGGATGATGTCTGCAGAAGAGCTGCTCAAGCCTCAGAGGTGGGATGGGGCCTTCTCCACACACCCGCCCAGAAAGTGATCTCTGAGAGCTAAGGTGGCTTCTCAGCCCTACGTATCATCACTGGTTGCCAGATCTTTGAATTATTTGGTTAATGTTGCAAGCCTAATAGAATATAGATTTCCTGGGGCGCCTGGGTGGCTCAGTCGTTAAGCGTCTGCCTTCGGCTCAGGTCATGATCCTGGAGTCCCGGGATCGAGTCCCGCATCCGGCTCCCTGCTCAGTGGGGAGTCTGCTTCTCCCTCTGACCCTCACCCCCTCATGTGCTCTCTCTCTCTCTCATTCTCTCTCTCAAATAAATAAATAAATAATCTTTAAAAAAAAAGAATTTTAAATAAAGGACATGCTTTTGTGACCTGGCCAATTACATCACAAGCAATTCGAGGGCAAGGACATTAGCCTACATTTTAATGTCAAGCATCCAGCCCACTGTCTTGGCACGAACAAGATCCTCAGTACGTGTTTAATAGAGAAAAATCTGATTGAAAAGAAGATTGGCCAAGCTGTAATATGAATATGCTTTTAAAATATTTAACTTCCTTTAAAATTTTCTATTTATTTTTATTATTTAGTAGTAAGAAAAATTTGGAATCTACTTATCAGGGGTTGCAAACTCAAATGCTTACCAGGGATCAAGCAAGTAATGAGAAATGAATCTGGTTGTGACAAAAGAGACTAGTGGGGGCCCTAGGGACCTGGAGATGATTGGAGAGCACTCTAAAAGTCCTCTCTCCAGGGAGAAGCTGACGTCCTGCCCTAGCCAACTGTCCTATGAAAGAGTAGCCGCAGTGTTGTCCAAACTTCTGGATATGTATGTGGAATTCCTATATGTTTAAGGCTAGATTAGCCAGTTAGGGGATTCTTTTAAAAACAATATCCATTTTAGACTTCCAGGTATTAATAATACTTATAGTTCCTCCTAATGTATTTATTGAAGATGTTTTGGGAATTATCTTATGATTTTGGGGCTCTAATTTTCCCTGTCTCCCTTTCCAATTTTTGTTTTAAAGATTTATTTATTTTAGAGAGAGACAGAAAGAGAGAGCTCGAGTGGGAGGGGCAGAGGGAGAGGGAGAGAGATCTCAAGCGGACTCCATGCTGAGCCTGACATTGGGCTGGATCTCCAGACCATGAAGTCACAACATGAGCAGAAACCAAAGGTTGGACTGCACCACCCAGGTGCCCCTCCCTTTCCTATTTTAACTGGAATACTGTATCAGTTTTACTCAGTTTAGTGGCAAGGGTAACTACAAGTCAGAGAAGAGTGCTATTAGCTATTGCTGAACTTTGACCTTCAATTGACAAAAGTGCTGAACAGTTAGTTGCCTTTTCGGATTATTTTCTACAGCAAACATTTTTTTTAAAAACACACGAAAGAAAGCAGATTTTCAGTCGACTGATAGATTATCGACAAATGTGCTTATTGCATAGAGACTGCAAAGTTTATGCATACTCTTATGTTTCGATGTGGTCAGCTCAGATAAGTGCAACATGCTGTTGACAAAAGTAGGCTTCTGAGTTCTTGTGGCCAAACAGCCAGTGAGTTTCATAGACACAAATCCTCTATTTTGCACCGGCAGAGACTAATGGCTCAAGCAGAGACACCTGAGTTTCATAAGACCTACTCCAATTTGCAGTTGATTTGATGTTGAGGGGACCTAATAAAGGTAGTCAATGAGTCATTTTCCAGCATGATATAACTAGAATTGGTTCTTGGCCCAGAAAGATGTGAGTCAGTTTAGTCCTGACTCAGTTCCCAGTCTGATGCACGGTGACTCACTTCCCCATGTGATGTCATGTTTGTTCCTTGTGAGATGTGACCTCTTCGTTGTTTTGTTGTATTAGGGTTGTTTTCGTTTTTGAAGAAGGAGAAAATGAGAATATTGTAGCATAAGATGAAATACTCCAAGGAATACAGAATCAGACTAAAAAAAAAGCCTTGATTTTCTCACAGTGAGCCTGAAGAAGTAATTAAGCTTTAAATGCCTATATTGTTTTTCCCATGTATTAGGATTGTTAATTTCCAAACAGCCTAGCTATTAGCCAACATTTGACTGAAAACATTTTGCATGTAAAAGAGGAAAAATTGGTATAACAACAATTCAGTCATTTGGTAGATATATTTATAAAAGGCAGCTGCATCTGAAAAAAAGTCAACAATAGATGGTGAGATTGAAGAGGACACATGGATCGATCTTTCTAGAAAGATACATTAATTTATATACAGAAACTAAATCCCAAATGGAACATTTGTTATGAAATCCACGAGCATTTCAGAATACATAGAATTTTTTAAAAAATACTATAAAAATGGCTTTTTATGCTTTTGTCAATTGTGAATGAAATTCAATGTTCATGGCCTGTGTTGGGGGTCAAGTTTGGAAGCAGAGGGGAAAAAGCAGTGTATGCATCTCAGACACTATGTAGGGAAATGGATTAACTTTGGTCTTCCCCTTAGGCAGACCAAACACTCTCATCATCAGTAGATGTCTATACTGAGAAAGTCAAAGCAGTGGAAGTTAAGGTTGTTTCAATGACAGCAATAAAAACCCTTTTTGGCTAATTGAAGGGGGATATTTTAGAGGATGGATGAATCGGAGTTGTTGCCAATAACCAAGCCTCAGAGCACTTTGAGGGTCCCCAGATTAGGTACTTCTGGGCCTGCCAGGGTTCTGTCAACCTGCAACTCTCTTCAACAGCCTTTTATAACCATTTATCCCTATTCATGTTTCGAAGACCTAGAAGAATGATCCATTAATTGGCACACCTTGGCAGGTACATCTCTCTTTGGATGAATCATCTCTGACAGAGGGTTCAGCTGCACAATTCTCCATGGGAGAACTGTTATGAGCTGGTAGTCATCCCAACTTGCATCTGCTACCTAGACCATTTGGTTTGTTCTCCAACTTCTTTACCCTACAGGCCCAATCATCACATTTTTTTTAAAGATTTTATTGATTTATTTGACAGAGACACAGCGAGAGAGGGAACACAAACAAGGGGGAGTGGGAGAAGGAGAAGCAGGCTTCCAACGGAGCAGGGAGCCTGATGTGGGGCTCGATCCCAGGATCCTGGGAACATGACCTGAGGCAAAGGCAGACACTTAATGACTGGGCCACCCAGGCACCCCCAATCATCACATTTTTATCTATCCTGTAGATGAGTGTTTCTCAAAGTTTTATGTTAACATGGAACACCTGGGGGTCTTCTTAAAATCCAAATCCTGATCCAGTAGAACTGGGGTACTACCTGAGATTCTGCAATTACAGTAAGCTCCCAAGCAATGCCAGTAAGGCTAGTTCATGGACCACACTTTCAGTAGCAAGTGTTTCTTGGTAAACTCTGTAAAGAGTTTCTTGGTCACCTTACTAATATCCGTTCTCTCCTCCCCCACTCCTAATAGCATGGACATCTTTATTCAAGTATTTATTTGCACCCCTATACAGTCCATGTGCTTTGGAGGAAACTGAACATACTCCCAGCTCTAGTGGTGGGTACCAGTTGGCTTAACCAAATCAGTCATTCAATGTTATTTCAATGGCCCAGGATCTAGAACAGTGGCTAACAGGTAATAGACATCAATAGATATTTGTTAAATGAATACATGGATCGGTGTGAGCATAGACAGGTGAGATGAACCTATCCAATTAGGATGGATTTCAGGATACTGGCTTGGAATGCTGGTGTGGAAGCCCTCTTTGCCATTGGATGTGAATGTTTGAGACTTGATTATGACTGACAGTCTTCCTACAACTGTTAGGGAGTCAGCCTTAAAATGAGGCTGACACTCGAGAAGGTGGAGCAGAGAGGCAAAAAGAAATGGACCACTGATATCATTGAAACACTTGATCAACTATGTCCACCCAACAGTTACGAGAACCAAGAATCCCCTTCAATTTTAAAGCCAGTTTTAGTTGGAGCCTCTGTTACAACATAGTCTTTTTTTTAAATAATTTTTTTAAAGATTTTATTTATTTTAGAGAGGGAGAGGGTGTCCGTGCGCACAAGCAGTGGGGGGGGGGGAGGGGATGAGCGAGAGGGAGAGAGAATCTCAAGCAGACTCCACACTCAGTGCAGAGCCTAACATGGGGCTCCATCTCACAACCCTGAGATCATGACCTGAGCTGAAGCCCAATTGACTAAGCCACCCAGGCGCCCCTGTTATAACACAAAGAGTCTTATCTGACAATGGGTAATGTCTTATTCCATTCTTAGGATACCCCATTATGGTGCAATGTGGTGGTACCTTCATGAGTCACTCTGGTCATAAAACACCATGGTCAGAAAGCATTCCACTACACTCTCTGGTATGGATTTAGAAATAGACTTTATTAATGAAACATACTAAGCAAGTGTCTGCAGGAAGAGCAGAAGTCTGTGATCTTAGCCTTTCATCGATCTAAAGAAAGACATCTACTGGAATATGGAAGGTTTATGTTCTATCTCCTTGTTGCTTTCCATATAGGGAAAGTGAGAGAACAACTCATCTGCGGGGGTACAAACACTACTAGGGCACGAGGCATTAAATAGTGTTAAATGTTTTCAGGATGTCCAGGAAAGCCAGTTTTTCACCTTTGGAGATTTGAGGCTTGAGGAGGCAGAGAAGAAGCCTCCAGTCCTATAGAGGAAGCTAAGTTGAGTTGGAGGGAGTCCATCCCACTGGGAGAAGGGGGAAGGCCCTGCTCCTGTTGGCCTGCCCAGGCTGCCTCAAGTGACCTCCCAGAGTCATTTCTAGAAAATTTTGCTCATCACCCATACTACACTAACCTAAATTCTTTTACCAGCCAGTTGCTTAAAATCCTTCACTTGCTTCACCACTGCCTTCAGGATAAAGTCCATGGAGTTTGCTTTCCAAGATTGTCATCATCTGGCCTAACCTAACTCTTCAGTCTATCTCGTGTCACGCTGACATTATACCGGAAACTTCAGCTGTACCAGAGGGTCTTTTGCGCTCCCGACATTTAATACATCATCACTTCTCAGTGTCTGGAAGTCTTCTGCGCCATGGCTCCTCCTGGAATGCATCTTGCTGAGCGCTCTGCCCACTAAATTTCCTCCTGATCAAAGCCCGCTTATCCTTTAAGTTTCAGCTCAACTGTTACCCTCTCTGGGAAGCAGTCCCAGATCTTTAATCCCCACACCCAGCATAATTAATCACTGCTGCCTCTGAGTCCCCATAGCACTTGGTTCACACTGCTAGCTTCCACTTATCACCTTGTTAAGCCACATATCCATGGCCTCCCCTAGATTACGAGTTTCCCTAGCATAGAGATCTTGTCTTATTTGTCTTTATAGCTTAAGCCCTACTGGGCTACTCTCCATGGGACTGATCCTGGTGGCCCCACTGTAGGATCTTGACCTTTATTCTCATTAGGGAGCATGCCTTAAGACCAAAGTTTACCAAACTTGTACAGGATTCTCCTTGATGAGAAGAGAATCTGAAGATGGACAGCCTGTTAAAAATGCAGGAATTTGCTTAACATAACAATAAAAACTTTAAAAAAAATGCAGGAATTTGGACCCAAGCAGGAGAGGGCCTAACGAGTTTGGAAGGGAACAAAATTACGAGAAGAAGCAGCTTGATTTTTTTTTTTTAAAGATTTTATTTTATTTATTTATTCGACAGAGAGAGATAGGGAGAGAGGGAACACAAGCATAGGGGAGCTGGAAAGGGAGAAGCGGGCTTCCCACAGAGCAGGGAGCCCCATGCGGGGCTCGATCCCAGGATCCTGGGATCATGACCTGAGCTGAAGGCAGACGCTTAACGACTGAGCCACCCAGGCGCCCCAAGCTTGATCTTTTGGAACAGAGTTTCCAGAGGGTCGGTGGTACCAGCTGCTTTGGAGAATAGCCACTGACACAGAAAATGATCTAGTATATAAAAGGAATAGTATATTGTTTAAAATAAAAATTCCCCCCCTTTCGGCCTTTTCGCAATGATTGTATTGCTGTTAACTTTCTTACTAAAGTGTAATGCTCAAGACACCAGGAAGCCATCTAGAAACAGCTGTGTATATGGCCATTTATTGATCTGCCCTCACTGTTAGGGCGTAAGAGGTAGGCTTTCTATTTCCACAGCCAGTGGCGCCTGGGTTGTTCTTGTTAAAGTCCTAATGACAGGCACCTTAGACCACACAGAGTTAAGGGATGTAGTTGATTCGTTCGTTTTCTTCAGGCCAACAAACTTCAGAGATCTGCCACTATACATCTTGACCTCTGTGGATTTTTAGAGCAGGATCATGTCCAGAACTGTAAGAACCAGCAGGTCACGCGGCTTTTCTGAAGGTCTATTCAGCCACCTCAGAATATACCTACAGGCGCACTGATGCCAAGGTACACGGGCCACTGGGTGTGAGCCTGACAGGAGCAGAGCCCTGGAGGCCTAATGGGGTGGTTGGCACGGCGACAGTCTGCAGGCCCCGTCTGGCCTGCACGGCAGCTGCACATGGTCCTGGGACCTGAGCCAGCTGGTGGCTCATGGCAACGGTTTCTGGGTCCTGGCACTAGCCCAAGATCGGCCCCAGCTCCTTAGCCCTGACCTGGCAGTGGCTTTGTTCTCGCTCGGAGCTGAAGTTCACCCCCACACCGAGCCTCAAGGTGAAGGCAGGCCCTTGAACCCTAACCCGCGTCCGCCTCTCCCACTGCCACGTCCTCTGCTCCAGGTGAGACTAAGGGCCAGTAGGAAAGGCCGGTCCTTCGGGGTTAATCTTAGCCTCAGAACTTTTGTAGGGGTTTTGCTCGCGGTGGGGCTGAGCACTTCGGTGCTGTCTGCGCATGGGGCCCCAAGTGCGGGTCGAGATCATTGGGGATGGAACAGAAGCCTGGCAGGAGATGCCTCTGACCCCGACTCGTCCAGGAGCACTCTGAGGCAACTCAAGGACTGGATTTCAAAACTGGCCTTGGTGTCGCCAGAAGTGTCACCCCAAATCGGGGTCTCCTTAACCGGGTATCAGGAATACCACAAAATTCTCAAAATAATATGGATTTTAATCTCTATTAGAACATTTCACACACATTTCAAATACAAACATCAGTGCTGTGGGTCTCCTGCCAAGTGTGGCTAAAGCATCTTTAGAACATCTTGGTATCTTTATTGATTGGAAGGGGCAATCTAAGTAAAGCAGAGTGCTTGCTATGCATATAAAGCTTCTAGACACATCTCCCGTCTTCCTCCCCCCGCAGATTGCCTCCCGAGCCCCTCCCCTGTGGAACCCCAAAATCTGATTTTAAAATATAGTCTTTATTTGCATGTTCCCCCCTCATGTTGCAGTATAATTCTCCCAGATTGAGAGAAACACAATAAAGGAAAAAAATTTGTTTTCAGCGCTTCCTTTTTCACAAACTCTTTTTTTGGAAACCACAACCTCAGATCCCAGCAGAGGTTCCTGGGGGCTTTAGGAACATCAATCAGTTTCGCAGCTGGAGGCCGAGGCTTTCCTCAGGGAAGACTTTTTACATAAAACAGATTGTACTTTGTCCTTGCCAGGGCAGACAAAGGTTTAAATTAAATATGCAGTGAGCTGCCGTTGGCTGCTTGCCACGGCCTGGGGGATGGGGGGAGGGAAGCTCGTCCCTACTCTCCTTCTTTTCTCTGCAGTTGTTTCTTTTTCCTGTTTCTGTTTCTCCAGGGGGCTCATTCTGGAGTTAAAAGACCTGGGCTCTGGGCTGGGCTTTTCTGTAAATTCACGGTGTGATGTGGCGCAAGTCACAGGGCCCCCTGGGACCTCAGTTTCCTCTTCTGTACAATGAGGAGTTTGAGATGATGTGTGAAGGTCTTTTCCATATTTAACCTTCTAAGTTATCTCCAAATCCAGCTGCGTGCATTTCCAACGAGCGCCGCAAGCCTCAGGTCTGAGCCGCGCATCCCCACCATTCCTGGGCTGACAGGGGTGACCTGGCTGATTCCTTTTCCCACAGACCCCAGGGGCCAGGCGGGCCACGCTTTGCAAGAAGGAGGCCCGCAGAACAAGATAAATGGTAACTGACTCCATTATCAGTCTTGGGGGTAATATAGAGAGGTGGGGATTGAAGTGAATTGGAGAGAAAGATTCCTCAAATGTTTCTCAGCCTCTACCCACCTCAGCTGAAGCCACTTGTTGCCACCTGGGAATGTGGGCCTCTGGGACAGCAAGGCTCTTTTTGTTTCTGTTTTAAGATTGTATGTTTAAGTAATCTCTACACCCAACGTGGGGCTCGAACTTAACAACCCCAGAGATCAAGAGTCGCTCACTCTACCGGCTGAGCCTGCCAAGTGCCCCAAGTTTTCTAATTTTTATTTTTAAATTTTTTTAAAATGTGAAAGTCTGAAACTTTTAAATATTGGCAGCTAACTACAAAAAAGTTTATGAGTCTCATAAATTAGACATACAGGTCTGTGGACTGAATTCAACTTGAAGAGGGTCAGTATGCTGGGTTTGTGGACCTTAGGAATATAAGAATTTGTCTTCTCTATCTCATAGAGCTGTTCATAGGATCGCTATATTTAATAGTGTGTTGTAAGCTGCAGCAACGTACAACAGACCTGAAAGGTGTTTGAATATAGAAATGCCCTATGGGAGGGGCGCCTGCGTGGCTCAGTCGGTTATGCGTCCCAGGGGAGGGTAAGTTTCAGGAAAATAGCTTTAGTCACATTCAGGTTCCCAGTCAACTCTTGGCCTGGGAGTTAATAAACTGTTCTTTTATTGGTTAAAAATAATTTTATTATCTAAGTCCACGTTAAAAAAATTGATTTCATGTTATTAGCCTTGTAGGGAAAGCGGGTTATAAATGGAATGTATATTTAAACTTCAGAATTCTATTTTGCATTCTGTAAGAATGGTAGCTTTTTATGTCGTTAGCATACAAAATGAAATATCATTTTAATATATAATTAAATAGTAAAGATTTATATAAGGTAATACGCGTTTTAGTCAATATTTCTATTATTTGGATACATATGTGTTCTATAATACTATAATAATCGCAACAATAAGTCCAGAAAAGACAAAAGCAATTTGAGAGAAGTTTTGTTCCCTACATGCTAAAGTATTAGGCAATCTTTTTATCTTGAGAGAGAATCAAATGAAAATGGGATATAATTCTTTAAAACATTCATGTTAGTGGTTAGATGACCTCTTTTCCTATTTTGTCTGTATAAGAAACACAAATTTTAATTTCAGGAATATATGTGAAATACATTACGATTGTTCTAAATGTATTCAAGTGATGTGCAAATAACAAATAGGCACAGTTAAGTTATTAAGAAGCAAGATGAAATGGTATCTCTTCTTGGAATGCCATGATTTTATAGACTGAAATAACTGAAGGGTACCTAAATGGAAGCTCACTTCCTCTTACATGGATAGATAACCATTTTCTCTTTTGAGTTGTTTCCTCTTGATCTTACTAACTCAAGACATAAAGACTTTATTTCTTCTTCTTTCTTCTAAGTTGGTCTCATTTTCGTCCCCTGTATTTAAGCTTTTTCTCTTTTTGTCTCATGTATACAGTAAGTCTCTCGGATTTGATCCATTAATTTAAAGTTTCTGGCTCATAACTTAAAAATACATGTTACATTTTTAAGTTCTCACGGTATATATTGAAGGACACAAGGAGATAGGGTTTCCCCATAAGCAGGGCAATATGTGACATATTTACCAAATGAGACAGCAAGGGCATAATCAGAATGGACACGGCCATGGTCAGGACAGACCCTGGCTGTAATCAAATGCTCCAGACTTACTGGTTCTTTTTAAGGACAAGTTGCAACTGTGCAATTATTAGCACTAGAATAATTATAGTATGGGCAACACTGAGACATTTGGTTACTGTGTTAGTCTGGATAACTACCCACTAGCTACCACAATAGACCAGCTCTGAAATCTCAGGGGCTTCACACAACAAACGTTTATTTCTTGCCCACACAAAATGTTGTCATCAGTAGAGATTTTCTTCCACTCAGAGACCCCGGGCTCCTCCATCTTGTGATGTTGCCGTATTAACAAGTGGCTTCCAAAGTCACTGCATGAGGAATGGGAGAACTGAAGGACTCTCCCTTGGTTTCAGGACCTGGATCCAGAAGTGATACAAGACACTTCTCACCTTTCATGGGCGGGAACTAGATCCATGTCTCCAACCCACCTGCAAGGAAAAGGAGAAAATGTAGGAAGGATATCAGTTGCTTTTGAGTTCATAGCCCAAGTACTGATGGTGATTTCTATCTCGTGTCACACGTTCATTTAACTGATGGTACCTTGAGACCACGGCCTGATTCTGAGACTTCTTTGCTTCTCTAATTAGTTCTATCATACTTTCTCCAATCTAGTTCTGGATCAGATGTCCAAGAGGGACAATTTTATTGTCTTGTTTATCATCATAATCGGTTTGGGCAGAGCCTTTGTTTAAAGCCATCTGAAATGCACTGGCCAGTTTACAGACGGACTGTTCTTGATTACGTGCCCATACCTGTTACAGCGGTCCGTGGAAAGAAGTTTGGGAATAAACTGCATAGGAATTTAGAGATAAAATGAATAAATAAATTTGGCAAAACTGTTTTGAATCATTTTAAAAGCACATCTAACAAGGTCTTCGTTGTTATTAAATTGTTACTATATCACAGTAATTGCAAAATCAAAATCTGTCAAGGTTTTGTAGAGAACTACAGCTTTATTTTTTCAAGCCTATTTAAGTAGTCTGAATTAAGAGTAGCTGCTATAAATGTCAGTCCACAAACTAAGGTGTACTTAGGTGTAGCTTTCATTTTTTTCAATAGTTGAATTTAATTTCTATTTTATGTTTTCATTCTGTGGAGTGCAAGAAACTTAATTTTGTTAAATTTCAGGCCTCCCCTACTTACCCAGGGTTGCATTTAAGATTCAAAGTATTTATGGATTTACGTAGAATCGAGGCATTTGACAGTGTTCAGTTTTGTCCTCTGTACATATCCCCCCTGGGATATGTGACAGGGACAGTGGCAGAGATCACCACTTATCTACAGATACCCATTTTCTCTTTCTTTAGTCAAAAACCACCTTATTTTTATCTGGGTACCTGGCTGCCCAGCTAGTGACTACATTTCCCGAGTCTCCTAAAGCTAGGTATGGACATGTGTCTAAGGGCTGGCTGATGGGTGGTGAACAGGAATGATGTGTCAACTTCTGGGTCATGCCCTTAAACGGCATCTGCAGTCCCTCAACTTTCCATGTTCCTTTTCCTCTCTCTCCAAGGCTGGAATGAAGGTAGGGTGATGATGAGCCAGCTTTGTTTCTGGAAGGGCATGAGGGCAATATCCTGGGGGAGTGGCTCCTGGTTGGCCTGGTGGAGCAGGGCAGCTCCAGCATCCTGGACCACTACTACCCTGAACTTGCATGGGACAGAAATGAGTGTTCTGTCTTGCTAAGGCTCTGTTCTTTTGGTCTCTGTGAAAGCAGCTGAGCCAATATCTTAAAGGATACACCCACTCCCCGGGGTGGTTCCTGCTGTGTTCTCCCTTGCTTCTGATGGCCAAGCCTCTTCCTGTCGGTTCTCAGAGCTGTAGCTCTCTCCATGTCAGTCATGTTCTAATGCTTGCTTACTGGCCGCACCATGAGGAACTCTGCCTCTGTGCTTGTCTTGCATTTCTGGCATCAATCTGCTGCCACCACACCAGTCTGTGGCTTTGAGAGCTCTGTGGGACTCACAGGACCATCTGCCTAAATACAGCATACAGATTTTCCATCTACTGTGCATGCTGGACCCAGGAATATCGAGTCCTCTGGCTGCCAGATTCCACCTAGAGAGGGAGCAGAGTATGTTGCTCTAGAATCCCCAAATATACGTGGGTGTTTTATTATTCCTCCCCCAGCCTCAATCAGGGGACTCAGCTTAGGACAGCAGTGGGATGAGACTAGAGTCCCTTCTTTGGAGCCCACTGGTACCTTTGCCTGTCTTTCAAATCTCCTTATTCCTCCTTATCAGACGAATCTTTTTGAATAGTACCAATATGGGAAGCTCTGTTCTAACATGTCAGGTTTCCTTCTAAGTCTTTTTGCCTTAATACCTGGGCCTAAGCTTTAAAAATATTTTGTTTTCACTGTTGGTTACCAGAGTGGAAAGGGGTGGGGGATGGGTGAAATAGGTGATGGGGATGAAGGGGCGTGCTTGCCGTGATGAGCACATGGTGTCTTACAGAAGGGCTGAATCACTATGTTGTACACCTGAAACTAATGTAACACCGTATGTGAGCTAGCTGGAGTTAAGGTAAAAACTTAAAAAGTACATGTTTTCTTTTTCTGGGTTCTGCTGTATCATTCCTTCTCTGAGGCAAGTAAGGCAGAACATCCCATGAGGCAGAAGGTGGTGATAACTAAAATAAAGCAGTTGGATGGAAGTGTTTGTTAATATTTCAAAATTTCATCTGTCAGTGAACTAGCAGCCAATATTGCCAAGACCTGTCTTTTAGGAGTTCCTTCAGTCAATAAATAAGAATTATTTGTTGTGGTGCAGTGGAAGGTTCATTGGCTCAAGATTTACAAGGTTTGTGTTCCAGTCCTGGTTTATGCCTCTTCTTTGGAAGCATACCTTCTCTGTCAGTAGTAAAGTGCAATTCCAAATGTTTGTCTTCTTTAACCGTGGACTTTTTGACTCTGCTGATTGTGTAACGTTGGGAAACTGACCTAGATTTCAAGCTTCAGTTTTTGCTATACATTTCCACAGCACTTTTTAAAAAAGATTTTATTTATTTTTGTGAGAGAGAGAGAGATAGAGAGAGAGAGAGAGAGCACTAGTGTGGGGAGGGGCAGAGGGAGAAGCAGACTCTGCTGAGCAGGGAGCCCGATGTGGGACCCAGAACCCTGGGATCATGACCTGAGTTGAATGCAGACGCTTGACCGACTGAGCCACCCAGGCGCCCCTCCATAGCACTTTGTACCTCAGATACAGGGAATGTATGTGGAATAATAATAATAGTTCACACTTAAACAGCATTTCTAAATTGTAAGTATTATTCTTAGTGCTTCACATATATTGTTTCTTTTGTGGCTCATTTATGAGCTGGATACTGAGATACAATCCAGAGGAGAATTAGGATTTAAGTCTATACAATCTGGTTCCAGGGCCTGTGCTCTTAATTATTAAGCTAGACAACCTCTTGTAACAGGAAATATTTTGACAGAAAGGAATGAAAATGTATTGTAATTATTGGAGTGCTTTCCTGTTTTTTTTTTTTTCCCTCCCTGGTTTGATTTAGAGGTACTGATCTTTCAAAAGCAAACCATGACTCAGCTCTGCCTAAATTATCCCAAAGTTCAGGTATGCTCAGGAATAACTGAATGCATGCTAAGAGTATAGTTATTAAAATTGCTATTATTTTTTATTTTATTTTATTATTATTATTTTTTAAAGATTTTATTTATTTATTTGACACAGAGAGACACAGCGAGAGGGGGAACACAAGCAGGGGGAGTGGGAGAGGGAGAAGCAGGCTTCCTGCAGAGCAGGGAGCCTGATGCGGGGCTCGATCTTAGGACGCTGGGACCACGACCTGAGCCGAAGGCAGATGCTTAACAACTGAGCCACCCAGGCACCCCTAAAATTGCTATTAATTTTTATAAAGTGCATTTTTATAAGTACATTTACTTTATTTAAACTACCTCCTTCCAAAGATGGATTTAATTCAGGAATCAATGCAAGCAACTCAGTTTTAATTTCCACTCAGAAATTATAATTCAGAAACAGTACTAACCAAGTAATAATGAAGTAAATGTTTGCTTGGCTTTCTTGGAGGGATGCTCTTTAAAGGACTTCCACCCCAGCCAAACTGTGTAAATTGAAATTTAATTGCACGATAAAACTTTATCACCATCTAGTGTCAGTAAGGAACACTGCAGTAATGTTCCTTGTCCCTCTTCCTTCTGTTAGTAGTATCTAGCACTCCCAGGTGGTACTGCTTGATTCCTTTACCAGAGACCATGGGTTCTGTAGACTATTTTAATAACTGAATTTCAGAGTAACTCATTTCACGTCATTTCTCACTTCCAAAGCACGGTTTATTTTATAAGGGTGCTCTCAGGGGACCGTAGGGATTTTCATCCAAGTTAGAGACCACGTGCTCACTCCTAAAAGAGCCCTTTACTTTATTTATTTATTAATTATTTATTTATTTTTAAAGATTTTATTTATTTGACAGAGAGAGACACAGCAAAAGAGGGAACACAAGCAGAGGGAGTGGGAGAGGGAGAAGCAGGCTTCCTGCTGAGCAGGGAGCCCGATGCGGGGCTCCATCCCAGGACCCTGGGACCATGACCTGAGCCGAAGGCAGACGCTTAACAACTGAGCCACTCAGGCATCCCAAGAGCCCTTTACTTTAGCTTCAAGATGCTGAACATGGGAAAAAACTTCATGATATATATTTACATTATTATGAGATAGTTTAGACATTCAGGAGAACGTCAAGATAATAGATCAAATTTCGATGTGCTCACTGTTATTAGTTATCCACGGTTGTATAACAAATTGCCTCAGTGCGGCAACCTACAAAGCAAAACAATGATTATCTCACACAGTTTCTGCGGGTCAGGAATCAGAGAGTGGCTTCGCTGGGCGGTTCTGGGCCAGTGTCTCCCTCCAGGCTGTGGGCAGGTCATCTCAAAGCCTAACCAGGGCCTGAGGAACAGCTTCCAAGCTTACTCTTGTTTGTTAGCAGATTTTGGTTTCTTGCTGGCTGTTTCCTGACATGTGGGCCTTTTTATAGGACTTGATTCCCCCAGAGCAAGAGAGGAGAAGGAAGCCTGAGGGAGAGAGAGGGGGTGGGAGGGAAGGAGGGAGGGAGGGAGGCAGGGAGGGAGAGAAGGGAAAGCCATAGTCTTTTTTTAGAACCTAGTTTCAGAAGTAATGTTTTACTTCTACCGTATGTTATTGGTCCCTCAAACTGGTGTCCCTGGGCCTAGTACCATGTGGCGGGGGACTACGTAGGACGTGAAGGCAGGAGGCAGCCATCATGGGGACCATCTCGAAGGCTGACAGCAACACCCACCTTCAAGCTTTACTAAATAGAAACATTTTGCCCCGTTTGTGTAACTACCTCATAAGTGAGTTTAGCTCAGGGCTAAACTCTGAGAGATATAAATGGGAAAGAACTTTTTCTTCCCGAGGGCTTTCAACCACACTGTTCAATCTCCCCTCCTCCCTTGGTGACTGACATCTCTGATAGATCCCATGGCTCACATTGGGCTGTTTGAGAGATGAAAAAGCTTAGTGCAATCTCAGGGCGCCTGGGTGGCTCAGTCGGTTAAGCGACTGCCTTCGGCTCAGGTCATGATCCTGGATCGAGTCCCGCATCAGGCTCCCTGCTCGACAGGGAGTCTGCTTCTCCCTCTGACCCTCCCTGCTCTCATGTGCTCTCTTTCCATTTCTCATTGTCGCTCTCTCAAATAAATAAATAAATAAATAAAAATCTTTAAAAAAAAAAGAAAAAGCTTAGTGCAATCTCAAATGCAGCTTCAATCTTACGTCTTTACCTCTTCTTACTGCTGACTCTGTGAGGAATTCCTTCAAGAAGTTTTTTGACTTCCTTTGCTTCTTTCTTGCTTTCTAATTGCTCTAGCATGGGGTTCAGTATGTGGATTAAAGAGGAGCAAAATAATCTTTGTATTTAGCTGATATTGTATGTAGTCCTCTCTTGGCTAAATCAAGCTCATTCCCTCCATTAACCTGAGCATCCAAGTACAGGTTCTTCAGGTGAGGATGTAGGTTATTTGGAGAACCCATGAATGGGGCTTCATTCTGTTTAAGTCGTTCTCCAGTGGCTTCTTGAAACCCACTCTCACCCTACACAGCCTCTTCCTGCTGGCGACCCCTGACCTCAGGAAGCAGCGTTCTTGGGAGGTAGGGTCTCTTCAGGATGGCTTATGCCAAGCTACTCCCTGCAGGCCCTTTTGGTCAATAGGAAAACATCATGTGTCTTTTTCCTGCCAAATGCCTACCCATCCAGTTAGCCCTCCCACCCCATAACTGTGCTTCTCCAGTCAGTCTTCTGCATTTGGAATTCTCCAGATGGGCACAAGAGCCCAGGTATAGATGCCAACAAATGCTTGCGGATGCTCATTGGCTTTCCTTAGACCTGTTTCTGCTCTTGTCTTTGGTCTCCAAGTAGTACCAGGACCCACAGTGTTAGGGCTCTGTAAACATCCAGCCAGAAGGGATGGCAGTTTACTCTCTTGTAGGCATTCTTGGTCCCTGTGACTGATTTGCTTGGAGCCTCTCTCTTGGCTTGGCAGTGGGTAAGAAGCATTCGATTATGGTAGGGGGCGAAACCCCCCAAAATCCCATTCAAGTGAATGTATGGCCTTCTCCTAAAATGGCTGAAGAGAACTGACAGGGACTGATACTTGCAGGACGAGCTTGGTCATTTTTTTAAAAAATTCTGCAGAAATATGTCTAGGAAGTCTCTTTGGCTGCAGGGCCTTAGCTGAATTTCAAAGACAATGAGAAAACCCCTTTTAACATCTTAAATTCTGCTCAGATTAAAACATGTAGAAATTTACAGATTTAATGGAAATCCCCTCTGTATTTGTCCTGAATTCCACTCCCCTCCTTGCCTACCTAGAAGGTGTTTTTCAACGCCGTATATATTTAATACTTGTCCTGGTCCATTTGGGCAGCTATGACAGAATACCACAGACTGGGTGGCTTATAAAACAACAGAAATTTATTATTTACAGTTCTGGAGGCTGAAAATCTGAGATCAGAGTGCCAGCATGGTCAAGGGAGGGCCCTGTTCCAGGTCACAGACTTCTCATTGTATCCACACATGGGGGAAGGGGACAAAAGAGCTCTCTTGAGCCTCTTGTATAAAAGGCATTAATCTCATTCCTGAAGGCTCTGCCCTCATGAACTAATTACCTTCCACCTTCTAATACCATCACATAGGGCAGTGGGATTTCAACGTTTGAATCTGGGCCTGGGGGAGTGGTGGTGGTGGGGGGATACACAAATGTTTGGACCACAGCAATACCTGCTACCATATGTGTACATCTTTATGAAGAATATATTGTAGGTATTTTTCAAGCTTATAGAAATGGTATTTTAGCATGCATTTCATCCTGCAACTTGCTTACATTGCTCCACATGTTTTTAAGATGGGTCTATGTGGATACTTGAAATTCTAATTCTTCCTTTTAATGATTTAACAGTATTTCATTTGTTAATATGAGATATACTTTATTTAAAAAATTTCTTGGGCTGGGCCTACGGGACAAGATGGAGCTCTTGCAGGTCCTGAAACGTGGGCTGCAGCAGGGCAAATGATTTGAGGGTTGGTACCTTAGTGGGGGAAGACAAATATGGAAACAAATACTATGAAGACAACAAGCAGTTTTTTGGTCGTCACCGATGGGTTATATATACTACTGAAATGAATGGCAAAAACACATTTTGGGCTGTGGATGGAAGCATCGTGCTCCCTGAATGGCATCGTTGGCTTCACTGTATGACCGATGATCCTCCAACAACAAAACCACCTATTGCTCGTAAATTCATCTGGACAAAACATAAGTTCAATGTGAGTGGCACTCCAGAACAATATGTACCTTATTCTACCACTAGAAAGAAGATTCAAGAGTGGGTCCCACCCTCAACACCTTACAAGTAAAGACACTGGAAAACGGTTTGAACATGTGAAATATGGGGCTCTTCATGCAATTGCACTTTTACTGCTTACTATTCACCCGATTAAAATTGTTTGATTAAGAAAAAAAAATTTCTTCTATTGGGGGCGCCTGGGTGGCTCAGTCATTAAGCGTCTGCCTTCCGCTCAGGTCATGATCCCACAGTCCTCGGGATCTAGTCCCGTGTTGGGCTCCCTGCTCAGCAGGGAGTCTGCTTCTCCCTCTGACCCTACCCCCTTTTGTGCTCTCTCGCTCTCAAATAAATAAATAAATAATAAAAAATCTTTAAAATAAAATAAAACTTTCTTCTATTGGTCATTTACATGATTCTTAAAATTTTCTTTTCTTTTTCTTTTTTGCTACTGCAGATGAAATAGCAATCACCATCCTGGTACTTGTCTTTTTTTTTTAAGACTTTATTAATTTGAGAGAGAGAGAGAGAGAACACAGAGGGAGAGTGAGAGGGAGAAGCAGACTCCTTGCTGAGGAGAGAGACCGACATGGGCCTCAATCCCAGGACCCTGAGATCATGACCTGAGCCAAAGGCAGATGCTTAACCTACTGAGCCACCCAGCACCCTTCGTCATTCTTGTTTTTATGCCTGTCTTGCTGTGCTGTGTTCTGAGTAAGTTTTTTACTCTTATCTCCCATTTCATTCATTTGTTTAGTGTATCTGGGCTAGAGTTTTCCTGATTATTGAATTTTTAATTTCAGTCACTCTATTTTTGCTTCGAAGATTTAAAATGCATTCTTTCTCATGTAAGTTTTTCCTTATTTTTGCTTTACAAATTCTTGCTTTACAAAGATGAAACATTCTTCACTGAACTTAATCTATGTACTTATTTTCAAGTTTTGTCAGATTCTTTCAAAAAATTAATTTGTTTTGGAATCCATTTACATTTGGAATGTAGAATTTTGGGGTAACTTTCTTAGCATTAGATATTACTTTTCTTTTTTTTTTTAAAGATTTTTTATTTATTTATTTGAGAGAGAGAGAATGAGAGATAGCGCGAGAGGGAAGAGGGTCAGAGGGAGAAGCAGACTTCCTGCTGAGCAGGGAGCCCGATGCGGGACTCGATCCCGGGACTCCAGGATCATGACCTGAGCCAAAGGCAGTCGCTTAACCAACTGAGCCACCCAGGCGCCCTAGATATTACTTTTCATGGTTCTGGAATTTTGTTTGTAGGTACATTTTGATGCATATGTATATTTCTGAATAAAACATCCACTTTCCAGAGACGCCTGGGTGACTCAGTCGGTGAAGCATCTGCCTTTGGCTCAGGTCATGATCCCAGGGTCCTGGGATGGAGTGCCCGCCCCACCCCCCATTGGGCTCCCTGCTCAGTGGGGAGTCTGTTTCTCCTTCTCTCTGTCTGTGTGCACTCTCTCTCTCTCTCTCAAATAAGTAAATAAATGAATCTTGAAAAATAAAATAAAACGTCTACTTTCCCTCTACTTTCATGAAGATGGGATGGGGGTCTACAATTTACAGAGAGGAAGGCTTACTTTATAAGCCAATTATTAATTATTATTATAATGAGTTTTATGATAAGCTTTTTAAAATTTATATTTTAATTAATTTATTTTTAAAGATTTTATTTATTTTCCAGAGAGCAAGAGAGCACAAGCAGGGGGAGCGGCAGAGGGAGAGGGAGAAGCAGGCCTCCCCGCTGAGCAGGGAGCCCGAAGTGGGGCTCAGTCCCAGGACCCTGGGATCATGACCTGAGCCAAGGGCAGACACTTAACCGACTGAGCCACGCAGGCGCCCCCTTTTGTTACCCTTTTATCATTAGTTTTGTTTTGGTGGCTCAAGCTTGTTGATTCCCATGGAAGTGATGTGTAACCATATTTGGGCCTGACTGTTAAACATATGAAATATGGGGGCTGGAGGAGGTGGAGAACAATTTAGTGTATAACAACATGTCTTCAATAAATATTTGTTAAATTAGCATCACTGATTTCCATAGGTCTCCCTATTTCTGATGGTCATTTTCCCTTAACATAGAGTTGCTCTTTTAGGTTTTCTTGTGTCTGTATGAATTTGATATTTTCCCTTCTCTTTGGATCCCTTCTGAAGAAAGGGGAATCCCCAGTATTCTAAGTATTCCCCGATATTTCATAATTTTGGATATATACAACACACTTTCCGGGATCGCCTAAATGAAAAGACAGCAATGCCAAGTGGTGGCAAGGATGTGGGGCAGCAGGGGTGCTCATGCCCTGCTGGTGGGAGGGTAAACTGGTACAACCATTTGGCAAGCTCTTTGGCAGCATATCAAAGCTAGCCATCTGTACACCCTATGACCCAGGAGGTCTATTATCCAGCAGAAGTACACCCATATGTTCATCAAAAGACACACAAAAATGTTCAGAGCCACACTGTTCATAATAGTTACCTAAATGCCCATCAAAAATAAATGAGTCAGGAAGCCCACCTGGGAGACATGACTCTCCCAGAGGCTCTGTGTACCCCGTGAACACAGGGCAGCAAGGGGTCTATCTGAACCGACCTTTCTCTCTAGGCATGAGTAATGCAGGGCTAGCAACCCTAACTCCAGGAAGATGGCCTGCAAGGCTGGAGTGTGCCCCAGACGCACAGGCCTAGGAGTCCAAGAGGCCCGAGGGCAGGAAGTGCTTCTGGAGCAACACTGGCATGCATGGGTTCCTCAGCGGAAAAAAAGAAAAGATAAATAAAGAAATTGGTAAATTGGAAATCTCACTCAATGAGATTGTATGCAGCAATGAAAAGGAATCATCTACATCTCCACACAACCGTATAAATGCATCTTCTAGAAGGAATGGTAGGTGAAACAGTACTTATACGAGGGGGTGGTGGAAGGCTCACCCCAGGTGTAGACAATAGGGATGGGCACTGTCTGTAGAGAATTTAAAAACAATAATAAAAGTGACAAAAAAAAAATCAGTGTTTCTTTTTTTTTAAAGATTTATTTATTTTTAGAGAGAGAGAGAGAGCTGGGGGTAGGGGGGCAGTGGAGAGGGGCAGAGGGAGAGGGAGAGAGAATATCCAGCAGCCTCCCCGCTGAGTGCAGAGCCCGGTATGCGGCTCCATCTCACGACCCTGTGATCACGACCCTGAGATCATGACCTGAGCTGAAACCAAGAGTCGGGTGCTTAACCGACTGAGCCACCCAGTGCCCGTCAGTTTTACTTTTTCACTGTCACCCTGTGCTATCGTTCGGAGCAGCATGGGTGATAAAATACTGTTGCCTGTGAGGGCAGTCCATCTCTTCCCACACCTGCCTCCCCCAGCACTGGCATGAAAGAAGCCTCCCACCAAAGAGGATAAGCTACATGATTCCATTTACATAAAGCACAGAAACAGGCAAAACTAATCTATGCTGTTGGCAGTCAGGATGGTTTTTTAACCCTTTGGGGGTAGTGACTGGCGTGGAGCACAAAGCGATTCCAGGTGCTGGAAATGTCCTGGATGTTGGTTACAGGGTGTGTTCAATTTGTCAGAGTTCATTGAGTTGTACTCCTATGGTCTGTGCACTTCTCCATATATTACTCCAATAGAAAGTTTTTTTTTTTTTTTTAAGATTTTATTTATTTATTTGACAGGCAGAGAGAGACAGGGAGAGAAGGAACACAAGCAGGGGGAGTGGGAGAGGGGGAAGCAGGCTTCCCGCCGAGCAGGGAGCCCGATGTGGGGCTCGATCCCAGGACCCTGGGATCATGACCTGAGTGGAAGGCAGATGCTTAACGATTGAGCCACCCAGGCACCCCAGAAAGTTTTTTAAGAAAGCTATGACATATATTTTTTTAATTACATGTAATTAAGAATTATCATTTTGCCTAGGAATGTGTATCTGGCTTGATTTGGGGGAAGCAATCTCTCTGTCTGCTTTGACAGAAACTTTCATCAGGATCACTCAACAGCCTAAAACTGATACTTTCAGAATCAACTCCTAAAAACTCAGCACAGACATTCATTCAGCGCCTGCCACATGGGAAAGTTACTGAGCCTGCGCTCGGATGAGGAGATACGGAAGGCGCTTCTTTTGCTGAGAAGAAAACCTGGCTTCTAAAGCAATGGAACTGCTTGGGACTTAATCACACGAAACTAGACATTTACCTTTAAACACAGATGGCAGATCGCCAGTCACATCTCTCTTTTGCTATTTCTGTGGAGTGTGAATTCTTTTTTTTTTAAATTTTGTTACATAAATTAACCCATTTATTATAGGCTAGTAATGTTTCAAATGGTGAAGCTTCTACTGGTCTTTCAACTCCTTCAGTCTTCTGATAGCTGACTTTACTGTGACAGCAGAAGTGGTGTTGCAGGTCCAAGCGCCACCAGCGACGGTTTTCATGCAGGAGCCACAATGCCAGATCCCCACAGCTCATCTTTTCATCTTTGTTTTGCCACAGAAGGAGCAAGTGTACTTGGTGTGCTGGCTTATTTCAATCTTCTTCACCATTTTCCTGAGGGAGGCACCATAACGGGTCCCATATTTACCCACGATTCCGACCTTCTTTGTGCGTTTAGCCATGTCGCCGCAAACTAGGTCTGAGCCCAGAGAGAGGAGTGTGAATTCTTTTTGAGGTCACTAACTTTGCAGAAGAGGGGCCGTGTTGGAGCTGGGAAGAAGGAGAAAGGGCGGGTGGAATAGACGGATGCCAAAAAAAGAAGCTGAGGAAAAGGTGAGAGAGAGGAGAGAAGACATTGCTCTTCCATCCGCATCAACCAATGTCGATAAAGAGATTAAACAGAACCAAACTGTCACTCACTCTCACTGCATAACAAAAAGGACATCTTTTTGCTCCAACAAAAAGCAGGAAAGATGTCCTCTTAGGATAAAGGGCTCTTCTTTAAATTGAATAAGTTTAACTTTATGAAGTATCTACTTTTTTATACTTCTTTGTTATATTCTCCGGTGAACTGGTAAAATTTCCTCTCTGTATCCTGCTTGAGAGGAACTTCTGCTCTAACCCTGGGGTTTGCCAATTTTTTCCATAAAGGATGAGATAATAATAGGTAATAATAGGTTTTGGGGGCCACACTCTCTTGCCCGCACTCCACCCTGCCATTGTACCTCGGACGATGTGGAAATGAATGGGTGTGTCTGTGTGCCAGAAAGCTTTTGGACACTGCAAGTTTTGGACACTAAAATTTGAATTTCATAAGACTTCTTGGACACAAAACAGGATTCTTGTGATCTTCTCCCTCCACCTCAAGCATTAAAAAAGGCAAAGGCCATTCTTAGTTTGCAAAACTAAGCTGTACTAAAACAGGCCCGTAGGCTAGATTGTCCTGCCAGCCAAAGCTGGACTCTGGGGCTTTAGCCTGACAGCCCCGCCTTTACGCAAGCTGTTTCTGCTGCATGCCTTGCCCTCCTGAGCCTCCATCATGCTTTTTTTTTTTTTTTTTTTAAGATTTTACTTATTTGAGAGAGAGAGAGAGAGGGCATGAGCAGGGGGCAGGGGCAGAGGGAGAGGGAGAAGCAGAGTCCCTGCTGAGTCAATTTCTAGAAAGAGCTCTATGGAAGGTAGGAATTAGGGCCACAGCCCAGGCCGTACCTACTGCTGGAAACTATAGGGCAGGCTTGTATGGTATTCCCAGGCTCTCAAGTTGGTGCCTTTTCAAACTCATGTTCTTTAAGTATTTGTTCAAGATCTCTTCATTTGGGAAATGGTTAGACCCTCCGTGGGAGGGAGACAGCCCCCTCAGCCTCTTCACTGTTATCAAGAACACTTCCATGCTGGCCCGAAATTTGCTCACCTTCCACAGGTCACCCTCAGAGGCTAACTAGATTCGTCTCCCTAACAGGCAGCTTAGCGACCAGCTTTACGCACCCCTGTGGGATCTCACTGTCTCTAAGTTACATAATACCGTATTTCCTCCAACCACACACCACGCTTCACAGAAGGAGTTTCGGTAAATACAGAATCCTCTATCTGGTTACATTTCCGGTGATATCCTGGTGCCTGTCTGCCTCTTACCCCAGCTTGGTGTGCAGTAATCAGGTTATTAGTGGGTTCTGGCAAAAGGAGGATGAAAACCTCCCTGGGGAGGGGAATGCAGACTATCTGTCTTACATTTAGTCCTCTGGTCCAGTGCTGAGAGAGAGGGATCTTGGGCAGAGACGGGGTTTCCAAAGATGCTCTGGGAGATACTGGGGTAAGCTGCCATCTGGATGGGAAAGAGGGCCGCCGGCCTGGGTGAGAGATGCATTCTCGGCACTCGGGTACAGCTGTTCTGGGCCAGAGAGCTTGGTGAGTGGGCGTAAAGGCGCCACTCCGCCTGACGGGGGGGGGGGGGGACTGCCACTGGGCATCAGAGGGGAGGCAAGGTGCCCTTGTGCTACTCTGAAGGTGGAGAAGGTCTGGACAATAAACGTCACCCAGGCGCGTGTCCCCTGGCAATGCAGCTTGGTAGGCGATGCCCAGAAACCGCTGGTGTGTAGAGCATGTGGCTGTTAGGAACACGGGCTTAGTGTCAGATGCTCGACCACTTACTCATAACCTTGGGCTATTCATTTAGAAATAGGATAATACCGACCGTATTGGATTGTTGACAAGATTAAGATAATATGAGTAAAGTACGGGGTAAGCGATACTGATATACCGGAAAGAGTCATGGGTCAGCAACATATGAGATATTCCTGGCAATGTGACCCCGTTTGAATCTATAGAGTGGTCTGGCATTCAGACACATGGGTCACATGTATTTCCATGTGCCTTGGGTGGCCATGAGCTGGATTTTTCCCCCCTTTAAGAAACCACATCCCTTTAATAGAAAGCTACAGCAAACACCATGCAATATGTAAAAAGGACCACTTATTTATTATCACTACATGTCAAAAACCATCTGGACCATTTTCTTGTAACAGATGTTTGCCAAATTAACTTTGGAAACAAGAGAATTCGTGCAGGGTATTTCTCCGAGCACAATGAATGCAACTAGGGCAGATATGGATAAATTTTTCAAAACAATATTAAGCCATATTATGGTCACGTAAAAAACCATGGTGACTGCACACATTTTTATAATTTGCAGAGTGCTCAGGAAATGTCAATACACTCTCTCTTAATTTAGGTGAAATTCATTTGGAAACGATCTGAAATTCAGAAGAGCTTTAAAAACTTGACCATGAAGACTTAAAAACATTCAGTGTTGTTCATGGTAATGGTAATTATAATATGAAATATATTTGGTCTTCCTCTGTTCCTGTAGAGACCTCCTAAAACCCTTGGAATTTCCTATGATGGGAGGAAGAAAGTGTCTTTTGTTATGTTCATTAACATAACAAATGGTGACTTTTGGAAAGCTGCTAAGGATAGAGTCGGGCTGCGGAAGGAGCCAACCCTGTGATGAGAGGGTAGAACCTTCAGCCCCAGCCCCTCCCGACCAGAGGGTGGGTCTGGAGATTAAGTTCAATCACCAATAGCCAATGATTTAATCAATCATGCCTACACAATGAAACCTCTGTAAAAACCGGAAAGGATGGTGTTTGGAGAGCTTTCAGGTTGATGAACGTGTAGATTTGTAGAGAGTGGTGTGCTTGGAGAGAGCATGGAAACTTCGTTCTTTCCCTGTACCTCGCCCTATGTGTCTCTTCGTATCTGGCTGTTCCTAAATTATACCCTTTTATAATAAATTGGTAATCTAATAAGGAACCCGATGCGGGACTCGAGGATCATGACCTGAGCTGAAGGCAGTCGCTTAACCAGCTGAGCCATCCAGGCGCACACCTTCTGCTGATTCTTAAGGAGTGTTTCATTCACAAACATACTGTGTTAGGACCTGAGAATAAAAAGGCTATTAGGAATTAGCTTCTAACCCTCAGAGATCTTTTAGTCTAATTAGGAAGCAGGTAAGACAACACATCCAATCTTAAGGGCTAAGATTCAGGTGTATGTTGGATTCTATGGAAGTCCAGAAGACAGCCATAAAAACCAGACTCATGGGCCAGGGAACAGTTCTTGAAGGGGGTGGAACTTGAGAGATGAGGGTCAAAAAGCAGTCAGGGTAGGGTGCGACATCATCAGTGGCTTGTCTTTACTGTAAGCAACACAGGACAATAAGATGATGACTATAACATCCAATAGCTTTCAAAATGTCAATCTCTAATATTTTCAATAAGCTTGTATTAGCTTGAGATTTAATATAACCTAAAATCTAATATTTGCTTTTTGCGGAGTCATAGAATGGTAGAACATGAAAGGATGGTTAATAATACTTAAGTCCATTTCTGAAAGGGGAACCCCCTTACACTGTTGGTGGGAATGCAAGCTGGTGCAGCCACTCTGGAAAACAGTATGGAGGTTCCTCAAAAAATTAAAAATAGAGCTACCCTATGCCCCAGCAATTATATTATTAGGTATTTACCCAAAGGATACAAACATAGTGATCAGAGGGGGCACCTGCACCCCAATGTTCATACAGCAACGTCCACAAAAGTCAAAATATGGGAGGAGCCCAGATGTCCAACGACTGATGAATGGATAAAGAAGATGTGATATGTATACACAATGGAATACGACTCAGCCATCAAAAAAATTGAAATCTTACCATTTGCAATGACATGGATGGAACTAGAGGGTATTATGCTAAGCGAAATAACTCACTCAGAGAAAGACAATTATCATATAATTTCACTCATATGTTGAATTTAAGAAACAAAACAGATGAACACAGGGGAAGTGAAGAAAAAATAAAATAAGGTGAAAACAGAGGGAGGCAAACCATAAGAGACTCTTAACTATAGCAAACAAACTGAGGGTTGCTGGAGGGGTGGGGGTGGAGGGATGGGGTAACTGGGTGATGGGCATTAAGGAGGGCACATGATGGAATGAGAACTGGGTGTTATATGCAACTGATGAATCACTAAACTCTGCTTCTGAAACTTACAATACACTATATGTTAATTAATTGAGTTTAAATAAAAAATAGAAAAATACTTAAAAGATAATAATACTATATTAAAGACCTCTTTAAAATCCCAAAATAGGGGCATCTGGGCGGCTAGTAGTTTAAGAGTCTGCCTTGGACTCAGGTCATGATCCCAGGGTTCTGGGATCGAGCTCTGTGTCCTCAGCAGAGAGCTGTTTCTCCCTCTCCTGATGCCCCTGCTTGTGCTCTTTCTCTGTCAAATAAATAAATAAAATCTTAAAAAAAAATAAAATTTCAAAGTAATGCATGTTTTTATTTATTTTTAAGATTTTATTTATTCATCCGAGACACAGAGATACAGAGAGAGAGGAGAGAGCCTGAGCAGGAAGAAAGGCAGAGGGAGAAGGAGAAGCAGGCGCCTCGCTGAGCCGTGAGCCCGATGTGGGGCTCGATCCCAAGACTCTGGGATCATGACCTGAGCCGAAGGTAGACGCTTAACCATCTGAGCCACGCAGGTGCCCCAGTAATGCATATTTTTATAGAACATGTAGATAAGCAAGAGAAGAGAAAAATTCATGTTTAATTCTACTTCTAAGATGTCATGAATATTTTATAGCTAAAATCTTGAAAATGCCCATGTTTATTTCCTTGAAGTAAATTTAGGATTAACTCCAAGATAAGAATTACAAATTAAAAAAAAAAAAATCCCATTTTCAGGCCTTTCACTGACGTGAACAAACAGAGAAAGACTGTACTTAGGTCTGGAAGCCTGCGCTCCGGAGGAGCTGCTAACCATTGCTAAGTGAGATCACTGCAGGGATGGATTTTTCTAACCTTTGGCTTCTGTAGCAGCCAATGGGGAATCACAGCCGAAGTCAGGTGCTCAGGGGGCACCCTTGGCGCCCCAGCCACAAACACCAGGACACCAGAAGTAAAACGGGGGCACCAGATACCTGTAGAGGTTGCCCCCTGGGAGTGGGTTGGTGCTCTGGAGCTCCGACAGGGAGCCCACCTGCTCGAGCCAAGGAGCCCAGGGCCGCAGTGAGCGCCACAGCAAGCCCCCAAATGTGTATCAAATCAGGTGCCTGTCCTCAGGAGGCACCGAGTCCAAGGCAAGCAAAGGCGCCTCTCCCACACAAAGCCCAGGCTGCCCTCAGTCAACTCCCGCTTTTAGAGACGCGTCTGTTCCCTATGGCTTGTGGGTCTGTGGACATGAGCCCTGTGGGGTTTCAAAACTACGAGTTTTAGGGGCTCCTCTTTCAGGGGCAGGGCTTAAAAACTGGGGGTGCCTGGTATGGGGTTCAAACAGTTGGCTCCTCGGGGAGCAGCTCTGGTTTGGAGTTCCCTCCTCACTGTGGTTCTCCGGGCCTGGGATAGGGTCTCGGGCCAGAGGGTGCTGCAGCCTTGCTAGGGCTTGGCTGCAGAGGCCTTGCTCAGGCAGGTTTAGGTTTTTGTTTTGTTCTCCGCCCCCACCCCAAAGTTCATCCTTAAGCAGCTGTAGATTTAGTGTGTCTGTGGGAGGAGGTGAGTTCAGGATCCTCCTCTGTTGCCATCTTGAACTGCAAGCAGATTTTTTAAAATCATATATTTTTAAACAAAGTCGAGAGCAAATCAGTATGTCTCTCTTCCTCTTGAACAAGACCAGTATTTTTAGAATGCTTTAACTTCCTTCAGATATTCCTCCCATTGTCTGCCTTTGAGCAGCGTTTCCATCTTCTGTGCTGTTTTTATTTAGCATTTTACTTCCATTTCGTTTTCCAGTGCAAAAAGTTATCATTATTTATTTATGTAAATAAATAAACTTTGGTTTTTAGATCAGTTTTACCTTCACAGCAAAATTGAGTGGGAAGTACCAAGAGTTCCCATATACCCCTTGCCCCCATCCTCGTTATTTTTATAGTCGATTTTTACTTAAATTTACCAGCAAATGTTCTGACTTTGTTTCCCCCTGTGCCATGCATCCTCTACCTTCCATCTGGAGTTATTTTTATTCATATGAGGTGAACTTCATTATGATTTCTAGAAGTTCAAAATAAACATTTATAGTTCTTCAGGTATGAAAACTTCTACTTGGGTCTGTGGACTGATTTAGTCGCTAGAGTTTTCATTTTTTTTTTCTCCATATTTTTTGTGAGTGAGTTCATGTTCATGGGCATTGTCTTTTTTTTGGGGGGGGGAGAAGGGAGGGTTAGAGGGAGAGAGAGAATCCTAAGCAGGCTCCGTGCCCAGCATGGAGTCTGACATGGGGCTGGATCTCACAACCCTAAGACCATGACCCGAGCCAAAATTAAGAGTTGGACGCTTAACCAACTAAGCCACCCAGGCCCCTGGGCATTGTCTCCTTTGAAAGTCCCATGCATGCCTGGGAATGGGAAGTCTCCCATGGGATGGTTTTTTTGTTTGCCTCTGTCCACGTTCAACAGTGCTCATGAGTCCTGAACTGGTTTTTGTTTTAAATAATATTAGGCTTACAGAAGAGTTGCCAAGATAGTACAAGAAGTTTCCATATACCCTTCACCCCTATTACTGCAGCCCTTAGCCAGCTTACATTTGGCCTTTAGCAATTTGTTAAAAATTTCTAGCTAAATTCTTCCTAATGCCTTATATGGTGTCTGAGAAATCTGTCCTAGCTAAGCAAAGGCCTGGATCCTTTTCTCCCTGTGGATGCCTGTCTTTCCTCAGATTTTGGGTTAGTTGTTGGCTCTGTGACCTCGGCTTTCTGAAGGATTTGTGAAAGTTAATTTGCAGTTTGTCCAGCTTGTTTCTTATTTTAAGTGGGGGAGGGATGCTTTCCCACTCTTTTTATCTCCAAGGGGGACCAACTGGGCGGGTTTGTTGTTTCTTTTCGTTTTTCCCGATTCTCTGTTCTCTCTTTGTAGAGAATTGTGATTACCAATGACTCCATGGTGATTCCCCTGAAGATAGAAAAGCCCTAAAAGGATACCTTTTGTTTATTTAGTCTTTCTTTGATGGAGAGAGACACAGTGAGAGCAGGAACACAAGCAGGGGGAGTGGGGGAGGGAGAAGCAGGCTTCCTGCCAAGGCGGGAGCCCGATGCTGATGCAGGGCTCGATCCCGATGCGGGGCTCGATCCCAGGGTCCTGGGATCATCACCTGAGCCGAAGGCAGATGCTTAACGATTGAGCCACCCAGGTGCTCCAAAACCAAATGCCATTTCTATACCCCACTTAGGCTCTGCATTTCTACATTTTTTTAAATTGTGAAAAGAAACTGTTAAAGGGTCTATATTCTCATTAAAAATAATTGGGTTCCACCTGTCTTTAAACATTTTTTATTTTTTTTAAAGATTTTATTTATTTATTTGACAGAGAGAGACACAGTGAGAACAGGAACACAAGCAGGGGGAGTGGGGGAGGGAGAGGCAGGCTTCCTGTGGAGCAGGGAGCCCGATGTGGGGCTCGATCTCAGGACCCTGGGATCATGACCCGAGCCAAAGGCAGACGCTTAACGACTGAGCCACCCAGGCGCCCTTAATTAGTATTTCTATTTTGTAAATTACACTGACTACCCATGCATCGCTTATGGACTTACCAAATAATCTATTCTATATGTGATTTTCATCTATTTTATTCTGCTTCCTATTGTTTTGTGCCTATTAGATTGGAAACACTTTGAAGAAAGAGGACATAATTTCTACTTTTGTATACCATGTATATTCCTTCATTCAGCAAATATTTTCTGATCCCCTGCTGGGTACCAGGAGCTATGCTAGGAGATGGGGGTACTGTGGGGAGCAAGCAGAAAAGTTTCTCACTCCTTAGTATTGTGGGGAGTCAAATATTAAATGAACATAAAATAAATATATAATTACCTACTAGGATAAAGAAAAGTATAGGATGCTTTAGGACCTAATTTATATTGGGCGTTCAGAAAGACTCTTCTTTGGAAGCGACTTTTGTGTTGAGACTTGAAAGCTAAATAAGAGTTATGTGAAGAGTTGGAGGGAACAGCATTGCAGACATAGAACAGCATATGCTGAAATCTTTTGGTGGTAAAGAGTGTGGGGCATTTACAGACCCGAGTGAAGGTCGGTGAGGTTAGAGTATGCTGAGTGAGATGGAGAGTGGTGTGAAATGGACCTGGAGACGTGCTCAGAGGCGGGAAGATATGGGGTCTTGGAGGAGTTGATACTTCATTTTAGTCTTGGCACCTGTGGAAGGGCTTTGATTCAGTTTGCATTTAAAAACGTTGGCCTGGGGGCACCTGGGTGGCTCAGTTGGTTGAGCGACTCCCTTTGGCAGGTCATGATCCTGGAGTCCTGGGATCGAGTCCCACATCAGGCTCCCGGCTCTGTGGGGAGTCTGCTTCTCCCTCTGACCCTTCCCTCTCTCATGCTCTCTCTCAAATAAACAAATAAAATCTTAAAACAAAACAAAGCAAATATTGGTCTGGCTGCTGGGTGGAGGACTGATTGTAGGAAGAGAGAATGGGGATAAGCAGGTCATCTGGGTAGTCCCGGCAAGCGATGACAGCGGTCCATTGAGGGTGGTAGCCATGGGGACAGAGGAAGAAGGCGGACTCATGGTACAGTTTGCAGGTAGAAGTGGCAGGACATGCGGATGCTGTGTTTGGGGGAGGAGGGCTGTGGAGGGAGAAGAAGGCATCAACAGATCCTTCCTGATTGATTTAGTCACTTCCTCTCTCCAATGAAAGAAGGCAGAAAAACTCCTGTGAGCTGTCTTTTGTGATTTGCATTGAGCAGACGCCAGCTGTATGGCTACCTAAGCCGGGTTGTGCCTCCTGAAGTCATCCATTCTACATTCTCTCTTCTGCTGCCATTTTCCTTCCCAACTGGACTCTCAGTTGTGCGGGCAGGGAGGCGGGGGAGACTGTGTGGCTTTCATCTCCTGTGCTCCGTAGTACTTAGCCCAGTCCTTTGCTCATAGCAGATGCTGAAAATCCGTTTTTGAAATGCATTTCTTTTGAGCACTTTTTCTTCAGTTGGACCCAAAAGATTTTATTTTCCTTTAGACTTTACTAAACACTTCCTTTAGCTTTTAGACCCTTGGTAATCTACAGTGCATTTGTCATATTGATTAGAAATGCAAGTCAGTTATTCCTTTGCTCTTTGATTTTCGTCTACAGTAGAGTCGGGTTACTGGACAAGCAAAGAGCCAAGCGCTTCATGCAAGGCTGGTATTCGTGCCTGGGAGGGAAGGAGTACTGCCGAGCACAGTGAAGCATTTGCACATATGTTTTTCTCTTCTGCCTCTGTGGTAAGAAATTTTCCTAACTGTGCTTTGGATTTTTCCCATTCCAGTTCTGAAATTTCCACATGGGGCTTAGCCACTTGGCAAAGTGCTCTCGGATTCTCCGCTCACCATCGGGGGTGGCTTCAGCTGTGAGATCTTTGCTATCTTTCTGTTTTTCTGGCCTGGGTTTTACTGCCCCATTTGCTGGCCTTTTGCCTCTATTCTTTCCCAGTATTTCATGGTTGTAACATATGGACTTTTCCTTTCAACAGTTCTCCGTCCTCAGGGAAGCACTCCATCTCGTTGGCTCCACGGGTTTTGGTTTTAACTCCTTTGCTGCCCAGCTGTGACCCCTGCAGCTTGAATCACGGCGCCCCAAAGCATGGGCCATTTCTCTTTAGTTTTGTCCGATTTTGATCTTCCTCTGTCCTGACATTGTTTTAGACATAGTTTTTAATTCAGCAGAATTTTTCTCATTCTGTTTCTTCGTTGCTGATTTCAGTCTGTCTCTAAAATAAAGCCAATTTTGTCAACTTCTTTTTTCTTTTTTTTTTTCTCTCTGGCAATGTTGAGATTGCTACTGCTCTTGCCAGTTGCTAGGCAGTCTGTCATTACTCAGCTTTGGAAGTAATTTTAGAATGTGGTGTGCCCCTGACTGGGGAACAGTGTGTTACCGATGTCCCGAGGGTGGTACATCCGAAGGTGGGGATGACCTGAAGAAGCATCTGTGACATTTGTATGATGCCTTACAGTTTACAAGGGACCTTTAGATATGTGATCTTGCTTGGTGCTCACAGTAAGCCTGGGAGGGCATTAGAATTTTCTGTGTTTTTTTAAATATATATTTTAAAGATTTTATTTATTTGTCAGATTGAGAGAGAGAGCGAGAGCACAAGCACATGAGCAGGGGGAGCAGCAGAGGGAGAGGGAGAAGCAGACTCCTTGCCGAGCAGGGAGCCCAATGTGGTGCTCGATCCCACGACCCTGGGATCATGACCTGAGCTGAAGGCAGACGCTTAACGACTGAGCCACCCAGGGATCCCTAGAATTTTCTGTTTTATTTTATTTTATTTTTTTTTAAAGATTTTATTTATTTGACAGAGAGAGAGACAGCGAGAGCAGGAACACAAGCAGGGGGAGTGGGAGAGGGAGAAGCAGGTCTCCTGCTGAGCAGGGAGCCTGATGTGGGACTCGATCCCAGGACCCTAGGATCATGACCTGAGCCGAAGGCAGACGCTTAACGACTGAGCCACCCAGGCGCCCTAGAATTTTCTGTTTTAAAGTCAAGGGACTTGAGGATCATAAAATTAAGTCTTTTCCCTAAGTTGTTCAGCTAAGGTGTACAGGGACACCTAATGATGTCCCACCGTTACTCTTTACACTGCAGGGTTGTAACTTTTCAATGTCATCTAAATTCCAGGCTGGGAGGGACAGTCTAGATTTCAGGCACAACTGGATCCAGGAACTCAAACAGTGTTCCCAGGGTCTAGTCTTTCCCTTGGCTCTGCTCTCCACTGAACTGATCTTCCCTTTATTCAGGCCCTTCCCTGGGGGGCACTATGGCTTCCAGCAGCTCCAGGCTAAGGCCCTGCAATCCCAGGAAAGGAGAACATGCCTCTTCTGCAGTACAGAGGTTGCTTCTTATTGTCTCTGATTGGGTTACGTGTTTATCTCTGAGCCAATCACTGTGAGCGGAGGGTTGTCATGCTGTGCGGCAGACCTGACTCCTGAGTTGCAGGAGCTCTCCTGGAGTCAGAGGTGCAATCACCCAGGCTTAAATCACATGGTCGGAGACTGGGGGCGGGGGAGTGGTTCCTCAGAAAAGAACTTGAGGGGGCACCTGGGTGACTCAGTCAGTTAAGCGGCTGCCTTCACTCAGGTCATGATCCCAGCATCCTGGGATCGAGTACCACCTCGGGCTCTGTGCTCAGCGGGGAGTCTCTTTCTCCCTCTCCCTCTGCCTGCCTGTCTGCCTACTTGTGATCTCTCTCTGTGTCAAATAAATAAATAAAATCTTACAAAAAAAAAAAAAGAAAAGAACTTGAGGTACTATTACCAGAATACACGTGAATGCACGCTAGGCAGGCAAGACATGACATGTCCTCTGTGCTGAGTATTTTCCATTTGCCCCTCAGATCCACCGACTACCCTGCTCTGTGCCCCAGGAGGTCTAATTTGTGTAGACTGTATTGATGAGCAACTTTTCCCTCAAGCTTCCCATTGCATTTGGTCAATGGAAAGCTCTGGCAGGAGATTAGAGTTAAGAAGTGTGAGAAAGGGTTATTTATTCCATCAGCGCCTTTCCCTGAGGCTACCGTCTATAACTGAAGGTCACAGCTCCTGCCAGCCTACCCTCTTTCTGTAGCTTGCCCTGTCTTCAGACTCTGCTGACTGCTTTCCTTATACCTTCCAGCCTAACGTGGGAACGCCCCTGGGGTATTACAGAATTCCTGCTAGTCTCCCTACATTCTGTTCTTTCATAAAGGGACCCTTTATCAAAGTGTCCTCGAGTTACTAACTTTGAGTGTGTCGTCTCTTTCCTGCTAGGACCTGATTGATGCCTACAGTCAGGGAAGTAAAAATCAAATCCATGCCACATGAAAAATGAGTTGGAGCATCTGGGGTGTTAGGTTAGGAGTTGAAAAGATTTAAGTGGGATATGTTAACAGTGATCAAGAGAGCTGTGAAGGATAGCCACAGGGAAGGGGGGGCAGCATGGTTTTGTGTGGCTTCATTTAAATGAGAGTTGTTGTAGGTTTCTAACAATCAGTGCTGTCTGAAAATGTAACAGGCTGTCTGAAAGGTAATGAGTTCACCATCATTGATGGTATTCAACTAGATATCTCTAGTGACATCTATTTTTCAGAGTGTTTCCTATTTTTTTAAGATTTATTTATTTATTTTAGAGAGAGAGAGAGAGAGAAGTGAGTGCTTGGGGAGGGGGAAGGGCAGTGGGGAAGGAAGAAGGACAAGAAGAGGTCCAAGTGGGGAGCCTGCTGTGGGGCTTGATCCACGACCCTGAGATCATTACCTGAGCTGAAATCAAGAGTCTGAGGTTCAACCGACTGAGCCACCCAGGCACCACCAATGACCTTGAGAGTCCTTTCCTATAGTTCTTTTCATGCAGGAATATTTTTCATTTCCTTTGTCCTTTGGGCACCCATTGCTTTCTCACTACCTGGCAGAATTTTGGTGTTGAGACCAGAGGATGTGGGTGCACCTGCTGAAGCCTGGAGTCTTTGTGCTCCTTTGCATTGATCTCCTGGGTCATTCTGGTTCCTAGGCTTCTCCCCACTGGTATGAGTATCAGGAATCCGAAGTGGTGAGCTGTGCTTTGCTATCTTGTCAACTGGAGGCACTAAAAGACCTCACCTGTGCCTTTGCTGTCACAAACTGACAAATGTCTTCAAGATGGAAGCCACAGGGATGTAACCTAATGATGTCCAATACTAGAGGTACCATGTTGTTACCAAGAAGTCAGCAACTTGTCCTAAAAAAGTAAAATTACATTACTAGAGAAGTAATAGAGAAGTAATAGGAATTCACTGTACCTTAACCATTGGGCCATTGGAGTGTGTAAACAGCCATAGACAATATGAAAAACAATGGGCGTGGCCATGTTCCAATAAAACTTAATTCCCAAAAACAGTCAGTGGCGAGATTTGGCCCATAGACTATACTTTGCTGAGCCCTAGTCTCAGGGGTACTTTATTATTATGGTAGCTTGGTGGGTTGCAGGCTCAGTATGAGCAAGTAGCTTGTGCACTGGCTGAGTCCCTGAGCACATGACCCTGGCTGGAAGATGTCTGGCACAGAGGAAAGCACAAAAGTGGCCTGAGCTCATATCCGGGCTCAGCCACTCTGTGATTGAGGGCAAGCAGCTAGACCTTTCTGAGTCTCAGTTTCCTAATCTCTAAAATAAGGATTATAATTAGAATGTCCCTTATGCTTGTTGTTTATTTAAATGAAGCAATGTAGGGCGCCTGGGTGGCTCAGTTGGTTGAGCGACTGCCTTTGGCTCAGGTCATGATCCTGGAGTCCTGGGATCGAGTCCCACATTGGGCTCCCGGCTCAGCGGGGAGCCTGCTTCTCCCTCTGACCCTCTCCCCTCTCGTGCTGTTTCTCTCTCGCTTGCTCTCTAATAAAGAAATAAATAAAATCTTTAAAAAAATAAAATAAATGAAGCAATGTATGGAAAATAACATGGAGCTTGACAGAATCCTCACTGGATACCGTTTCCTCTCTTGCCTCCTTTCCTAAAATGATGTGGAAAGCATGAATTAATTATGAATTACCATTGAAAGATCACTGACAATTTCATCCAACTCAGGAAATGTTTGAAAAAAGCCAGTGCCATGTCTCTGAAGATTCTCAAAAATGTAGAGGGTCAGGGATGGGGGTTAGCGGGTGGAAGAATGAAGAAAAGGTCTGGTCTCCTTGTCCCCTTTACATCTCTCTCTCCCGCCTGGCCTCTCAGAGCTGGGCAGGTGCCCTTGCAGGTACTGGGTGGTTCTCAGGTTTCAACAAGCACGATTTCTTGTCCAAGGGACCTTAAATCAGGTCCCTAGAGTAACAGTTTAGGAACATAGCGATAGCCTGGAAACAGGATAGGGTCTTTATATGTCTGAAAGGCTAAGCATGCAGAAGGAAGGGGGGCCTTCTGCTGGGTGACCCTAGGGAACAGAGGTAGATCAGTGGGTATGGAAGCCATGGGTCATCAAAAAATGACATGGTCATCCTGGGGAAGGGGTGAATTTCCTGTTGCTAGAGATATTCAAGCAGAGGGTTTCTGGGAAGTGGGAGAGGGAATAAGGACTGCAGAGGGCTGAGGATCAGAGCTTTCCAACTCATGAATCTTTCTTGACCCTGTGAAAGTTCAGAGCAGACAGGTCAGGACAGGAGCTGGGGACAGGTTCTTTTCCATGATTAAAGCGTGATTAATGTGCCCTTTTGGGGAAGGATAACAATAGGTAACATTTACTGAACTCCTGGAATGTGCCAGGAACTCATATATGTACTTCAAATGTTTTATTTCATTTTTTTCTCATAATGGCTTTAAGAGGGAGGTACTTATTGTTATGCTCATTTTATAGCAGAGCAAACTGAGGCAAGGGAGGTTAAACATAGTGCCGAAGACCACAAAAGGAATAACCGAAGCCAAAATCTGAACATGAATATTCTAACTCCAGAGCCTACATTCTTTTTTTTGTAAGATTTTATTTATTTATTTGAGAGAGAGAGAGTGAGCAAGAGAGAGAGCACAAGCAGGGGGAGGGGCAGAGGGAGAAGCAGACTCGATCCCAAGACCCCGGGATCATGACCTGAGCAGAAGGCAGATGCTTAACCGACTGAGCCACCCAGGCGCCCTGAGCCTACATTCTTAATCCCAATTTTATTCGAAATTAAATAATTAGGGGAGAGAGGCCTTTCTGGCATGATACTGTGCTGTATGAGGTGCTCTGAAAACACTAACAAAAATCTACACTTAATAAGTAAATTGTATTACAGGGTCTAAAAATCTGAAAATATAATGAAGACAAATGTCTCCTTTTAGCAAAATTAAATAGCAATGTCTTAGGTGCTGGCCTTCAGCTGGTGGTAGGCCTGTTGGAGTATGAAGCTTTTGGGTTTAGTTCTGCCAGGTCCTGCTCCTTACCTGCATTATAACCTTGAGCTGAAATATCCATAGGGTGTCTACTGCACCATCTTTCTCTTTGAGGAGGCCCCACAAGGAAGTAACCCATGCTGGTAACTGGCGTAGGGAGGAAGGAAGCAAGGGAATGCACCAGTCCCAAGACACACATGAAGTTGGGATAAAAAAAAAAAAAAAGTTATTTAGACAGCTGGCCTTAGGAGAGAATGGTCTTTGTTTGGAAAAATTCCTTCATCACCCTCTAGAATGGAAGGTGAGGGCTGGAAGCAATGATCTGGAAGACAGCACCTGGATAGGACTTCAGGCTCTTTGGTGTGACTCTCAGAGGATGTGGTGACCCCAGTTGACATGTAGGTTGCAGGTGCATACAGTGGGTTCATTACCCAGCCCTCTCCCCAGGAACCAGGCAGAGTGGGTCTGCTCCCTGGGCTGACTTCTTACAAACGCTGAGGTTGCATCTCTGGGGCTTTTCCACGTAAGGCTGCTCTAGAGATGTTAATTTTAACCTGATTTTTGTTGGATGTGAATGCTGAAAAGCTGAGGAGGGGGTGGTTGACACTGATTTGCTGCAGGCCTGGAAACATTTTAGATATGTGATTCAGGAGAAAAAAATAAGACCACAAAGAATACAGTCAGAGCTTCTATCCTGGAGAGCAGAGTCCCCAAGCAACCCCAGCTGCTTCTAGCCCCAGCTCTGCCCTGAGCCTTGGGGAAGGCAGTTAGTTTCTCTGAGTCTTGGTTTCCCATTTGCAAAGTAAGGGCAGTTGGACTGAATGATCTCTCAGGTCAACTCTTTGTGCTGTAAATTCTGTGCGTCTTCAATATTTCTTTCTTGGTATTGAAAAATTTATATGTTTTTTATTCTTTTCTATATTTAGAGGAGATAATCTTCACTCAAGGAGAAGAGCCGGTGATATGATCCTGGGGGGTGGGGGTGGGGGAATAATCAGTGTATTTTCTGAAACTTTTTTAATCACATAAAAAAGATCTCTATGTCTGTGTGTTTCTTGCTCCCTCTTCTGTCCAAACTCTAGTTTACTCTGCATATTTTCACCTTCTGCAGCCACTGTATTGACTTGGGTTTTACTGTTTGCCACTTAATACTCTTATTGTCATGGTTGCTGTTTTCTGTTTCTTTTCATTTATTGAGATGAAACTCAAATAGCATAAAATTAACTATTTTCGAGTGTACAATTCAGTATTTAGTACAGTCATCATGTTGTGAAAACACCACCTTTATCTCGTTCCAAAACATTTTCATTGCTGCCAAATAAAGCCCCCCGCCCACTAACTGGTTATTGCCCAGCCTCTTCCCTCAGCCCCCGGCGACTACCATTGTGCTATTTCTATGCACTTACCTTTCCCTGATATTCCATGTAAATGAAATCATGCAATATGTGACTTTCCGTGTGTGGCTTTTTCTGCTTAGCATAACGTTTTCAAGAGTTGTCCACATTGTGGCAGGCATCGACATTTCATTCCTTTTTATGGTTGAATAAAACTCCATTCCCTTGTATTCGTGTACCACCACTTGTCACTCTGTGTCTGCTCATGGGTATTCAGTTTGTTTCCACCTTTTGGCCACTGTGAATAATGCTGTTGTGAACGCATCTGTACAAGTATTTATTTTAGTAGCTGTTTTCAGCTCTTTTGGGTATATGCCTAGGAGTAGAATTGCTATGGCAATTCTATGTTTAACTTTTCGAGAAGCAGCACAGTGCCCTCACCATTTTATATTCCCAGCGGCAATAGCGAAGGGTTCCAATTTCTCCACATCCTCCTTCACACTTGTTCCTGCCCCCCCCCCCCTTTTGATTATAGCCATCCTAGTGGATGTGAAATGGTATCTCATTGTAGTTCCGGTTCTTACTTTTAGGAGGTCCCAAAGTACCTTTCTGACCCCCACCATCCCAACCTAGCACAAGAGCTGATAGAAACCAGGCAAATACTTCCGTAAAATTCATTTGAAACACCAATCTGGTTTTATTCTACAGTTTTCTAGACCTGGCCGCTTACTTTCACACCTATGTCAACGCTGCTCCTAATGTACAACTCTGCCTTTGTGTGAAAATGCTTTTACTGATCTTTTGCTCCTCCTTGACAGAAAATAGTTGAAAAAAATCATATGCAAAAAGAGGGAATGAAAGGCAAGGGTAAAGGAGGGCTGTGTTTTGGTTTTGGTGAGCATTCACTGTAAGATGCTAGGTTCTTCTCTCTAGGGTGGGTTCTAGGTGAGGTAACTACTCCTTGTTCTATGTGGAGCTAGTTGCACCAACCGCATCTTCTTGGAAAGGCATGTCCTGGAGGGCCACACCAACTGCTTCAGCCACCTGCTCTCTCCAAGAGGAGCTTGAAGCTGGCTTTTGTGTGACACTCAAAGGGTAGTCTTTCTACAGAGTATGCATTTGGATTTCTCACTGGAGGTTCTATCTCGAGGCAACTGCACTTAGGTGGTCCATCTGGCTCAGAGAGGTGGGCATGATTTCCCCTTCTGACCTCCAGACTTCAGTGTGACATGGTCAGTGAGGTCTGGCAGGCCACCAGATGGCCAAGGTTAGCAGGGCTTAGCTGTTTCCCATTGCCATCTGAATGTCTCTTCTCTCTTCACACACCATTCTTTTTGCTAATCAGTCAAGGCCAAGGTCAACATTTTGTATGGCCAGTCTAGTTTTAAAAACCTTTAGGTGGGGGAGGTTTTCCAGCTTCTGTGTTTAATGAGGTTTGCCCACCCTCTATTACAAAATTAAGCATCAAGGAGGTAAGAAAAATCATTTAAAACTTGGAAATAAGAAGTTGGGTAATATGTCCTTTTAACATCATGTGGGGGCATAGTTTAGCAAGCCCACCCAAGGAGTATTTAGGCAGGAGAATATACTTTGTTCAAACCATTTATTACTATTAACTACACTTTGTAAACTTAGTGAGGTAACATATTAACATGTAGATTTGGCAAATAATTCCTGTTCGGTAGAAAAGATAAGATAGAAAAGCTTATTGCTCTGTTGGTCATTAGCCTGTTTTGTATGTGACACAGTGATCTAGTTCTAATGGTGTCCCCAATACTTAGGAGAATCTAGATCCTGAAAATGCTCTTTGGAGGAGCTCCGCCATCTTACTGTTTCCCTCACTAATTAACAAACTGAGTAACATCTTTGACACATGTTCATTTGATGCTTGTACGAGAGTCATTTTTTAACTTTTTAAAACATATGGTTTGCAAGGGTTTTGGATGATTTTTACCAGAAACCCAGGGAAGGACGGAATTGGGTCAAAGCTAGCATCCGTGAAAGAGTTCCATTCTGTGGGGACTGTCGTCATACACTTCCTCAGACGACATGATAACAGATCCGTCTGCTGGCTCTAGCTGAGCAGTGCAGGTTTTGGGGGGCATCCGGCTCCTCTAATGTTAAGTTTATGACTTTGGGGTATTTTGAAGGCTTGCCTTTCATTGCCAGTGTTAATTCTGCCCAACTTCTGCTTCTGGCTTCTCTGGGCTCTTCTAACTCTTCAGCATCTTTCTGTTCGCAAGCCAAACAGCCAACCGGTGAGTCGTTTCACCCCCAACTTTTTATCTTCCTCTCTCGAGTGTGAGATTCCTAGACTTGGAGGTTCCAGGAGCTGGATTTTTGAGCCACTCCTCAATACCTGTTGAAACTCCCGTCTTCTGCTGCTGCCTGTGAGGTACATATCTGATCTGGTCAGAGAGGAAACTCTGGGGCAGAGTTTTTTACAAAAGCAACTTGTGAATTCTAAATTAAAAACTTGGCTTCACAATGAGTTGAGTCTTTTCTCGTCTTTGGAGATGAGTGTGACTGTGTGCTCCCTTATATCACTACCACACTTGGAAATGCACTCTTGTCATCCGCTCCTCAGGCTGTCTCATTTCTTGGTCATGCATCAGCAACTTGAGCTGTTCTATTTTTACCTCCTATGTACATTCCTTCCCATGGTTCAAAACAGAATTTTCTGGAATGTGGGTTCACTTGGATACCCCTTCCTCTTCTCCTACCCTTCAGGGAGCCTTAGTCCTCTTTCTTTTAGTTCAGAGTTTGTGTTTCACCTTCTCCAAGCTTCTTGGATGGAATGAGCTCCTGAGCTCCTGTCCTGATTCAGGCTGAGGAAGGATTACTTTCATTGGTAGGGCTTCTTTCCCGCCTTTCTGTTCTTCTCCATTCTGGTAATGGCTTCTCTGTGGTATCTCATTTCTCCCAACTTCTGAATTCCATGGTAGGTCAGGGTCAAACAGCTGATGGAGGCTTCACCTCCAGAGTTCCTGTCTGTCCTGAGGTAAGCTCAGCTTCTCCCCACCCAGCCATATAGCCATGTTGACATCTGTCTGGGAGGATGCCAGTGTTCTCACCTGTCCGTTTTGGGCAAAGATGTCTTAAGTCTGCTCTGGCCCAGCCTGGTTAGAGGCTGAATAAGCTATGACCCCACCTCTATTTTCCAGGCCATCAGAATCTTTGTAATGGGCTTCGTAGGGCAACAGGGCACTGTTTTTACACTTCTCCAGTAGCACTTTTCTGCCATGGGGTGTGATGATGTAAGAGCCCCCACAGTGCCTAGAATAGTTGAAAAGAGATGTTGCTTAAACTGTGTTTGATGAATAAATAAATGAATCATATTAGCAGTATTTATTTTGACATTTGGGTTCTGCTTTGGTTGGGGACCTGACTGGCTTGCAGATAGCATCTTCCTAGATATAACTTTGCAATCTTCATTGTTTGAAATGTTACTGTAGAATAAATGAGAGATTTCATATAGAATATAGATGCCAGTGTAAATAGAGATGACTGTATAATTAAAACTTGGGGTCTTCCCATTTTTTAGATTCTACAAAACACAATTCCCATCTATTTTGAGAAAATTCCAACTAAAATGTGGCAGGTCTATTAGGGACACGTCAGACCAGAACTGGCCTGACAATTCAGCTAGGATTTGTTGTGCTAGCGGGAAGAGGTCTGTTGTGGAGTTTTGGTGTGGTACTCCTCACTAAAACTGATTAATGTTGTTGAACTGTTTGGTTAGCTTAACACAAAAAGAGAATAGAATTTTCCTTGCATAGACTGACTGCACACCGAGAGCCAAAGCTTCCTTTCTGGACTTAGACTGAAGAAAGGAAGATTATTTTAATTTTTAAGACTTCTTTCTTGCCTTTCTGCTCCTCTCAATTCTATTCTCAAGCTGTTGTTGATGGGATCTAGGTTTTCCCAGATGGGACAACTTGAAACAGAAATTAATTCATTCTCAAATGAAGTATATGAGGAGAGAGAACAGCTCTGGAATGTATTTTGGTGATTAGCCATCAAGCCAGGAGAAAAAGGGCGGTAGTTGGCTGCAAGTCATCAGTATCAAATCTATATTCATTTAGCATCCTTCTTTATGCATATGTCACTTTCCTGTTTTAATGGAGAAAAAGCCCAAGTAAATATTTTTAAGCATGATTTTTTTTGGAAAAGGATTTAGTCTTAAAAAAGGTTATGCACAGTAGTTGTGCAAGAGAATTTTGAAATTTTAAGACGCTAATGAAATGAGATAGGTTCAAATCCTTTATGGACTGAAGTGATATATACATAAATAAATAAATGTAATGGAGAGTGGGTTCTCTAATCATCTTTGTGTGTGGGCAGCTAGGAGATAAGAAGAAAATACGTTTGGAGGGACTGAATAAATCACATTTTTTATGAAAGGTTTATGAAACTCTGTAGCTTTCAATTTGGACAGTGTGATGTATTTGGAAAAGAAAAAGCAAAAAAATGTCACCCCCCCAAAAAAAGAAAGGAACAAAATGTGACTCATAGTGTGTTAAAGAGACTTCAAAAATTATTTTGTCTAGTCTCTACTTCACACAAAGGAAATTGGTGCTTGGAGAAGTTGAGTGACTTGCCCAACATCTCCCAGGGATTTAGTGTCATGTCTTGGGGTTGAATCTAGTCTTCTCTTCAAGAAACCAATATTCCTGTAGGACTAGGAGTCCCCAGCACATGTTAACTTAATGTAGGTCAAGTTAAAGTTTTGGGAGAATCCAAAAGGCTCCAAGTGAAGAGACAGAGAACTGCAGACTAATTTACAATCCCATGACCTTGCTTTGTGGTTGTGGAGTTCACACTCATTTTATTTAAAATATGTCAGTCTCTAGTGGGTAACTTTATGGCAGATTTATACAGTAGTCCCCCCTTATCCGACGTTTCACTTTCTGTGCTTTCAGTTACCGTGGTCAGCTGTGGTCTGGAAGCAGATGACCCTCCTCCTGACATATGGTCTGAAGGTCAATAGTAACCTAACGTTACATCACAGTGCCTACATCATTCACCTCACTCAGGCATTTTACCATCTCACATCATCACAAGAAGGGTGAGTAGAGTCCAATAAGGTTTTTTTTTTTTTAAAGATTTTATTTATTTATTCATGAGAGACAGAGGGAGAGAGAGAGAGAGAGAAGCAGAGGGAGAAGCAGGCTCCCAAGGAGCAGGGAGCCCGATGCGGGACTCGATCCCAGGACCCTGGGATCATGACCTGAGCCGAAGGCAGATGCTTAACCATCTGAGCCACCCAGGCGCCTCCAATAAGGTATTTTGAGAGAGAGACCACTTCACATAATTTTCATTACAGTATATTGTTATAATTCTTCTATTTTATTATTATTGTTGTTAAGCTCTTATTGTGCCTAATTTATAAATTAAACTTTATCATTATATATTTTATATATTTATATATATTTTTATATATAGATATATTTTATATATATATATATGAAAAACATAGTATATATAGGGTTTGGTACTATTTGAAGTTTCAGGTATCAACTGGTGGTCTTCAAATATACCCCTGGCAGACACTGTATTTTTAAATTTTTGTGTTAGTCCTTTGGAATGAATTGAAAGCTCACAAAGACACTGCATGTACTCTGGATAGGCTTCTGCTGTAATTAAAATTTTCGGGCTCTATTCTGTATTCAGATCCGTGTGAAACAGGACATTTTAACTTTATTACTCTGCTGGATTACGGTAGCTGAGAATTTGAACATTTATTTTATTATCTTGGCACATGGCTCTGTGAACATATATCTAATTGGTAGGCATTCTTGCATTTAACTCTTTCTGAAAGTTTTCTTAAAAGCTTTTTTTTTAAAAAAAAAGCTTTGTTCATGTCTCCTGAAGATTTGCCAATTTTTGCTGACCATTTATTACTAAACGTTTTTTTTCTTTTTCTTCTATCCTTTCAGCTAACTGGATAGATTCTCTTCTATCTGTTCCCTGACTTTTCTCAGACTTTACTATTTGATTTCAAATGGGCAGAGATTTTTTTTGTATAAATTTATCACCTTTTTGAGGCTTAACACATTTTTTTTTATTGTGGCAAAAAAATTCTGTTATAACAGAATTTACCATTTTTACGATTTTTAAATGTACAATTTGTTGGTATTAAGTACGTTCACAATTCATACAATGTTATGCAACCATCACCACTAATCATTTCCAGAACTTCCTCATTATTTCAAACAGAAACTCTGTACCCATTGAATAACAACTGCCTGTTTCTTCCTCTCCCCAGTCTGTGGTAACCTTTATTCTGTTTTCTGTCTCCATGAATCTGATTACTCTAAGTACCTCCTTCTGAGTGGAATCCTACAGTGTTTGTCCTTTTGTGTCTGGCTTATTTCACTTAGCATGATGTTTTTAAGGTTCATCCATGTTGCAACATGTGTCAGAATTTTAGTATTTTTTAAGGCTGAATAATACTCATTTATGTATATGCCACTTTGTTTATCTGTTCATATGTTGAGGGACATTTGATTTGTTTCCACCTTTTGGCTGTTGTGAGTAATACTGCTAGGAACACTGACTACAAGTGTCTGTTTGAGTCCCTGCTTTCATTTCTTTTGGGTACATACCCGAAAGTGAAATTGCCGGGTCATATGATAATTCTATTTTAACTCTTTGAGGAACTGCCAAATGGCTTTCCACCCCGGTGCCATTTTATGTTCCCAATGCCAGTGCACAGGGGCTCCAATTTCTGCACATCCTCATCTGGACTTGCTTTCTAGTGTTCTGATAGGAGCCATCCAAATGAGCATGAGGTGGTATCTTGTTGGGGTTTTAATTGACATTTCTCTAATGGCCAGGGATTTGAGCATCCTTTTATGTGCTTGTTGGCCATTTATATATCTTCTTTGGGAAAATGTCCATTCAGATCCTTTGCCCATTTTTTTTCTTTTGGATCAGTTTGCTTGTTTTTTTTCGTTGTTGAGTTACAGGAGCTCTTCATGCATTTTTGATGTTAATCCCTTCTTTAGGTATAATGATTTGCAAACATTTTCTCTCATTCTGTGTGGGTTTTTTCATTCTCTTGATAGCGTTCTGTGCTCTACAAAAGTTTTTTGAATTTTGATGAAGCCGAGTTATTTTTTCTTTTTCTTTCTTTTGAGAGAGAATGTGTGGGGTGGGGGGGGCAAGGGGGAGAGAAACTTTTTTTTTTTTAAGTTTTTATTTATTTATTTGACAGAGAGAGAGATAGCAAGAGAGGGAACACAAGCAGGGGGAGTGGGAGAGGGAGAAGCAGACTCCCGCTGAGCAGGGAGCCCACTGTGGGGCTCGATCCCAGGACCCTGGGACCATGACCTGAGCCGAAGGCAGACGCTTAATGACTGAGTCACCCAGGCACCCCAAGAGAACTTTTTTTTTAAAGATTTATTTACTTATTTTAGAGCGAGGGGGGAGGGGCAGAGGGAAAGAGAGAGAGAGAGAGAGAGAGTCTCCAGCAGACTCCCCGCTGAGCAGAGCCTGGTGTGGGGCTTGGCTCGATCTCACCGCCCTGATACCGTGACCCAACTGAAAACCAAAAGACCAAAGCTCAACCGACTGAACCACCCAGGCGCCCCAAGCCCAGTTATTTTTTTCTTTTGTTGCCGGTGTGAGGCTTATTGCGGTTTGAACATCACAGAGGCTGGGAACGGCGTTAGCACGGTGGGGGGGGGGGGTCGCATGTGTGGGGATGGTGGTGCTGCGCCTCCACAGTTGCAGTATCAGCTGTGGATGCTCTGGGCTCTGCCTCACCCTGGCAGTGCCTCTTCCCTGCCCCTCTGGAAGGCTGCTTAAAGTCTGGCAGAAGAGAGGCTGTTCTCAGATCAATGACGCAGTTGCACCAGTGTGCAGACCTGGGGTCACCTACGCAATCCTGACAAGGACCAAACAGGAACTATCAGCCAGGCTTTAGCTGAATAGAAGACTGGGCTGGAGAGGCTAATACCCGCATCTGAATGCTGGCTCTGCTATTTATGAGCTGTGTAACCTCAGGCAAACGACTCACTTCTCTGTGCCTCTGTTTTCTCATAGGTAATATGGGGATAGGATTGCTAAAATCATCCATGAGTTAATACATAGAGAGTGCTTGGAATAGTGCTTGGCATATCGTAAGCACTCAACAAATGTTCTTATGAGGATTAAAGGGATTCAAATATGCAAAGCGCTCAGAACGGTACCTGCTGCAGCCAGTATTATTCCCAGCTCATGACATTCAAATGCAAAGGTCTAAAAGTGGTTTAAAGAAAGAGAGTATAGACCAAACAGCATCTTTCTATGGGCAAAACTCAGCCTGAGAACTGCCGGCTTTCAATGCTTGTGCTGGCACCAGAGAACGTCTTCAAGCCTCCGGGTCAGAACTAGCTTCTAAGTGTGCTTCCAGCTTTATTGGAACCTGGGTTCCTGATCCCACCCTTGCACTCAGCCTGCATCTCCACCTAATACACCTCCTGCCTCTAATTCAAACTTCGCTTCTTGCTCCTTTAAAGTGGGGTCCTTCCGCCTTTTTTCCCCTTCACTTTGGCCTGTCACCCCAGACCCTGTTCTGATTTTTTCCTCTGGATTCCTGGGTTCAGCAGATGTGGCTCTGTCTACATTACCCATTGACTCCCTTGAAACTCTCAGGCCTGGTTTTAACCAACAGACATCCATTTCCACAGACCCAGCGGATCCAAATGCTGGGATCGTTCTTCCAGATGCCTAGTGTTTATCTGTGTGTTTCAAATATAAGCATAGATACATCTTAATAGGCCCAGGAAGAAATGGAGGCCCAAAATGAGAATTCTAGAGAAACCAAGATTCTGGAAATCCACCGCTTCTGCTCATTAGCTTAACAAAATGTTTCATTTCTTTACTGGTGCTGTATCTTGAAGGAATTATCATTACAGCTTTTATAAGTTTAATCAGTTAAAGGACACGCTGTCCTATTTGATCAAATACAGTTTTTATTTTTATTTATTTATTTTTTAAAGATTTTTATTTATTTGACAGAGAGAGAGACAGCGAGAGAGGGAACACAAGCAGGGGGAGTGGGAGAGGGAGAAGCAGGCTTCCCGTGGAGCAGGCAGCTGATGCGGGGCTCGATCCCAGGGTCCTGGGATCATGACCTGAGCCGAAGGCAGACGCTTAACGACTGAGCCACCCAGGCGCCCCCAAATACAGTTTTAAAAAGTATATTTATGTTATTCATTTATTCTTTCATTCACAACACATATATTGTGATAAGGATCAAGAATATAAAGGTGAAGAAGTATGATTCCCACCTCCCAGTGAAGAAGAATCTAGTGTTATGTAGATGGTGTCTCAGTCTGAATTCAAGGGAACATCTGAGGATGAGTAAGTAAATAGCTAATATTTATTGAGTACTACCAGTTGCAAATGAGGAAAACACAACTCAAACTGGTAGCACTAGACTGAGGGGTTAAAACTGTATCACCGAGTTTGTCAGGATCCTGTCTCTTCATGTTTCTCAGCTCTGTTTGCTTTCCCTTGGCTTTATTCTCAGGCACCCGCTTCCCCAGCAATGGTGAGCCAAGCCCCAAGCAGCGACTGGCCTACGTGGTCTGTAAAGCTTGTGATCCCAGTGTCTCGCAGTCTCCATATTTTTTGTCTAATGGAATACTGATTGGTCCTGTTCTATGCTTACCTCTTAGACCAATCCCTGTACTGGGTGCAATAACTTGCTAGATCTGGGTCACATGCCCATTCCCATGACCCCACACGTATGCATACAAATTTACAAATGTCTGCCTCAAGTACTTTCCATTAATGACTAGAAAGATACATTTAAAAATTTGAGATAGAGTGTTTTTCCCAAGTCTGGTTGTTGATTTAAAAGTAGTTTAGATGACCACAAGTTTATCTACTAGTGTTTAATTCTGTTGAACTGTTTTATAGAAAAGTAAACGTGATCATTAGGCTTTGGTTTCGGTGTCAGCCCGGTGCCCTGAAAGTGAAGGTCCACCATGAGCCCCAGGACCCAAGCCTCTGAGGTGAGGCTGACGCCCAGATGGGCTTTCCCGTACTCCTGGACCCATTCACTTGCTGGGATCCCGCTGCCGTCGGTGTGCTGGGGAGCACAATCCCACAGGAGAGTAGGAGGTAATTTGGTGAAATCTCATTGTGATACAAAGTGTGTGGCGCTTATTTTGTTACAAAGCAAATGTGACTATGATTTGTTTTACACTCGATGTAGCTCTTTTTTCATGTATTATATTTCACACTGGATCATGTTTGGGACAGTTAAAAAAAAGAAAATGGCTTTAGAATTTTTATTCTGACCATAAAAATGATAAATGTTCACTGTAAACAATTCAAGAAGTATAGAAAAGTATAAAGAAGAAAGAAAAATTGCTCCAAATTCTGTCACCCAGAGATAAATACTGTTAACATTTTGAGGAATATTCTTCTAGATATTTCTCTATGCATATATATTATTATCTGTCTAAAACAGGGAAAATGAAGGCTACATTTTCTCAAGTGCCTTTAGGAGTTCTTGGAAATGCTAATAGGACCTACAGAGTGTGTTCTCTATTGCCTGACTGAAACAATGAAAAAGAGTATTTGTTTACATTTTTATTCATCTGTAAATTTTTTGCTTGACTTATTTATTAATCTGGTTTTCAAATTCCTTAATCTGCTTTTTCTTTCTATAATAAGTCCTTCTTACTTTCCTTAGGCTTTTGTTCTTTTTCTGACTTCTTGGTTAAATTCTCAGGCATGTATTATGGTAACCTAAATTGAGTCCTATTTTTGGATTCTCCTTTTACCACCAGAAGAAACTCAAGAGTTCATACTAAATAAACATCTTTCTGTTTTGTTAACTCTTAACTTGGAGTAAAGAGACAATGGGAGAGGCTGGTGACCTTTTCACATAGCCGGCTATAACAGATGGCACTGCCATTTACTTTTGTTTTGGAAGCTAGAGGCAAATAACCATAGCATCTGGGATGAGATCAGTTATATTTAAGGATGGAAGAAAAGAATTTGGGTTTTTCTGCTAGATGAAGATGCACCAGTCCACTCTAAATGTCACCACCCAAGGAAATGTTACCCGCTGCATAAACTTAGCTATGCAGGCTCACCCAGCAGGCTTAGTATTTAGTATGGATTGAGGCTCAGGGGCCTGATGTTTTTAACAGAGTTTTGTGATTTCTCTCTGACCTATTAAAACAGGACGTTTCTGGAAATCATATTTCACCTGTTGATTTACTTAGTGTGATCACTCAGTTCAGCATTGAGTTCCACAATCTCCAGCATAAAACTTACCTTCTGGGGTGGGGTTGGGGGGCCCAGGAGCTCAGAATAGAGTCAGATAGAGTCTGTGCTCAGTCACTTCTGGGCTGTGGCCCTGGTCAAGTCTCCTGCCTTTTTGAGCCTTAGTATCATCTCCCAGAATGAAAGTATAATGTAAGAATTAAGTTGGTTAATGCATGGAATACAGGAGTGATTTTCAAAATATTTAAAAGGGGCACTGATCAATCTGAAGGGGCTCAGATCATAATGTTGAAGAGGAGTCCCTGAGGCCTCCTTTGGTGCTTTTAGGTCCTGGGAATAGGGGAGCCAGGGGATCCTGGGGGAAGCTCAGCTAATCAGGGGAGTGGGGGCTCCCTGAGGGTGCTCTGTGTAATAGCTGTTTGGGAATGTACATGATAATATTTTTTTTTTCACTTTTTCAATATTTTAAGAGCTAGCGTTTCAGCCTGGAGGGAAGCACTTAGCACAGTGTCTGGCACACAGGAAGATTCAAAAAGTGTGGTTACTGTTCCTGTTAGTATTTAAACATTATAAACATCATGATGATGATGATATTTCCGCCCACAAGCTTTAGCTCTCTCTGTTGCCCCTGCATGAAGAACGGTCTGGAGGAACGTCATGAGGAATGTGGCCCAGAAGAGCTCTTTTCTGTTGGCTGAATTTCCAGCCCAGCCTTCTGGTTCCATCACTATGCTCCTTCCCCCATCTTAGCTCTTGCCTGGAGGATCCCTTTACTTGTCGACAGGTATCCTATCAGTCAGTCTTTGGTGCGCTCCGCACTGCGTGAGTGCGTCGGGTCTGGTTCTTGTCCTCTCAGAGGCTTCAGAGCCCTCAAAGCCTCCCCATGAGCTCTGGATGCCCCATCCAAATTTCCAACCCTATCTCCTGGCACTCTTTGTGCCACATATCACCTTCACACCAGACAGTGCTAAAACTTACCGAACTTACACTCTCCGCTGAGTTAGCGAGCCCCCGATGATCTTACCGTGGAAGGGTGTTTTAGTTAGCTTGTGTTCCTGTCACAGAATACCTTAGACAGGGTGGTTTCAACAATACATCTTTATTTTTTACAGTTCTGGAGGCTGGAAAATCTAAGATCAAGGTACTATCAGATTTGGTTCTTGGCGAGGGCCCTCTTCCTGGCGTGCAGGTGACCGCCTTCTCTCTGCATCCCCATGTTGGGGAGAGAGCAAGCAAGCTCACCTTTTCTTCTTTCTTTAAGGACACAAATCTCATCACAGGGGTGCCACCCTGATGACCTTTTGTAAACCTAATCACCTCCCAAAGGTTCCACTTCCAAATACTGTCACATTGGGGGTTAGAGCCTCAACATATGAATTTTGGGAGGAGGATACAAATATTCAGTCCATAACAAAGGTATAGTTAATAATCAGGAATAAGCTCCTGTATTCTAAGTGGTTTCAGAGTTGGACTTGTACAACATTTATAGAATGCACTCTCAGAAGACCTAGACTGCTCTTGAAGTTTAGTAAACTCAGCAATGTGGAAACCAAATGAGGACCGTTGAAAGGATTTTCCAGGCCAGTTTTTTGGGTGCTATTTCAATTCTCTTTCCTTAAAATCCTCACAAGAGAAGGTCATTTGGGCCTTGAAAGTCAAGAGCTTGATAGTCAATGACCAAAAATAAAACCCAGACACTCTGATGCATTATGCATGCTGAGTAAGGTAATACTGAGTTGTACTCTACAAACATGGATTGCACTCATATTGTATTCCGATAGCCATGCTAGGCCCAGTAGGGAGTGGAGACAATGAGCATGACTTTACTGGTTTCAAGGAGTCCTCTTCAAAGAAGCTTCCAGTTTAGAATCAAAGAGGGCTATGATTAAACATTTACTTATCTTTTGAGAACTCTGAAAGACAGATCTTTGGACATACCATGATTCCAGCAACATAATACAGAGCAGATAAGTTTGCATTAATGAGGTTGGCATGGTCTGGGATCTGCACTGTTGCACACTTCAGTCTGAGTCAGGCTCTATTGCTTACTAATTTCATGAAACTAGGCATGTCTCTCTGAGGCGTCTCATTTGCAAAATGGACTTAATACTAGTAGAATCCTTTTGAAAATTAAATGAGATCATCTAGGTTAAGTGCTTATAATACAGCCTTAAGAAAGCACTCGATACATTCAATGTCATTATTATAATCAAGAAGGAACAAACGCCACGAGTCTACTGGTAGTTCTTGGGCTTGGAAACTCCTTGATGCACTATTATTCAACTATTCTTTGAGCTACTCCATTACTGCTTATCAGGGTTGCTAGATTTAGCAAAATACAGGGCTCTTGTAAAACTATAGGACACCCAGGGTCCTGCATTTTGAATCTCAGAAAAGTAATGAATATTTTTCATATAAGTATGTCCCCAATATTGTGGGGGACATAATTATATTGAACATTATTTGTGGTTTATCTGAAATTCAAATGCAGCTGTTCATCTTGTCTTTTATCTGACAACTATTAGCCTAGTGGTTATGTGACCTTGGGTATGCTGTGTCTCTGTTTCCTCGTCTGTTAAATGTGGGATTAAATGGCTTTTTACATGTGAAGCACTTAGAACAGTGACTGGCTCATAGTAAGTGCTCTATAAATTATAACAATTGTAACCCTTCAGTTGGTTTAACAATTGTAACCCTTCAGATAGAGGTTCTATCTGGTTAATGCCAGGTTGTTGGTGGTAGGACCATAATATTGAGGATTCAAGAGGCATTTGAAAAATTACATGTTTACTGCCATTGCATTTAGCATTCCCTTTTGGTATTGTCTTTAAAATGTAACCCAAAATGAAATCAAATGAGACTGCATCCCCATAATAGCTACCTTTAGCTTTAATGATTTTCACTCTCCCCTAAATTCTTCTGATGGGATTGACAACCATCAAGGAAAATTCAATTCTCACTTTCCATTTTTCCAATTTTGCCCTCCGGAGCAGTGCTGAGCTGGAGTTGAAACTGAAATGAAATTGCCCAGTTTCCACTTTTTGCTCAAGTTGCAAAAGGCTTGTCTGAAGAGTTTTTGGAAATTTCAAACTCATTCAGAACTGCTTCTCCAATACAGGCCTTTGGCACTGAGAATGTTTTAGATGAGAAGCTCTGAATCTGGGATGTGGTTGTGGTTCTGATGGGGGAGATGTTTATTTATTAATTTAATCCAGATATTGCATTTCAAATTTGTTAGAGGCCATCATTTCTTTTTTTCTTACCAGAGTCTTTATTAGCTAAAGTCAATGACTGTGCAAGTCTTGGTCTGAGAAAGTAGCTCAACTGAAATAATGTCTCTTTCACTTGAAATATCCTGCCAATTCCCCTTCTCCCCAAACTCCACTAGTCAAAGTTCTACTTATCTTTCGAGATTCTAATAAGTCCCACTTCCTTGAGGCCATCTCTGAGTCCTGTCAGAATTAATCTTTATGAGAACATGTATCACTGTCCATCTTCAGATGCTGGTGTAACATCCCTGGGAAGGAGGGGTGGGGACCAGCTGTAATTCATCTTTGATTTCCCCATGATGCTTTGCAGGTAGTAGACTCCTCAATATATGTTTGTGGTATTGAGCTGAAAACATTGGAACACTTGATAGGACTTCATTGTCACTACAGATGGCTCATATTTTGACAAATATTCAACTTTGCAAACCCATCTGAAAGAGTTACTTTCAGTAGAATAGGTGAAATTCAAATATGGGGGAAAAAAAGAGATTTTTTTAAAAAAGTCCAAAGCATTATAGTACCTCTATCCTTAGGCTCTGCAGATGAAATAGATTGGAGCATGAATCATTCACAGTGGACATAGGAAATATATGGCTTGATGGAAATTCTCTGAGTTAGCAGAAAAAGGATCCCGTTCGTTTTCCACAAGAGGAGAAGCATGTTATCTACAGTATGGACAAGGGCTGGCTGGTTTTAAGGATCCAAACCAATGTTGAAGGATTGGCCCTTTCGTCTGAGTGGGTTTCTTTCCATTTGCACCTGCCACTGCTCTGCGGCACCCCTCCCGCCCCCCCTTTCCCTCCTCTGTGCCCAGGAGGCTGACTCTTTTAGATGACATCTACCTTGTTTCACTGCTGGCTGCTTTCCAGGTGGGTTTGGCCAACAGAAGGCAGAAGCAGGACAGAGAAAAGAGGTGGGGGGATTCTTTTCCTGTTTCTTCTCTATTTTTACATTGTATCCTGGCAGCAGCTGGGTTCCCCCACAGCTACAACTCCTACTGGGTCCTTTCTCCTTAGCCAGTTTAGCTCTCCCAGGTTGGATGGGAGATAACAATTTCTTACTATTGCTGGTCTCTGACTGCTTCACCACCCTTGTTTCCTAAACCCTGCCTTCACCTCTATCACATGTTCTTTCATTCACCTTCCTTCTTTCAAGATTTTTATTTGTTTGAGATAGAGCGAGAGTGAGAGAGAGCATACGGTGTGGGGTGGGGCAGAGGGAGGGGGAGAAGCAGGCTCTCCACTGAGCAGGGAGGCTGACATGGGGCTTGATCCCAGGACCCTGGGATCATGACCTGAGCCGAAGGCAGATGCTTAACCAGCTGAGCCACCCAGGCACCCCTCATTCATCTTTCTCTATTTGAAAAACCTGGAGCAAATTTTTGCTGTTGTTGCTGAGACATTGGCAGCCACACTGTCTAAAGCAATGTCTTACAAGACGGTTAAAGCCTTTTCAACAAAGGATTAACAATCTTCACTCGGTAAGTCTTCCTAAAGAACATACTACGTCCCAAGCCCTTCCGTAGGGGTTGGCAGCAGAGACAATACCGAGGAGAGGAGAACGTGGTCTCTGCTCTTAAACTAATCACAGTGTAGTGCTGTTGTCTCTAAAGAGATCTTTCGGTTCTGGGAAGAAAAGAAATAAGTTTGATATATATCTTGATGTTAATCTGTAGAACAGAGAACAATTCTGATGGGTGAGTGGGAGTTCCCCCACATGGAGATGTTGAGCAGGGCATTCTCACTTTCATTTGCCTTTGGCATACTGTGCCTAATTACAATTTTTTTTGTGCTGCTCCATATCTTTAACAAGGTTAATATTTTAAAAACAACACCTTTAAATGTAATGAAATAAAAATTAAGATTCAAAACTAATCTTGAATGCATTAGGCATTTTTCTTTCGTAAAACAAATGCTCAAAATTTGTTTTCTCTCTCTCTCTTTTTTTTTGTGTGTGAAGGCCAGTGGCTATCAGGTATACTCTCTTCAGGAGATTCAAAAAAAATTAAACATGCTTAATCTGTCCCTTGAAGTTAACAGTTGTTTTAAAATAATGAGAACATGACTGCTTTGCAAAAGAAACATGCTACAGAGAGAGCATTTTGAAAAGATACTTGAATTTATAGCCATTATTAACTTTGTGGTCAAGATTAATGGGGTGATTTTTACCTATAAGAAATTTTCACATCTGCACGCTTCAAATTGGAAACAAAATTTTTCTAACCTGTGTACTAATGTTTTAGATGAAGAACTTCAGAAAGTGTTGAGCTCATTTGTTAAAAATACATATTGTACTATGTCCTGATTAGTATGGAGATGACGGAGGGACTTCAATAGAATGAAAATATAGTAGGAAAATTAAAAAAAAGTTATTTTTCAAGTTTGATGTATGAAATTGAAAACTGAGTGTATCCATTCATTAAGTCCCACTAATGACACATTTTTTCCATTTGACCTGATGCATTTTTGTGAGGTATTTTTTCCAGCTATGGCAGATATTAAAGCTAAATATTGAAATTAATTGAATCTAGAACCAGAGTGTCTCCCTGCTCCATCACTAAAAATTTTACCGCATTCCAATAATGAAGCATACATAATTTCATTGCACTCACCAAATAATAAATAATATTAAACATTTTATTGTTTAATTTGATTACATCATTATCTTAATTCCTACTAATTTAAAAAGAAGTTCCTAATAGTAAAAGAATCTTGCTAATGTTAAATGAAATCAAACTTAGTTATTTGGCACCTTTTATTTTAAATATTTCTTTTTTTAAAAAATATTTTATTTATTTATTTGACAGAGAGAGAGACACAGCAAGATCAGGAACACAAGCAGGGGGAGTGGGAGAGGGAGAAGAAGGCTTCCCGTGGAGCGGGGAGCCCGATGTGGGACTCGATCCCAGGACCCTGGGATCATGACCTGAGCCGAAGGCAGATGCTTAATGACTGAGCCACCCAGGTGCCCCAAAATATTTCTTTTTTCTATATATGTTTTGCTGTATGTGTTTTCTGCATATTATTCCATGTAATTGGAGCTGGAAAAAACTTTGGAGTTCATTTAGCCCAGCCCTGTCATTTCAATAATGAAGAAGCTGAGGCAGAAGTGGTTAGAAAATATGTCTAGAACTAGAACTCAGGTCTCCTAGTTCCCAGGACAGAGTCCTTTTCTCTATATTACACTTCTGGGCTGTAGCATTACAGGAACAGTAAAATACAGACTCCACTTTCTGTGTCTTATAAGTGGCAGCCTATTGGTGCAAAGCAAGGAGTCCATTGACAGGGAAAATAAGCATTTTCCAAAGCTCCAGAAAGTGAGGCTTTGTGATGATGACAGCCTGCTAACTCTGTTGTCCTTGGAAGTACAACAAAGCCTAGGCTGAGACTACACACTGGGTCTGGAACTCAAGATTCGTGTCACAGAGTCTGCATACTCCCCAGTCAATGCCGAGGATTCATTCCTCCCGTTCAAACAACAAAAAGTAAAACCACAGACAGGGAACGATATGGAAAAGTCTTGACTGAGAAGTGAGAAGCCCATGACCGTCATGCGCAAGTATTCACTTCTTGAAGAGAGACCCTACTATATTGTGCATTCTTTGGGGGAGAGGCCCTGCTTGGGATGATGGGAACTTGGGGGTGAAAGGGTAGCTGTGGTTTATTAACTGGGAAAAACAGCCACAACTCCTTCTAAGAAGGTATTTACAACCAAGAGAATGCCTGTGTGTGGGGAGGGAAAGCCAGCGTTGGGTGCCTGCTATAGGAACCACTGGAGTTCTGATACCTCTTCTCAAATGAGGTCCCTGGGTTATTGGATCCTGGGTGTTTAAGATCCTTGGGGGCAGTGCCATGGGAGGAAGACAAATCCTAGGCCTTTCTCTGCCACATGCTAGTTGAGTGACTTGGGGCACATGACTGAAGGGGACTGAGCCAGCATTCTTACCTGTTGCATTCTTACCTGTTACAATGGGATAGCAAGGTTTTCCTTGTAGGGATCTTGTGAGGACTAAATAGAATGAGGTATGGAAAAGTGCATAATGCTAGATACACAGTAAGTGATCAATAACTCTAGTATGCAATATTACACATATAGGGACAGTATATAGATTAATACAGTGAACACCAGGGTACTCACCTCTTAGCATCCTTAATAAAATGTGGAACCCTGACTGCATTTCTGTCTCTGCCCACCTGGAGGTAACCCCAGTCCTATGGGTATCTTTATATTTTTACTGAAAGTGATGGGGAGAATATTGTTTGGATGCTTTTAAGCTTGATAACACAGTCTCTGTATTTTATTCTCTAACTTTATTTTTTGCCTCAAAATTATGTCTGTGAGGTTCATACTTGTTGATTTACATAGCTCTGGTTTGTTTCATTTTCATAACTTATTCTCTTGATGATGGATATTTAGGTTGTGTGAAGTTTTTTTCTACTACAATGAGTGCTACAATCACAGTAGTTTCTGTGTTTTTCCATTTCTCTCGTTTGTAAAATAAAATAAAAGCATCTTCTCTGCCTATATCACATATCCCTTACAACGACATTTTTTTTTTTTTTTTAAAGATTTTATCTAGGGACGCCTGGGTGGCTCAGTCAGTTAAGCCTCTGCCTTTGGCTCAGGTCATGATCCCAGGGACCTGGGATGGAGCCCTGCGTTGGGCTCCTTGCTCAGTGGGGAGCCTGCTTCTCCCTCTGCCTGCCCCTCCCGCTGTTTGTGCTCTCTCTCTCTGACAAATAAATAAATAAAATCTTAAAAGATTTTATTGATGATAAAGAGAGATAGCAGGGGAGAGAACAAACCCAGGGTCATTATAGCACCTTATGCTGTGAAAGCTCCTCCTAAACTCTCAAGACTTTCACCGATCTGAAATAGCACCATCATTGATAAAAAGCACTTTTTGCAGTAGCTAAAGCCCAATTGTTGTTTCTGCTTATCTTTCAAATAGGGTTTCAGATTCCACAGCTGAAGTTTCCCAAACCAAAGTTTTGCAAAACAAATTCGATTTTCAGTTTTCCATCCTGAGGTAAAAAAGAGTTCCTTGCAAAAACCTTGTACTTGCTGCCCGGTCATTTGTGGCTTTTTAGCGAATATCTCTATAGTCAGGATTTCCATGGATTTTTTTTTAAAGTTGAGGTTTTCCAACTGTAAAATTAGTCTAAGAGTTTTACATAAGGATTTGGAATCTGTAAATGCTCAAAGAAGAAAAACTCGCTCAGAAACAAGCACCGTTATCATCTTGGCACATTTCTTTTCCATTTTTTCCCACATGTTTATATAGCGGGGCTGTGCTGTCGTTCTAGTTTTGTTCCCTGCATTTTCCACTTAACATTATAATATAAGCTTTCCCTCTGTGGACTTAGAGTGGCCAAAATTTACCCAGAAAGGAAGTCTGTGTCTCCAAGGAAGCTCCTTCTCAGAAAGGAAAAAATTCTGTTCTTCACAGGGTTATGGGAAAAATGCCCGTTTGGTGGTTTAGGCTGTCCCTGAGTAACTGTTTATTAAATGTGCAAAAAAACTTCTATTTTCTGTGCTAGCTTGGTTACTATAAAGATAATGACTGGGGTAAATAATATAAAATGTGTGGGCTTCTATATGCATTTGTATGTAGTGTCTATATGATTAGATGTTTGCATTTATATACACACTCTCACACACAGAGACATACCCCTTTAGGGAAGAAGTTGCCATAGGACAGACAAAAAGTACCACACTACTATTATTTTACTATTTTGAAGAATCAGCCTGGCTTTATTTTGATTTTGTGTTATGATCTTAATCTCAGGCTTCTTCCAGGAAGGGGGTGAAGTAATTATTAATGATAGCTTGTAGTCCAAGTTAATTTGTTGTTGGGGGAACTAATTATCCATTCCAGGTGTTCTCCAACAGTGTAACAAGACAACCTGTAACAATTGACTGTTTAGTTTTTGATGAAGCTAATGAAAACCAATGAAACAGATTTGAGTTTACAATACAAGTAATTACAAGTAATTAAGGTATACTAGATTTGTAGTATGCAGAGAACCAGAATCTAGTTTACTCCGATTCAATGAATATGTTTGTAATATAAGTAGGAATCAAGTCAAGAAATCTGCCAAGGAAAATATGTTTTTAAAAAATAATCCATCATCAACTTTTAAAAAAGTTACATCATAGAATGTTGCCTAATATTTTAATCCATAAAGTATGTCAGGGGATGAATTTCCCCAGGCAAGGTACAACATACAGAGGAGCCAATTAGCTGTGAGTTACGGAATAGACTATTTTTTTGGAAGCGTTGAAATGCTTTTGAGAGTCAGAGTGAATACTAGTAAAATATACTCTCCAATTTACCTGAATTCACCAGGACCTCCTTTTCTGACTCCAGAGTATGTGACAGGTGCACCCCAGTCGCCACAGAGGATGTGGAAAACATCTCAATTCCAGGCTGGAATTCTGTGCAGCCTCGGCCAGCAAGGACTCATTCTCCTGGCCTTGGCCAGCCTGTCTCTGGGTTGTTTTACAAAGGTGAGCTGGGAGGCAAAGCAATCATTACTTTCTGACTCAGAGCTCAGCCTGGGCTGTGATTGGGGTGGTTTGATGAATGAGAAGTAACATTAGGAGTTAGTCGATTGAGGTATCCTTAGAAAAACCCTGGTTGCAGGAGGCCATGAGAGCCCAGATTAAGCCAGTGGCTGTGAAATGGAAAAAAGGAGGAGATCGGAGAGATACATGTTTGTAAAATAGGAAGGATTTCACAATATTTGGCTGTGGGTTGTATGGAACACGTCTTGTATAGGGCTCCAAGTCCTATTGCTCTCAACTGATTCCAGCCAGAGCCTTGGCTACGAGCTTCTTTGGGATTTTGAGCAGCTTCATGCATTTTTTTTTTTTTTAAAGATTTTATCCATTTATTTGACAGAGAGAGACACAGCTAGAGAGGGAACACAAGCAGGGGGAGTGGGAGAGGGAGAAGCAGGCTCCCCGGGGAGCAGGGAGCCCGACGCGGGGCTCGATCCCAGGACCCTGGGATCACGACCTGAGCCGAAGGCAGACGTTTAATGACTGAGCCACCCAGGCGCCCCAGCTTCATGCATTTTCAACCCAACAACAATGTTGGGCTAGAACTATGTGCTTCTACCTTCCTGCCCTGGGGCTTCTGTGCCCTTCAGGGCCTGCTTGGCACTCAGTATTCCTAACAGGGGGATTTTGGAGAATCAATACCCTGTGGAGCCTCCCCTGACCAGTGGAACTGGGAGCCAACAGACACATGCTTCTTTTCTGTTTTTCTAGTGGGGAGACTGGAGGTACGTTTGATAAGGTGATCGAGCACCCAGTAGCCTATAGCGATGGCCAACTTGATATCAATCACATCCTTGTAGTGGTCTCCGTCCTCTCCTGCTCTCCTCTCCTGCGCCTCACTTCTGACCCCTGGGATCCCACTACCAGACAAACTACTTGAATGTAAGCCATTGTCTCTAGCTCTGCTTTTGGGATAAGCTAGGTAGGAGAGGTTGGGCTTGTGGACACAAGAGGATGGTGGGCTTGTGAAGAGGAAAGGAAAACCACGGATCGGAGTCAGGCTGATGCATTCAGGTTGGGTTGCACAAGGATGGAGACAGCAAATGGGACTCTGGTTACAGAAAACCCAGTTGGCAGTTCAGTGATAGTGCTAGCCAGAGCGTTCCTGAGATTAGAACCGAGGTTTCTGAGTTCCTAACTCTAGGTTCTGATACCTGCAATGATGATTCTTCAGTTGCTTTTGTTTCTCAGGGGGTAACCGTCTGTAGTGGTTATCTATTGCTCCAGAACAAGTCCTGCAAAAACGTGGAAGCTTAAAACAACAAACACATGATCTCACACGGTTTCTGAGAGTCAGGAATGTAGGCGTGTGTAGCCAGGTCAGAGTCACTCATTAAATGGTTGCAGTCAAGTTGTTGGCTGGGACTTCTGTATATAAAAAGTTGACTGGGAGGTCTGCTTCCAGCTAAACTCGCAGTGCTATTCTCAGAGACTTCATTTCCTCACTACATGGGCCTCTCCACGGGGCTCTTCACAACATGGCTTCCCACAGAGAAAAACATGTATTAGGGAAGAGAGAACACCCAAGACAGAAGCCATAGTTTCTCATTCAGCTTGGAAATGATGTACCATCCCTTTTGTCATATGCTGTTGGTCTCACAGACAACCTTGGTACAATCTGGTAAGGGGAATACACAAGGGTATGATTACTGGGAAGCAGGGATCATTGGGGATCATCTTGGAGCATGCAACCACGCAGTATTCATTTCCTTTTGAAGAGATATTTATTATATATGTAAAGTATGCACTTTCTAAACATAAAAATCAAACATTGCCATAATTTTAAATGAGTAAAACTCTTCCTAATGCCCTACTCCCAGGTCCAGTCCTCATAGATAATCACCTTTAGCTGTTTGTTTTCTTTTTCCTAGTGTTTAACAACTGTATTTAAAAACTATAAATAGTATACTTTAATCTCTAAACTTGTCAGAGATTTTGTTCACTTACACAACTCCCACTTCCATTACCCTTCTACCTCCCGAATGTGTTATGTAATTATTTTTAATTCCTCTACTGGTTGCCTTAGTAGTATAAAGCATGTACTTGAACATCTGTTTCTGATCAATCACATGTAAACATTATCTCTTGACTCCACTATATAAGGTGTGAAATTTAGTAACACTTCGCCTCACTTCTGACTTGTCAGCTATGCCATTCCTTAGAGAAACCTTGGAGGTCAGCAATATTTACCTTCTGTTGTGTAAGTACACTTGCTTTTATTGCATTTAGAAAACAGCTGTGCAGGTCTCTAGCAGAATGACGTTGCTGAAGCCAGCCCTCTGTATATTCAAGGAAAAGTGGTACAACATTTAGTTCTGACCTTCCTGGCAGCCTAACTCTTCAAAGAGAAGACCTATTATCTGTTTTACAATGGAAAAATGTTAGCCTAGACTCCCTTAGAAGGAGAAAGGATCTGTGTCTTTGAAGAGCTCATGATTTAACCACCATTTTACTAAGAATAGCAACCATTTATTAAGCATTGTCTATATGCCAGGGACATACATTATCTCTTTCTCTCAAACAACTTTGAAAAGAAGTTGCTATTAACTCCATTTTTATAGACAAACAGGCTCAGCAAGTTAAGACAACTTCTCTGAAGTCACCTAGCCAGGAAATTCAAAATTAGGATTTGAACCTAGGACTGCTGAGCTCCAGGCCATTGCGTCCAAAGAGTTTCTCTCTGTGGCTTGATGAATAAATATGGCGACATTTCAAGAAAGCTCAATTTTTTTCTTAACTGTTTTCTCAATTGCAAGAGTGTTTTCAAAAGTAGCATTTGGCATAATTCTCATCTTCCCTCATGTACAATACTATTTTAAGAAGTCAAGGCTTGTTTATTGGGAGAAAGCTGGTATAGAATTTTGAAGGACTCTCTTGCAAATGATGGATCTATAACCTTGTGGAGAGAAAGGGGCAAGTTTTTGTTTTGTTTGTTTTTTTAAAATGAGACTGAAATTTGAGTGTATCCCCAGGGATAGGGGACCATATTTGATGAATTAGAGTAAATTAGTGCATGAGTGTTACTTAAAAGTGAGACTTAGACAATTCAGATCTGCAAGGATTAATCAATTACTATAATATGTGTAGGATATTGCCAAGGAATTCTTCCAAAAGATAGGATTTGGGAAAAATGAGTCACCTACTTGTCCGTTGAATTTTTATTTTGGGGGTGCCTGGGTGGCTCAGTTGATTAAACGTCTACCTTCAGCTCAGGTCACCATCTCAGGGTCCTGGGATCGAGCCCCGGGTCACGCTCCCTGCTCTCAGGGGAGCCTGCCTCTCTCTCTCTTCCCTGCTCATGCTCTCTTGCTATCTTTCTCTCTCTCAAATAAATACATAAAATCTAAAAAAAAAAGGAAATTCTTATTTTGATAGACATCCCAGCATTATGTGTGCTAGCAAAGGAAACAAACAAAATCACGCACACAAAAAACCAAACAAAAAAATAGATGGGAGGTGCAAATAAAAGGCTAAATAAATTATGATACATGCATGAAATTGAATCTGTTACGTCCCTGTAGAGAACAAAATGGAGTCTCTCATGTCAAGCAGGAGCCTGTGTCAAGCAATGACACAAGCAGTTAAGGTACTGCAGCTAGGAGATACCGCCGGGATCCGCGTCAGCCGACACCCCAAAACTGATAACGAGCAGAACCAGAGCAGGTCTGCAGGGGCTGAGACCGATTCAATTCCTTGTAAAAAGGGGAGGATTTTGGCAGCAAACTGTCAGGCTCTTCAGACCTTACCCTTCCACCTCTGACCATTTAAAAAAGGCAGCTGCTGCCGAAGGCTCTGCCGAATGTATCTCCGACCAGATCTGAGATCCTTCCCTGCTTGAACATCAGAAGCAGTAAGTGCGGGGCGCCTGGGTGGCTCACTCCTTAAGCGTCTGCCTTCGGCTCAAGGTCATGATCCCAGAGTCCTAGGATCGAGCCCCGCATCGAGCCCCACATCGGGCTCCCTGCTTGGCGGGAGGCCTGCTTCTCCCTCTCCCACTCCCCCTGCTTGTGTTCCCTCTCTCGCTGTCTTTCTCTCTCTGTCAAATAAAAAAAAGAAAAAGAAGAAGAAAATCTTTTCTTCTAACACTTAGTTGTGGACCCCAGTTACTGACACAGAGCTCCTAAATCCTTTGGAATTTCCTAGGTGATAGCAGTGTCTTTTGTTCTAATGAGGTGGTTCTTGGTGGGCCTCTGTGGGGATGGTCACCAGAAAGACCAAGACAGGATTTAGAAGCTTGGAATTTTCGGTCCCACCTTCCATTCACAAGAGAGGGGAGAGGGGCTGGAAATAGAGTTACTAGAGGCTCATGCTGACCTATCAAACCTCTATAAAAATCTGAATACTGTGGTGTTGAGTAACTTCCAGGTTGGTGAACACACCCATGAACGGGGAAGATGGTGCACCCCAACTGTACAGGGACAGAGGTTCCTGTGCTTAAGGCCCTTTCGGTCCTCACCCTATGTATCTCTTCATAAGGTTGTTCACCTGCATCTTTTATTATATAACAAACTGGTAAACGTGTTACCCTGAGTTCTGTGAACTGTCCTAGCAAATGACTGAATCCACAACAGTGGGTCATGGGAACCTCTTCTTTGAAATGAAGTCAGACAGAAGTTGGGGGTAACCTGGAGACCTACTACCTGGGATTGGCCTCTGAAGTAGGGGACAGTCTCGTGAGACTCTGCCCTGAAAGCTGTGGGGTTGGCGCTAACTCCGATTAGTGTCAGAATTGAATTGAATTATGGGACACCCTGCTGGTGTGGAATTGCTTGATGTGTGGAAAACCCACACGGCTGGTGTCAGAAGTGTCGAGGGTGGTAGTAGTAAAGGAGAGGAAAGGAGAAACACGGGAGTGTGGCTTTCTGACGCGAGAGGTGATTGTTCCATTCTACTTGATGTTTTCTGCAGAGTTTGAATATTAAGGGAGATGTTTCCTTTGGAAGAAGAGCATATAAGGTGTGTTGAATGTCATTGTCCCCATCTTGTCCTTTCTCAAGCAATATGATAAATATTTGAATTTCAAATATATTTGAAAAATATTTGAAATTCTGTTTTTTATGTAATAAAATGCATAAATAAAATCAAGATCATTGGAAACATACTTTCACCCCAGAATACAGATGACCAAAGGGCCTTATTTCACAAAAATGAATGCAGTTTAAAATCTTGGTTAGAAACCTTGCTTTTCTTCTTTTATTCTTTCCAGTAAAATTGAGACTTTTGTTACAATGAAGACAAGAAGCAAATAATTAAACCCAAATGAGAACTTGCCCAAGAAAGTTTTTATTTATTTATTTTTTTAGGCAGGCTCAAATATAAAAATAAAAATCAGCCAACATGCTAACTTTAGTGTTGTCCTTCTGCTTCTCAAGATGAAGTGTACTGATGGCAAATACTTAAAAAACAGTGGCCTAAAGAAATTGTAGAAGGAATTTCCCCAGAGGCAGGGACGCAATCTTAGTCTGGGATCAACAACATTATCATAAAACAGAGTCCTCTCTGTTTTCACAGAAATTGATGATTATCAAAAGAATTTTAGAATTACTAAAAAAAACTTAGGGCCAACAGACTGAGGATGGAGAAAGGGCAGATACTTAACTAAATTCCTTTACATGGGTCATTTGGAGGTTGGGAAGAATTGATTTGTTACATTTGTCTTTAAACTCTCTCTCTTCCTCCTTCTCACACTGCCTTAAATTTTTCTGTCCTTGTGTCTTCCATGGCTGTTAAGAATGAATGAGCTTAGTTGATAATTAGACTAAATGACTCTTCCTTGGGAGTCATTAATCAACAATGCCAGGTTTCTTAGAGGAAGGACTCAATTCAAAAGGACTTTTTTGAATTCTCTGAAAGACAGGCTCTCAAGGCTGTTGAAGGTGATTGAAGAAGAAAGGCTAGCCTTTCGGAATGCCTCAGTGCTCTCTGTTAAGTAGAGGGAATGGGACTGGTGGGACAAAGTAAAGCACGTCTCCTTTCTCTGCTCAGTGAATGTAAAGCACGTATTTTATTTTTCTGTTCAGCATCCATGTTTTGGGGGAATTACCCCTCCTCCATGTCATTCTATGTCATAGGGCTGTAGATCCCTGGACCCCAGCCATGACCATGGGGGATGGGGGAGAGAATAGGTGGTAGGCACCTGACCCAAGCTAAGCCAATCAACTTCTCCGGGGAGTTGAAACTTTAGGGGAAATACCAGATAGAAGATGGTTTGGAGATGGGCCACCTGGTGGCTGGACCCCAAGCAGCTGTCCCTGAATTCATATTCCTCAGGTACCCAGGGCGACCCTGCTTCCTGTCCTGGTGGCTGTGGTGTTTGGTTCTTCCTTCACAATGCTGAGAAATCAGAAAACCCATAATATTTTCAATAAACCCCTCTTTTTAGCTTACTATGGTGATGGGGTTTTGGAGTATAAGTGTGGTTCAGTGGGGTGGAGTCTGGAGCCAGTGACCAAGAAAGAATTCTTGAGATGTCTTTGGTGCAAAACGGTGGTTTTGTTAAAGAACTGGGACAGGGCCCGTGGGCAGAAAGAGCTGCTGCCCTGCGATTGTGAGCAGTGGCTGATTATATACTATGGGGTTGGGGGAGCTAAGGAAAAAGGTTTCAAAAGAACTTTCATATGCTAAAGAGGACCTATCTACAAGATTCTGAGGCCTTGCCATTGTCAAGTTAAGGTTGTTTTTCCCCTCTAGCAAGGCATTAACATTAAGATAGTTGGAAGATTCCTGGAAGAATGTCACACATCCCACCCTGGAGTGGGGTGGGGGGGAGTTGCAGAGTGTCCACTTATGCTTTGTCTTCCCCCAGCCTTCTGCTCCCTCATCATTTAGAAAAACTAGGATTTAGGGGCATCTGGGTGGATCAGTTGGTTAAGCATCTGACTTTAGATTTTGGCTCAGGTCATGATCTCAGGGTTGTGAGATTGAGCCCTCGGTTGGGCTTGATCCTGGGTGTGGATCCTGCTTAAGATTCTCTCTTTCCCTCTTCCTCTGCCCACCTGCTACCCCTGCTCTCTCTCTCTCTCTCTGAAAAAAAAAAGAAAAACTAGGGTTTAGATGTTTAAGCATATATTTGGTAGAGTGCTGACAGATGAATTTTTACTTTATTGCTATATTTCCTAAATCAGTATTTCATCTTTAATCATCTGAATTTTTAATGATGATTTAGAATATTTCACTTATTTGGGTCATTGAAATGGATATTTAATAAAACGGCTATTATGATTTCAGATAGTCAAACACTAATGCCTTTTTTCATGAAGGAGATAGATAAATCCTTTTCAAGATCACCAGCCAAAACAAAGCAAGTTCCAATTTTGTTAATCTGTGCATGTATTTTACAACTCTGGACTTTCAGTGACTTTATCATTTCTTAATAGAAATAATTAACCTGTATCAGTCAGAACAATGATTCTCAACCTGGGGCAATTTCGTCCCCCAGATGACATGTGCAGATGTCTGTGGATGTTTTTTGGTTGTCACAAATGGGTTGGGGGAGAGGCTACTGGCATATAACGGGTAGAGGGGGTGCTTTAAACACTCTACAGTAGGAATGGCAACCCCCCACAATAAAGTGTTGTCCAGCCCCAAATATTAATAATGGTGCTGAGGTTGAGAAGCCCGAGGAAGGCAAATGCTCCTTGAGAAGAAACAATTTCACCCCAAACTTAGTTCAAGATTGAAAGCGCCCTTTAAGGCATTACCATATTCCCAGACCTTAGGTTCAATGACATATTCCCCACAGGCTTTGTGGCATTCTGTTTGACAGCTTAAGTCTAGACTTTGTCATTAACTGAAGTTTGACCTGTGCCTCAGATTCTTTTCTGGGAAAACAAATAGTGAGATGATTGAGAGGTTTCTGGTGACATTATATGATTCATGAAGAGCAGTTCTGAATCTTAAACACTTGTGAGAGAGATGACACCGGGCTTAGGCTTTTGTGAACATTTAACCATGTAGAGAAGATCTGAATCCAAAGATGTTGCCTCCCCGTGCCTGGCCATATCTGGTACAGCCATGTAGTGCTCAGGAGCTGGGCGATGAATGGCTTCATTGTGTCTCCTAGAGAGTCTCACTGATGCCTATTGTTCCTCTCATCCCTTACATGAAAGCTCTGATCTCAGCCCGCTCCTCAAATTACATCCATCTTTTGGCCATCTCCTTCTCTTTTCTTTCCTTCCTTCCTTCCTTCTTTCCCTACTTCCTTCCCTCCTTCCTTCCCTTTCTTTCTTTCTTTCTCTCAGATTTTATTTATTTATTTGAGAGAGAGAGAGCAAGAGAGTGAGAGCAGGAGTGGGATGAGGGGCAGAGGGAGAAGCAGGCTCCCTGCTGAGCTGGGAGCCCCATGTGGGGCTTGATCCTAGGACCCTGAGATCATGAGCTGAAGGCAGATGCTTAATCCCCTGAGCATGCAGGTGCACCTCCTCCTCTTTCATTTCACTCACTTGGTTCTCAGGTCTATGTTTCAAAGATTTTTTTATTATTATTATTATTTTTAATTTTTTTATTTTTTTAAAGACTTTATTTATTTATTCATGAGAGACAGAGGGAGAGAGAGAGAGAGAGAGAAGCAGAGGGAGAAGCAGACTCCCAAGGAGCAGGGAGCCCGATGCGGGACTCGATCCCAGGACCCTGGGATCATGACCTGAGCCGAAGGCAGATGCTTAACCATCTGAGCCACCCAGGCGCCCTCTCAGGTCTATGTTATCATAAATCTCCATCTCAAATCCTCATCTTTCTCATGAGTGCTGATTTCCAACAGTCTTTTAGGCATCTCCACATGGATGGTGATCATAATGATGATGATAATAATAGGAATAATAGTGAAGCTAGCTAACACTATTGATCTCTTGTTATCAGCAAAGCTCTTCATTTTTATCAGCTTATTTAACCCTCAGAGGTACTCAGAGGTTAAGCAACTTGTTCAAGATCAAACAATTAGTATATAGTACATCTGCGACACAAAACTGTTAATGTTCAAAATTCCACTTGTCCCTGATGGATGGATTAGTTTCTTTCTTACACAGCTTATCTTGCTGGGTTCCTTGAAATGATAGATGCCATCCATTAGGCTAGAGCTCTTAAATCCTCCTCTCATCTCCTTATATTTACAACTGATCAGTTTCCAAGAATTTACTGTCAAATCCATCTTTTCTTTACCCCACCACTCCTACTGTCATTGTTTCTACTGCAGATCTTCATCACTTCATCACTCCCTATCTGACAATCGCTCCTGAACAAAATGACCTGCTTTGAAATTTTCCTCCCTGGTATTCATTCTGCTACCTTATTTTTTCTTATATCAGAGTCCTTACTCTGGCATTCAATGCCCTCCATGATGGAGGCCCACCTGTAATACCGACCCAGAGTGGTTTTCATTGTTTATCATATCATATACATCTTAAGTTTCTTGAGTTCATCCCTTTTTTTTGTTTTGTTTTTTAAAGATTTTTTTTTATTTATTTGAGAGAGAGAGAGAGAACACAAGCAGGGGGAGCAGCAATGGGAGAGGGAGAAGAAAGCTTCCTGCTGAGCAGAGAGCCCGATGTGGGGCTCCATCCCAGGACTCTGGGATCATGACCTAAGCCAAAGGCAGACGCTTAACCAAATGAGCCACCCAGGCATCCCTGTCCTCTCATTCCTAATGGTAATATAAGACCATACTTACTGTGGTTGAGAAGCTAGCTTACCTCTTCCTTGCACTTACAGAGCAATACACGGACTCCTTATTAAGAGGACATAGGCTTCTTGTGGTGCTCAGGACAGATCTGCTTTCCTTTCTTTATTCATGTTTCTTTACCCTGGAATGTCCATTCTCTGTCCCCACCATTTCTCTGACTACCAAGAACTTTCTCTGATAGACCTTCCTCAAGTCAGAAGTATTTATTCCTTCTGTGATCCCAAAGAATATTTTAATGTTTGTTACTCATATATATTGTAAGCTTCTCAGACAGGGACACTGTGACTTATTCATTTTTGCATTTTCTGAGCTCTCATCCATTACGGGTTGATATGTATGTAACTGCTTACATATAGAAAGAGCTCAGTAAATATTTGATGATAAATTGTATCTCTTTATAATTGGTTAATGTAGAATGTACATGGAGTACAAGGAAGCAAATTTACACAGTGCTGAAGTTTTCATTTCAGTAACAATTCATGGGTATATGTACAGGGTTATTAATTATGATGTTATTTCTAATAATAAAATATTGGGAAAAAAGAATTGTATCTCTTGAAGTTCCTTTTAGATCTCTGATTCTAAAATTATCATTCATTATTTATTTCTTTAAATAAAGAAAGAATTGCTTTGGGATAAATATTTCTCCCTGAGGGTAGAAATATGTTAGGGCTATTCTACAAACTAAAAGTACATAAAGAGTTTAATCATGGTATAATTAAGAGCTAGAGTTTTATGGAAATGCCAGTGAATTTTGCCACAAAAGAATAATGAGCTTCTTTCTTATGAAAACAATATGATCTGTGGGACATTACTTTTAAAGGAAGTGAGAACTGTGCATAAAAATGGTCAGCTTCATTAACAGTGCAATTAAAAATTTTTTTCTTTTGTTTTTATTTTCTGTTACGAAAGTAACCTAGACAAGATACTGATTAAGCATGAAGTCAGGACTCAAGATATCCCATGTATTTATTTTAGTTTGTTTGTATTAGTAACTTCAATACTTAGTGATAGAAAAGTTTGCAGCGCAAATGAACATCCAGGTCTCCTTTCCTTCTTAGGAACACAGGACTACACAGGACTTGGACCTAAGCAGAGCCATGTGATGGTTCTGGCCAAGAAAATTTGAATAGGAGTGATGTGTGACAGTGGAAAAGCCAACATGTTTCTTGCATTCTCTTCCCTTGTCTTAGCAATCATAGAAGAGACTGTGGGCTGAAATGACAGAGATGCAAAGTTAAAGCAGCCTTAATTATATATGTGTTTGGGGGCGCCTGGGTGGCTCAGTTGGTTAAGCGACTGCCTTCGGCTCAGGTCATGATCCTGGAGTCCCAGGATCGAGTCCTGCATCGGGCTCCCTGCTCGGCAGGGAGTCTGCTTCTCCCTCTGACCCTCCCCTTCCTCATGTGCTCTCTTTCTCTCTCTCATTCTCTCTCTCTCAAATAAATAAATAAAATCTTAAAAAAAAAGAAATTATATATGTGTTTGTTTGTTTTTTGGCAAGTAATTATTTTGTCTGTTTACCAGAAACTTAAAGCAGACATAAATGAACAGGAATACTTGGAGGATGACCGTGATTGAAAAACATTTCAACATATCCAGATTCTAGTTAGAACAGTATGGTATCATATAATATAAATAACTGTTCAGTGAAATTTCCATTTATTTTAATAATAAAATTTTTTTCTTTCTTATATGTGAATAAACCCATATTTTGCTTTAAAATTAATAATCACAGTTGAAAAAGTAATAGTTTATTTTTCTAATCAAGTGACTGACTTGCTGAATATTAAAGGCTCAACAAATGTTGCATCTTATTATTTTCATCAAACAACAAGTGTTTCTATTTTGGTTATTCCTGGTAAATAGTAGTTTTTTTCTCCACTGGTTTCCATTTGCCAAGCAGTTTAGCAGATGGACAGTTTAACATGGTCTTTTTTTTTTTAAAAGATTTTTATTTATTTATTGAGAGAGAGAGAATGGTAGAGAGAGAGCATGAGAGGGAGGAAGGTCAGAGGGAGAAGCAAACTCCCTGCTGTGCAGGGAGCCCGATGCAGGACTCAATCCTGGGACTCCAGGATCATGACCTGAGCCAAAGGCAGTTGCTCAACCAACTGAGCCACCCAGGCACCCAGCAATCTTTTCTTTAAAGTCCATCCCAGGACTTCTTTATTATGGTTGGCCAAGAGTCCTGCTTTGGCTGCCACACTTTTGTTCTGCTGCATATAATATTCCTGAACTCTCATGGATATTCTTTGCATCATTAAAATATACATATATATTTTTAAAGATTTATTTATTTATTTTAGCGAGAGTGGGGGGCAGAGGGAGAGGGACAGAGAGAGAATCTCAAGTAGACTTCCCACTGAACACAGAGCCCGACACAGGGCTCCATCTCACGACCCTGAGATCATGACCTGAGCCAAAACCAAGAGCTGGATGCCCAAACGACTGAGCCATCCACGTGCCCCTCATTTAAAAATATTTTTATAAGCAATGTTCTGAACAGGTGGTCTCATCAGGGTTTACTTCTTCTGTTATGTGGTCTGTAACACTGTCCAAAAAGGAGGTTTCTGTAAATTTATTGTATGCTCCAAGAATTTCCTTACACTGTTTTATCTGATCAGATCCTGGTATTTGTGCAGCTGTATTCTTTTGGTACATTTATTAGCTACCCTTTCTGATGATGCATGAGTTTCCATTTGGCTCTGGAAAAGCAACTGTTCATCCTTTGCTTGAACGACTCCAGGGAGGCCTGATGTCTTAAGTATAGGCTTTCCCATCCACCAGTATGAGGCTGGGAGGCTGTACTGCCCCTATAATAACCCACTTAACAGATGAGGAGACTGAGACATAGAGAAATTTTTTTTAAGATTTCTATTTATTTATCTGAGAGAGAGCAAGAGAGAGTGAGAGAGAGCACAAGCAGGGGGAGGGGCAGAGGAAGTGGGAGAAGCTGATTCCCCGCTGAGCAGGGAGCGCAATGCGGGGCTTGGTCCCAGGGATCCCAGGATGCCCGGATGAGCCAAAGGCAGATGCTTAACTGACTGAGCCACCCAGGTGCCCCGACATAGAGAAATTTAACTCATCTAGGGTCACAGAATTCATAAGGTTTAGAGCTGGGATTTAAACCTATATTTGATCTGATACCAAGGTTCATTTACTTCCTGCATATGCTCTAGAGTCATTTGGTATATTCACATATTTGTAACTTCTAAGTCAATGCAAAAGTAGAACTGGGTTCTACGGTGTCAAGTGTAAAATTTTTTTATTTATTTATTTTTAAAGATTTTATTTATTTATTTGAGAGAGAGAGAATGAGAGATAGAGAGCATGAGAGGGAAGAGGGTCAGAGGGAGAAGCAGACTCCCTGCTGAGCAGGGAGCCCAATGTGGGACTCGATCCCGGGACTCCAGGACCATGACCTGAGCCGAAGGCAGTCACTTAACCAACTGAGCCACCCAGGCGCCCTCAAGTGTAATATTTTTAAAAGGAGCATGGGGAATTTCTTGGGATTTATAGAAACTTTATTTTCTTGGGGGCAAAAGGGGAAATTTCTGGTTCATGTGACCTACTTCATTTTTAAAGTACCCATAAATTGGGCACAGAATAGGATTAGAGCAAAGTCCTTGTAGGATTTAGGAATGATGATGTGATTAATATGTCTTGATTTAACAGTGATGACAGCGTACAATAATTAGCAGCTTAATAAATTAAATTTCATTAATATGTCTTTTGGGAAGGACTCTTTGTCAGATTAAGTAAGACTCTGTGCTTTGATTGCCTATGAAGTTTTGAACTGAGCTTGGCTCTCCACTATGAGAATCAAATCCCAAAGTCCTGGCTTTACTCATCCGTCATTTCTTTGACTCCTTAGGGAATCATGACTTTAATGAAGACGAATCCTATTATTTTAAGCATTTATTCTTGGCAATAAAAATCCAACCAGGACCCTAAGTAATGAACTGGAAAATGATTACACCGTATTAAAGGTATTAGTTGGTATTATTTGCTTTTGGGACATTTTATTATACCTTTTTGGGTGGTAGAAATATAAGAAATACTAATTCTTCAGGGCTCCCTGAAAAATCTGGGAGTCTGCAGGCAGGGAAAAATACGAGATGACCTCAGACATTTTGTTGGGCCAAAAATTAAGGGAAATACTCAAAGACTAATGGGTGTGTGTGTGTCACAGGAATATTCAAGTCAGCTTGAAGGGACTCCTCTTATCAAAATTGGGGAACTATTTGAACATTAAAAAAGAATATTGACTGTGACTAACAGTGGAAAGAAGAACTTTATAGTCATTTCAGAGGACCAATACATCATAGAAACGGTGTATGCAGGTTAAGGACTTGATCTAAGTTTGAATCCTGACTCCATTATCTTTTTTTTTAAGATTCATTTATTTATTTGAGAGAGAGAAAGAGAAAGAGAGAGAAACCCAGGCAGACTCCATGCTGAGTGTGGAGTCTAATGCTGGGCTTGATCTCAGGACCCCGAGATCATGACCTGAGCCAAAACCGAGTCAGATGGTTAACCGACTTTGCCACCCAGGCGCCCTTCCATTATCTTTTGCTGTTAAGGTCTTAAAACTTTCCATGCCTCAGTTTCCATGTCTGTAAAATGGTAATAATAACAATAATACCTACCTCAGAGTAGTGATAAGAGGATTAACTAAGGTAACATAAGTAAAGTGTTTAAAATAGTCCCGGGACATAGCGTGTGCTAAATACATTCTATTTGTTATTATTGTCTATAATACTATACCAGCCTTGGGCTTTTGTTGTTGTTATGGCAAATTGTTTTATTTTTTTTCCCCAACTTTATTGAGGTATAATTGATCTGTAACATTGTGTAAGTTCAAGGCAGACAACATATTGACTTGATGCACATATATTGTGAAATGATGACCACAGTTAAGTGTTAACTAGCACCTCTATCACCTCACATAATTACCATTTCCTTTTTGTGGTAAGAATGTTTAAGATCTACTCTCTTAGTAACTTTCAAGTATATAATATAGTAGTGTTAACTATAATCACCATGCTGATATTAGGTCCTCAGAAATTACTTATTTTATAACTGGAATATTTTTTACCCTTTGACCATCATCTCCAGGTCCTGGCAGCTGCTACCATTATTCTACTCTCTTGCCTTGTAGTGTCTATTTTTTTAAAATATTTTATTTATTTATTTGACAGAGAGCAAGAGTGAGAGAGATCACAGAGAGGGAGAAGCAGCCTCCTTGCTGAGGGTAGAGCCAGATGGGGGACTTGATCCCAGGACCCTGAGATCATGACCTGAGCCAAAGGCAGACGCTTAACTGACTGAGCCACCCAGGTGTCCCTCCTTGTAGTGTCCTTAACTAGCTTTGGTATAAGGGTAATGCTGGCATTATAAAATGTGTTTGGGAGTGTTCTCTTCAATTTTTTTTTTTCTTGAAGAGTTTGAGAAGGTTTGGTATTAACTCTTCTTTAAATGTTTGGTACAATTCACCAGGGAAACCATCTGGTTCTGGGTTTTTCACTGTTGGGAGATCTCTGATTACTGATTCAATCTCCTTACTTGTTATTAGATTTTCCATTTCTTCATAATTTAGTCTTGGTAGGTTGTGTGTTTCTAGGAATTTATCTATTTCTTCTAGGTTATCCAATCTGTTGACATAATTGTTCATAGTACTCATTTATGATCCTTTGTATATTTGTGATATAAGATGTGATATTTCCTTTTTCTTTTCTAATTTAATTTATTTGAGTCTTCTCTCTTTTTTTCTTACTTAGTCTATCTAAAGGTTTGTCAATTTTGTTCGTCTTTTCAAAAAACCAGCCCTTGGGCGCCTGGGTGGCTCAGTTGGTTAAGCGACTGCCTTCGGCTCAGGTCATGATCCTGGAGTCCCGGGATCGAGTCCCGCATCGGGCTCCCTGCTCAGCAGGGAGTCTGCTTCTCCCTCTGACCCTCTTCCCTCTCGTGCTCTCTCTCATTCTCTCTCTCTCTCAAATAAATAAATAAAATCTTAAAAAAAAACAAAAAAAAACAAAAAAACAAAAAACCAGCCCTTAGTTTCATTGATCTTTTCTGGTCTCTATTTCATTATTTCAGCTCTGATCTTTGTTATTTCCTTTCTTCTGCTAACTTTGCAGCCCTGGGCTTTCTTACTGTGGACTTAAAACAAAACAAAACAAGAGTGCACTTCTCATTGGATTTTTATTATAGCTGAGTTGCTATCAAATACAGTAAGTCATCTCAGAGGTCCCTGTGATACCAGGAAGATGGTGAAATAAAAAGTTGTCAGATAGAAAATCTGTGGAACTCTCTCTGCTGTGTTAAGAGCAGTTCTGTGGTTCACTGGCCTGTGAGACTTCAGACGCAAGCAGAGGGATTGGGTGTGAGCTGCAGGGGTGGGGGTGGGGGGTCCCAATGCAGAAGCCACAACTGGCCTCCCACTGTTTCCTAATTGCGAATCAGTCCTGAAAATGGGATAGTGCTCCCAATGAAGAGATGATTGAAGGCTGAGAGTAGAAACCCCAGAGGCCCAGAGGATTAAAGAGCAGCCTGGACAGGGGTAGTTAGGGAGAAGCGATCATGTAGTCAGCAAACCTCCAGTGTTGAGTTGGGCCAGTTGAAGTTTGCTTGGCTGTCGATTTCCCTGCGTGACTCCTAGGAAGTGCCTCATCAAGAAGCCTGTGAGGAATCACATTACCTGCCCTTCTCTCTTTCTGGAACCTTATAAGACATCTGTCTTAATCGTACTTCAATTCATATTCATTGAGACTGTATTTGAAGTAGTATTAATTCACCATAAAACTTCTTAGCCTTCCTTTAACTCCTTTGGAAAACCCACCTATAGGAGTGGAAGTGGAGAAAGAACATTTTTGTCTCCAGGTCAATTTCACATTTCATTGTTAAAATGATCTATGTGTCTAGAAATCGTGTTTAGTACCAAATGCAACTTCAGTTTTCTTAAGGTACGATAATCACACAGGTAGGGTGTGTGGTTCAGATTTTCACTAAATGCAAAACTTGCCTGGGACAGAGCAAATGCCTAAATCAAGGGAGAGCAACGTTAGTCCGTATTTTAAGCTTTCCACTGGTGTAGTTGGTCATATGACAGAGTCTGAAGGTCAAATAGATTGTGTGTGCACTTGGGTACATTATTTCATTTTTCTGAAACTCAGTTTCTCCATACATCAAAGGCTGCACATGGTGGCTGTGAGCATACTCCAGTCTCTGTTTAGTTCTCCTTTTTTTTGGTTTTATTCAGAAAAATTGTTTTAGAGCAAGTTTAGGTTTCCAGCAAAATTGAGGGGAAGGTACAGAGATTTCCCATATTTCGCCTGCCTCCACACCTATATAACCTCCCCCATTATCAACATCCCCCACCCAGTTGGTACATTTGAAACAGTTGATGATCCTACATTGACATATCATAATCACTCAAAGCCCATAGTTTACTTTATGATTCACTCATGGCGTTATATGTTCTCTGGCTTTGGACAAATGTGTGATAACATGGATCCATCATTATGGTATCACTCAAGAGTATTTTCACCGCTCTAAAATTCCTGTGCTTCAACTATTCACAACCCCTACTTCGCTCCTCAGCTACCACTGATTTTTTTACTGCTCCATAGTTTTGCCTTTTCCAGAGTGTCATATAGTTGGAATCAGACAGATGTAACCTTTTTGGATTGGCTTCTTTCACTTTGTAATATACATTTAAGTTTCCTCCATGTCTTATCATGGCTTAATAACTCATTTCTTTTTCGTGCTGAATAACATTCTGTTCTCTGAATCTATCACATTACCCTACTGAAGTCATCTTGGTTGCTTCCAAGTTTTAGCAATTATGAATAAATCTCCTATAAATATCTGTGTGCAGGTTCTTATGTGGACAAAAGTTTTCAACTCCTTTGCCTAAACACCAAAGAATGTAATTGTTGGATTGTATGGTAAGAGTATGTTTAGTTTTATAAGAAACTGCCAAACTGTCTTTTATAAAATAGCTATACCATTTACATTCCCACCACCAATGAATGAGAATTCCTCTGTTGCTCCATATCCTCTCCAGCATTTAGTACTTTCAGTGTTGTGGATTATGGCCATTCTAATACGTGTGTAGTGGTAACTTATGGTTGTTTTAATTTGCATTTCCCTGATAACATACAACATGGATCATCTTTACATATGCTTATTCGCCATCTGTACATCTTCTTCGATGAAGTGTCTGTTAAAAGTCTTTGGTCCATTTTTGAATTGGCTTTTGTTTCTTATTGTTGAGTTTTAAGAGTTCTTTGTATATTTTGGGGAACAGTCTTTTATCAGATGTGTCTTTTGCAAATATATTCTCCCAGTCTGTGGCTTGACCTCTCATTCTCTTGACAGCGTCTTTTACAGAGCAGAAGTTTTTAATTTTAATGAAATCCAGTTTATCAATTATTTCTTTCAGGGATCGTGCCTTTGGCATTGTATCTAAAATGTTGTTACCATATCTGAAGTCATCTAGATTTTCTCCTGTGTTATCTTCTAGGAGTTTTATAGTTTTGTGTTTTACCTTTAGGTCTGTGATCCATTTTGAGTTAATTTTTGTGAAGGATGTAAGGTCTTTGTCTCAATTCATTTTTTTTTAAGATTTTATTTATTTATTTGACAGAGAGAGAGAGCGAGAGAGGGAACACAAGCAGGGGGAGTGGGAGAGGGAGAAGCAGGCTTCCTGCCGAGCAGAGAGCCTGATGTGGGGGTCAGTCCCAGGACCCCAGGATCATGACCTGAGCCGAAGGCAGACACTTAATGACTGAGCCACCCAGGTGCCCCTCAGTTCATTTTTTTGGACATTCAGTTGTTCCAGCACCATTTGTTGAAAAGACTTCCTTTGCTCTGTTGTATTATCTTTGCTTCTTGGTCAAAGATCAGTTGACTATATTTATGTGGGTCTGTTTCTGGCTCTGTATTCAGCTCCTTTTTTTTCTCCTATAAATTCCTCTCCTCTTTTCTGTGGATTGTCCCGTGGAAAGGGTTGGCTTTATTTATGCTACCGAGTGTGCTGTCTGGCTCCTATGTCAGTGTTTCAACATATATCATTTGCGTCATCACTTGGGACTCAACGAATTTCCACTAGAATTCAAGATTCTTGATAGACTACACAAGTGGCATGATTGCTCTTCCTAAGAAGCCAACATTCTAACAGGAAAAAAAAATCCTTGAGAGCATCTTGCTTCTACCCACCACCCCGCCAAGTTTATCTTAATTATATGTGGCAGACAAGGATTTTTCAGGAATGCTTAAGGAGAGGGATAGACTCTCTTTCTCTGCCTATTTCTTTCTATATTTTGTCTCCATTTGTTTCAATCCCTGTCTGGCATTTACGGTAATATTCCCCTTATGAAACATTTGTAAATGTGGATTTAGTTCCATAAATTTGTCCTGAAACTGTAAGACTTTCAGTTCACATTATATATAAGCTGCAGTCAGCATTCATATGAATTTCCAGTCATTCTCTATGGAGATAATTTTAAAAAGATGTACCTGGGAGTTGGGAAAAGAAAAAGGAGGGAAATGGGGCAAAGTGGGAGCAGAAGTTTTTACTGTGCAGCCCTAAGGAAGAGCGGGGAAGTGGAGCCAAGGTAAACCTGAGCCCGAGGGCAGCACTTCTGCTTGTGAGTAGGAGGAGGGTGCCAGCAGATATGACCGACTGCTGGAGCAAAACCTGGGGTACTGTGACCTTCTGGTATGTTTCCAGCCTGGAAGTATCATGGGGGCACTAAGGCTGTACAGCCCAAGCATGAATGGGAAATCTGAGAAATGCCAATTCAGTTTTAGGGTATGCTAAATATTTTATAGAAAGCTTAATCAAAAGAGCTTTCATTTCAAGGTTCAGATACCTATGGGACTGCTGGTGGTCTACTCATGACTAGTCTCCTTTTATCCTTACTAAACAGAATCTTCTCTCTCTTTTTTCTTTTCCTTTTTAATTTAAATTCAAGTTAGTTAACATATAGTGTATTATTAGTTTCAGGGGTAGAGTTTGTGGTGATTCATCAGTTGCATATAACACCCAGTACTCATTACATCACGTGCCCTCCTTAATGCCCATCACCCGGTTAGCCCATCCCCCCACTCACCTCCCTTCCAGCAACACTGTTTGTTTCCTAGAGTTAAGAGTCTCCTATGGTTTGCCTCTCTCTCTGTTTTTATCTTATTTTATTTTTCCTTCACTTCCCCTATGTTCATCTGTTTTGTTTCTTAAATTCCACATATGAGTGAAATCATATGATAATTGTCTTTCTCTGATGGAATTATTTTGCTTAGCATAATACCCTCTAGTTCCATCCACGTCATTGCAAATGGCAAGATTTCATGCTTTTTGATGACTAATATTCCACTCTGTGTGTGTGTCTGTGTGTGTGTGTATGTGTGTGTGTGTATCTTCTTTATCCACTCATCTGTCAATGGACATCTGGGCTCTTTCCATATTTTGCCAATTGTGGATATTGCTGCTATAAACATTGGGGTACATGTGCCCCCTTGAATCACTATTTTTGTATCCTTTGGGTAAATGCTTAGTAGTGTAATTGCTGGGTTGTAGGATAGTTCTATTTTTAACTTTTTGAGGAACATCCATACTGTTTTCCAGAGGGACTATACCAGCTTGCATTCCCACCAACGGTGTAAGAGGGTTCCCCTTTCTCCACATCCTCACCAACATCTGTTGTTTCCTGAATTGTTAATTTTAGGTATTCTGACCAGTGTGAGGTGTATCTCATTGTGGTTTTGATTTTTATTTCCCTCATGATGAGTGATGTTAAGCATTTTTTCATGTGTCTGTTGGCCATTTGTATGTCTTCTGTGGAGAAATGTCAGGTTCATGTCTTCTGCCCATTTCTTGACTGGATTTTTGGTTTTTCGGTGTTGAGTTTGATAAGTTCATTATAGATTTTGGATACTAGCCCTTTATCTGATATGTCATTTGCAAATATCTTCTCCCATTCTGTAGGTTGCCTTTTAGTTTTGTTGATTGTTTCCTTTGCTGTGCAAAAGTTTTTTATGCTGATGAAGTCCTGGTAGTCCATTTTTGCTTTTGTTTCTCTTGCCTCCAGAGATGTGTCTAGCAAGAAGTTGCTATGGCGGAGGTCAAAGAGGTTGCTGCCTGTGTTGTGCTCTAGGATTTTAATGGGTTCCTGTCTCACATTTAGGTCTTTCATCCATTTTGAATTTATTTTTGTGTATAGTGTAAGAAAGTGGTTCAGTTTCATTCTTCTGCATGTGGCTGTCCAATTTTCCCAGCACCATTTGTTGAAGAGACTTTTCTCCATTGGATATTCTTTCCTGCTTTGTCAAAGATTAGTTGACCATAGAGGTGAGGGTCCATTTCTGGGTTCTCTATTCTGTTCCACTGATCCATGTGTCTACTTTTGTGCTGTACCATACTCTCTTGGTGGTACAGCTTTTTTTTTTTTAAGATTTTATTTATTTATTTGTCAGAGAGAGAGCACAAGCAGGGAGAGCAGCAAGCAGAGGGAGAGGGAGAAGCAGACTTCCCGCTGAGCAGAAGCCCGACATGGGGCCCAATCCCAGGGTCCTGGGATCATGACCTGAGCCAAAGGCAGACGCCCAACTGACTGAGCCACCCAGGTGCCCAATTACAGCTTTGTAATACAGTTTGAAGTTCGGAATTGTGATGCCTTCAGCTTTGGTTTTCTTTTCAAGATTGCTTTGGCTATTCAGGTTCTTTCCTGGTTCCATACAAATTTCATAATTATTTGTTCCAGCTCTGTGAAAAATGCTTGTGTTATTTTGATAACGATTGCATTGAATGTATAGATTGCTTTGGGTAGGACAGACATTTTAACAATATTTGTTCTTCCAATCCATGAGCATGGAATATCTTTCTGTTTTCTTGTGTCTTCCTCAATTTCTTTCATTAAACAGAACCTTCTCTTTGGTCAGGGTGGCAATGCACCAGCTAAAAACTGCATTACCCACCCTCCTTTGCAGTTAGGGGTGGGTGTGTGACTAATTCTGGCCAAAGGACATAGGTGGAAGTTGCCAAATGGGGGCTTCATGGAAAATACCTTCAAAAGTGGGCTTACTCAGCCTGCAAGCTCCTTTTGCCTTTTCTCTTCCTATCTGAAATAGAGTTGTGGCTGCTGGAGCTGTTGGGGCCATTTTGTAAATGCGATGGGACCTCGAGGTTAGAAGACATGTGCTAGGGCTGGTAGAGAAAAAGATAGGAGGCTGGGACACTGATAACATCAGGGAGCCACCATATCAGCTAGGGAATGCTTTCCTTTTCCTTTTTTTTTTTTTAATATGAGAACAGTTGTTGGGTCTCTGTCACAGATGAATATAATTTTTAATGAAAAGAGATTCTCCACTTTTTTGGCCATCTCGAGCATAGGAAGGAGAAATGCCCAACTCTGAATCATAAAATCATAAAGGCATTTATTCTTAAATAGTGGACCAGATGCTGAAAAAGTTAATCTTTTTCTTTTAGATTAGAACTCCTTGTTTTTCTTTCAGATTATAAAAAAAAAAAATACTTGTTGTAAAAAGAAATTCAAACAAAACTAAAATGCACAAAATGAAAAGTAAGAATATCTTCTAATTCCACCCTCCAGAGTAACCATTGTTAAATGGAGTTTCTATTTTTCAAAGAATTTCCTTCCTTTGTATCTACACATATAAAAATATAAAATAATTTATTTATTTATTAAAAAAAAGATTTTATTTATTTATTTGACACACAGAGAGAAAGCACACAAGCAGGGGGAGAGGCAGAGGGAGAGGGAGAAGCAGGCTCCCCACTGAGCAGGGAGCCCCATGCAGGGCCTGATCCCAGGACCCCCAGATCATGACCTGAGCCAAAGGCAGATGCTTAACCAACTGAGTCACCCAGGTGCCCCAAAATATAAAATAATTTAAAATATTATTCTCGACAAGCATGTTTTCTTCAAGGAAAATAAGTTGATAAACATTTTGGGGGAGATCCTGACATCTAAAAAAGATTGTGACAATAAATAAATAAAATTAACTGTACTATAACTATATTACTATTTTAAAATATGTAAAAAATGTCATTGATAATCTCATATCCATGAGTGATTATTTCAAACCCAAGTTCTTCAGTCAGGTGGCCTGATCTGTTCAACCACAGTTATTATTCCACTCAATGTATGAGAATGTTCAACGCTCCATTGTCTAAAGATATGAACAAAAAAAAAAAACCTTTTCCCTGACCTTATGTCTACTACTAGCTACTGCTCTGTCTTCACTACAGGGTCACACTTGAGAGTGTGGTCCACAATCTCTTCTTTTCACTTGTGTGGGAATCTAGCTTTGGTCTCCACCATTTCAGTGATCTCCTAAGGGATCTATTTAGCAGATATGGTCTTGGTTTTATTTCATTGGCACCTGGTTTTGGTGGCTACTCCCTCCTTAAATCATTCTCCCTTTGTATTCACAACACCACATACTTTTGTCTTCCACTTCTTCACCCATCTCTTTGGGTCATTCTCAGGTTCTTTTTTTTTTAATCCTTATTTCTTTTCAGCTCCAGAATGTCTATAATGGGAATGGCTTCTTGACCTAGAAGGAGGAGGATAGAGGCTGGGTGGTTAGGTAGGTGGAAACTGGGTTTCTTTTTACACATGCTTGAGAAAACATCAGTTGCCATATCAAAGACTGGGGTTATATCTAAGTGAATGTAAAGGGGCCAAAGATTCTCACCCTTCCACCATTATTGGACACCTACCCTATTTCCATAGTTTACCAACTATGAGCTGATGACAGCAAAGTATATTGAGATAGTAAACATCAACCCAGAAATAGAAAAGTAAATATATGCCTAGGGCTGAGTGAGTAAATATGAGTCCTGCTAATAAACAGACTGTGATAATAGACATATATATAGAGCTAACTGCAAAGTCAACAGAAAATATTATTGCTCCCAAGGTCATATTGCAGCAGTAAAATGCTCTAACGGTTCTTTCTTTTGAATAATTACTGCTTTCTTAACAATGACACCCAAGACCCGCTTTTGGTCCTTCTGACTTCTGAACAAAGATTACTACTACTACTGTCCTCACTTCATCACAGCTTCCAATTCCAGAGCAGATCCCCATTTCTCCTACTCCTGCCTCAAAAGTAATTAAGAGTAAGTCCTAATCCTGCAAAAAGCCCCTTCCATTCCCTCTTAGAGGCCCCAGTGTTTCTCATCATATATATTCTCTCTTGTTGCAGCAAGCTGAATAAACCTAACTTTGTTGGATTACATTTGTGTTCCCTGTGATTTTTATTGGATTGGCTTTATTGCTATAGTTCCCATGCAGGTCTCATTCCTGATTTATACTCCAACTATTTAGTGAACATCTCCCCTTGTATGTTTTGCCAGTGACTTGAATAAAATGTGTCCAAAGTTGAACTCATTTTTTTTTCTTTGAAAAGGCTTGTTCAATCTTTCTCTTCTCTCAACTAATGAGTCCATTATCTAGTTTCTTTAACCCAAAACTTGGGAATAATTCTAGATTTTTTTCTCATTTTCTTCTCACTCATCATCAAGTTCTGTTAGTTATATCCCTTAAATATGCCTCAAATGTGTCTTTCCTTTTCATCCTCATCATCATTAAGATTAGGTCATCATTTCACACCTAAAGCCCTCCCCACCCATTTCCAGTATTATCTTCTCCAAGAACTAGGGTCCTGTTATTATATGTGAGTAGTTTTTGTTAAATACATAAAGTAGTCCTTAAGATCTTTAGCCATGTGAGTTAAAATACTCCATTTTATGTTGAAGGCTGGTGTTTTATTGATGTCAGTCACCCGAGGAAGAAATGTTGATCTCAAATTAGAAACAAACCAGTAAAGATGGACTGTCTTAATGGGCAGCATCATGGAAATCTGGTTTACTTGCTTTTGTCCATGAAGGTGTTGAAAGCCTAGTAGCAATGGTGGGTTACAATTATTTTTAAAAAGCCAAAACTGAAGCTGGCGGTAGTTAGGACAATTCCTAGGTCTCCAATGTAGATATCTCAGATGGTGTGAAACTCAGGTGTAAGCCTCCTAGGGAAGCATCTGAAAGTGACAAATCTGACTGGCCATAATTCTATTCTTTTTATTGTTTTTTATTCTTTTATTGTTTGTGTTGAATTCCCAATTCTACCTTAGAATAAAATAAATTCTCTTCACAGGCTCTCACCTAAATTTCTTTGCTTAGGGTATAAGGAAAAGAGTTTGTATGTATTTCTGAGCCAGGCTGTAAAGGGCATTTCAGTACCTGGGGAGAAGAGAGAAAGGGATATGAAGAACCACTTGGTTAACCTTAGGAGATTTACTTCTAGAGCTCAATCTTGGAGAGTTTGGGTTTTGTTAGATTAAAAGATTTGGGATTCTTTGATTAAAGTCTTTCAGTGAACCCCTTCACTTTTCATCAGGATAAAGCAAGTCCTTAGCTTAGCTTATAAGGACTTTAATATCCTACTCCCAGACTATTTTAACTGTTTTATTCTTCAAAACACACACACACACACACACACTACAGCCATCTAAAAAATATTGAGGAGTCATAAGTGCATGCTTCCTCCTCAGTCTCCTGGTCCAGTTTTTCTTAGTTTCGGTGCTGTTACTTTTATTATCTCTCACAAACTTTCTTGCGTGTTGTGGAAAACCTATCCACTGATAGTTCAAGAATATTACACTTTATAACTTCTTCTATTCTCAGAAAGGAACCAACTTTCTTTCTTTCTTTCTTTCTTTTTTTAGAGGATTTATTTATTTTTTTGTCAGAGAGAGATAAAGAGAGAGCACAAGTAGGCAGAGTGGCAGGCAGAGGGAGAGGGAGAAGCAGGCTCCCTGCTGAGCCAGGAGCCCAATGCAGGACTCGATCCCAGGACCCTGGGATCATGACCTGAGCCCAAGGCAGATGCTTAACTGACCGAGCCACCCAGGCATCCCTGGAACTGACTATCTTACTTTCAGTTAGAGAAGTCAGAGGCAACATCTGTGGTTGGTTTGGGCCGGGTCATGTGCCCACTGTGGACCAATTGACTCTACCAAGGGGGTATGAGATCAAATGGAAAGTTACAGAGCTTACTTGAGCCACATTGTAGAGTAGGGAGAGGAGCATTATTCAAATGTTGGTGGGAGATTACTGTTCCCAGAAGGGCAGGATTCTGGGTGGGCAATAATTTGGGTTCTGCATTTTCTTCTGCTCTGTGAAATGAGCCTATTTTATTTGACTTGTACCCCCCAAGCCCAGTCTAGGGCCTTATATATGATATGTCTACTGCATGCTTTTGTCAATATGCATTCTCATTCAGAAAGGGAGGAGTGCTCTGAGGAGGACCAAAGAAGGGCAGAGAAGTGTAAGTGAAGGTTCCAATGACTGTTCTGACACAGGAGTAGCCATTTCCTGTTTGAGGGGCAGTGAGAAGATAAGACTTATTCAGGGTTTATTCCTTCCGAAGTTTCTTTTGTGAGTGAGAGACTATATTTATGCAGAGGGCTCTTTGCAGGGCAGATGATCTCTTCAGCTTCAGTTTTCAGTTTCCAATGATATTCAGGCCATCTCATAGTTGATTACTGGTTTATTTTTGTATTCCATGGAACATCTGCACTTCTACTTTCCATCCCCTTCTTCAGGACGCATTCTTAATTCTTTCTTAGCATTTTACTTAATGATTGTTCAGTAAATGCTATGCAGGAATATCTTGGAGATATCGCGGGCTCAGTTTCAGACCACCACAGTAAAGCAAATATCGCAATAAAGCAAATACCACAATACTGTGAGTCAAATGAATTTTTTGGTTTCCCAGTATGTATTAGTTATGTTTACCCTACACTGTAGTTTATTAAGTGTGCAACAGCATCATGTCTAAAAAATGTACACACCTTATTTTAAAAAATTTTTATGGCTAAAAAATGCTAACCATCATCTGAGCTTTCAGTGAGTCGTAATCACTGAGCACAGATCACTGTAACAAATATAATAATAATGGAAAAACTTGAAATATTGCAAGAATTACCAAAATGTGATACAGGGACACGAGGTGAGCAAATGCTATTGGAAAAATGGCACCCATAGACTTTCTTAATGCAGGGTTGCCACAAACCCTCAATTTGTAAAAAACACAATATCTGCAAAGCATAATAAATAAAACAAGATATGCTGGTACAAGAGCAAAGTACCATCCATATTTCTATGGTATACTTTGATTTCAAAAACATCCCATATAGTTAAGTTTTTAGAGTGTACCATGTAGATGTGTTTTTATCTTGTGAGATTTAGGAGGTTAATTTCAAGTTGGGTAGATTTTTTTCAGCTTTTCATTAATGAGTTCAATTCCTTTTTAAACTGGTGAACTTTTTATGTTTCTTGGTTTCTGTGGGTTCATGCTGAGTTAAAAGAAATTTCATGCCACCACTCATTCAACCATTTTACTTTTCCATTTTTATTTAATGTAGCAGAAAAAGCACAGAGTTTTTCAATCATGAAAACCTGAAACATCAAAGGATATTTGATATTCATAGTTTGAATTTCATGATTTTAGAGGAAATTCTTCTCTAATGAAAATGGTCTAGAATGGCTCCTTGAAAATGTTAGCAATGGAACTGCCTCTGCATGTATTCAAGCAGTGGTTACATTCTGTTTGTGAACTTATATTACACATTTAAATTTAGTATTTAAAGAATGGTTTAGGGGTACCATCATCTACCCATGTTCATCTTTGCTGAAAAGAAAGCTGAGGACTTCCTCGTTGGAATGACCAAATATATAATGCAAGCAATTCCCTGTAGGAAATGGCTCCTGGAGGCCAGCTCTGGAGATGAAGAAAAGCCAAAGTTGCTGTTGAAAATGTTCCCCATCATAAACGCTTATAAATAGGAGACTAAACAGAGAAAAGCATGACTCTTTGTGCTGGATTGTCATCAACTTAGAATCAGGTCCAGACAACCTTATATGATCTCTTTTTCTGGGCAGACAAGCTGGGTTTTCCAGAATCCTCTTCCCTCTTCTAACCCTGAAGATGGGGTGGAGTCTACCAACGAGGGGACTGGAAAGTGGAAGAAGAAAGGCCATTATTCTCTCAGGAGGTGCTGAGGGGAGATGAAGATGTGAAATTTGAAGAAATCTCTTAGAGCTTCTTGAAGGTATTTAAGTCTGTGCCATCGACTCAGGTTTTTAATCACTGAATTTTCTGAGTTTCACTCTTCCGGCTCTTCCAGCTACCTCTGGTTCCTTGTATTCAATCCTCCATACTTGGAGTGCATCGAGTGGCTACTGTTTTCCAGACTTGATCTTGACCGATACATCCTTCATGCTAGTTACCTCAATTCTGTGTGAATATCGGGCTTCTCCACTTCCTCAGCATTTCTCCACAGGGGTGTTAGAGGTCTCCAGGATGATGGCAGAATTCAGAGGAGATTCAAGAAACGAGATCTACGGGTGCTTATGAAAGTGGGAGAACGAACTGGAAATTGAGAGATGGCAGGTTGAGGAGGACCAGAGGGTGGCGTGGGGCCCTAGAGAAAATATTTTATGTTTCTATATGGTTAGGGTTTTCTGAGCAAAGAAACCTGGGATCTGAGTGAAAGGACAAATCTTAGGGTTTAAAGGGTGAGTAAATTAGTAGGAGACCATCCTGAGAGGTTTATCTCCCCTGAGGTAAATGTTTCAATTCAGAAGAGGAATGAAATCCAGGACCACAGAGACCTTCCAAGGATTGTGAACTTGCAGATGGTGGTATTTATTTATATTGCAAAGGAGCAGAACTTAAGATCCTTCCCTTCTCTTTCCAAGGAGAATTTGTTTAGGGGGAAAAGTTTCTCAGGAGGAGAGGGGGCGCAGCTGCCCTCATCCTAGATAAACTCCCAGATTAATTTGTTTTGGGTTTCTTGCCTATAATACAGATCTTGACATCTGGGTCTCATTGCATAGCCTTAGAAGGGAAAAATTGAGACAGGGAACTGATGTGGTTATCGCTGTAAGTAATAATAACTATGCACCAGAAAACTCATGTCTTCTTTCAGGATAATATGAATAAATATACATACTGAAAACTTAGCAGGTGCTAGGATCAGATGGTTTGAGCTTCAAGGGTGGCAGTGGACGGTTTTGAAGTCCAAATGAGAATGACCTGGGGAAAGCCCCAAGGTGCTGACCCCAAGGAATGTGGAGCATGATGGGGATGAGTAGCCTTCCCTTGAGGGCTGAGAGAGAATTTTGTGCAATCACTTTCAGCTCCAGTGAAAGCCCTATTCAATGAGAGACTTTAGGCCTCAATTGGAATTTATCCTCACATTTATGGGCAGTCAGTATACATAGTGGTAAGGATTATGTGATTTGGATCAGAAATGCAACTCCATTCATCATTCATTTAAGCAGTTTATTGAACATCTGTTATGTTGTAGGCTATTCTGCTGGTGCTGAAGAGAAGGGTGATCTCTGCCCTCATGTACTTTACAGTCTAGCACACAAGAATCTAAACAAACAAAAGAGTTATTATGTACTTACAAACTATGATAAATGTGATGAACTCAAAGAATAAGGTATTGTGAGAGAAAGCAGAGAAGATGGACTTTAGATTGGGTGGCCAGGGAAGGCTTCTCTGAGGAGGTGACAGTTGAGCTGAGATCTGAAGGATCGTCAAGAGCTGGCTACTTGACAGGAAGGGGCATGAGCTTCCCAGGTGGGGAAACTGCACTTACTAGCTGGATATGAAATGCAACCCCTCAGAGGTGTGTTTGGGTGAGGAATTTAACAATTCGGGGCATTCCTACACTGGTTTGTTGTTGGCTCTGTATCTTCACCTGTGTGAAGGGGATAATGGGAGAGCAACCTCTCTCCCAGGTTGCTCTGCTGTCCAAGTGAGATTGATCCAGAAATGACCAGCTTCCCCCAAGTTTGTGATGCAGATAAACTCTGTTCCCTATATGAAACTAAGTGACATAATCTCTCAGGAGGCAAGTGTCCTGTTAGGAAGTTTTGTGTGGAGCTAAGGGAAAGTGGCCATAGATGAGTCTTATTGCCATCCAAGATCTTGGTTTCTGATAATGCCTTCTTCCTTTAGAAGAAAAACAATTTTTTTAAAGATTTTATTTATTTATTTGACAGAGAGAGACACAGCGAGAGAGGGAACACGAGCAGGGGGAGTGGGAGAGGGAGAAGCAGGCTTCCCGCAGAGCAGGGAGCCCGATGCGGGGCTCGATCCCAGGATCCCAGGATCATGACCTGAGCCGAAGGCAGACACTTAACGACTGAGCCACCCAGGCGCCCCTAGAAGAAAATTTTGAGGGTAGACTTTTCAGCCTCAGTACAAACGCCAGGGAGAGAATTTGTGGAGGCTGGAGGCTCTTCTCTGGGTCCCTCCCAAGGGCAGATGATCATCAGTTTCACTTATGCCTGAGGCTGCTTTGACTTGGGCTTCTGGGGTGATCTCCTTTAATGTGTCTGACTTCCAGGCAAGCAGGTGGGCCAGCATTGTCTGGGGAGGCCTGGAACGGGAGAAGGAAAATTAGGGATGATAGCAGAGGGATGAGTTATAGGACCTTCTTCATTTCTGTATTTATTTCTAGAACTCTTTTACTCAGGAGTTGCTGCGAATGCATTTCTTTTCCTCACAAGGAGGCAGATGGGGACTGCAGCAATTAATTTTAAGAATCTAGGCAAGGCTGCAATCAGAGGGAATTCCTGCTATGATGTATACATTGATGAATCAGGAAGCAACTTGGCATTCGTAATGGCTTTTCAACTATAATACTACTGTAGGCTGTACCTTATTGGAGTCACATGTCTCTGGGAAGCATATTTGTTCCCTGTTTTGCTTAGATAAGTATTGTCCCTAACGATCATGATAGGATCCATAAATCTAACTTTGAAAAGATTAGGCACTGGCTGTTATGATTTCATTGCTGCTGGTTATTTTGAAGAAGAAAAAAACTCTCACCAGAGGAAATGGGAAGCCATAAGAATTCCCTTGGCCAGAATCATTCAGTTACTGAACACTTCTGCAAAGGAGAGACAAAGAGATTGACTAGACACCCCTCACCTTCTCTTTGCTAGTTTTTCCCTTGGCTTCTTCCCCTTATCTTGACTGGAGTTCTTGAAAATACAGATATATCACCTCTAAAATTGTAATTCACTTCCCAGAATTTAAGGCTTTAACATTTTCCACCTCTCCAGAGAAGGCAATAGATGTGTCCCCCTTTTCTGTTCATTCTATCTTGGTATCTGCCATTGTCAAACAGATATCGGAGAAGACTCGATTGGCCATCGCTGTCTGTGTGAATTAGCCTTCCACCAGCCACAGCTCAGTTTAAATATTTAAGTCTCTTGGTGAATACAGACTCCCAGTTCCCTCCCAGGCATAATCAATGGCTCCTTCCTCTTTGCCACCATCAAACTTTCATTCAGTACACATTTACTAAGTTCTAATTATATGCCACTGCCTGTGATAGTCATCAGGTATACCATGCTGAATGAGAAAGACACAGTCTCTCTCCTTCTCTGTTCTGTTCCTTTCCCTCCCCTCCCCTCCTCTCTTTCTCGCTCTCTCTCAGACAAACAAAACAATTATTATAAAAGATATAATTTTACTATGCTCTATAGTAAAAAAAAAGTATAGTTATGGTTATTGGTAGCACATAACAAAAATAAATAACCTTGTTTGAGGAGTCATCAAAGGAGGTGATGTTTACCTTGAAACCAAAGAATTAAGGAGGTGGTGGTTAGAATAAGGAAGGGGATGTGTGGGTCACACACATAGAGTAGCTTGGGAGAAAGAATTAGCAGTAGACCTGTAAATGAAGTGATTGTATCCACAGTTTAGAGACCTCGTACATTAAATCTGGGCCAGAGCACATCCCAATGTAAGAGAGGACAGGAGAAATAGAGTTGTGGGTCCCACACTCTCCCTGCTTTGCCTGTGGCTTATGATTACTTGTCTCCTCAAAAGTTTTACTTGTCTTGCTGCCTTAGTACAGCGGTAACTACTCAACAAACGTTTGCTGAGAATATTTAATTTTTTTCTCTCTATAAAAACATTTTTAACATTCTTTATCTTTTTATGTCTGTATGTTAGCCTAAAATCAATTGCTGTTCTCATACTGAGCTGTCAGCCTACGCTGTCAGGCATTTTAGTAAATTATCTGCGATCACTGTTCTTTGCAATTCTGATTAACTTTCCTGCAGGAGCTACACTGTTTTGGTACCAGCTCCGAGAAGAAAAAAGTCAGCTATAACTTTCTATCTTAAACGTCAGTTTCAGTTTTGCTCTGTCAGGTTTTTCCAGAAGCAGTTTTATTTGTATATTCAGTCATTCTTTTAATTCTTTTTGGTTTTAATGACAAAATAGTTGCTAAAATGGCAAGGAGAAGAATTTGGCAAAAAAATTTGTTAAAATGGCAATAGCCACCTTCAAATACTTACACAAGCACACTGATGGGTTTTTTGTATATGGTAACATATCTCATCTATCTTTTTCTATCTACCTATCCCTTTAGAAATATGTGGGAGCTCCTTTTTTTAACATTTACATTCATTTAAAAGTCTGAAAGGTCTTATTGTGAGTAGCCAATGGAAGATTTTCTTTTTTTTTTTTTTACCATCATTTATTTATTTATTTATTTAATTTTTTATTGTTATGTTAATCACCATATATTATGGAAGATTTTCTCATACAAAATAGGAGTGCACTTAAAACTCAGAACCCACTGGTTAAGGATACTTGTACTGCACTTACCATTTCCTCCTTTATTTTGGACTTGATTACTATTTCCCCAAAATTCCTTTTCCCCATATCATGAACTGCTTCTTCTTGTTGGAAAGTAAGTCCAGAGTAGCTCTCACTATCTGTTCTGTATTTGTTGGTAAGATTTAAGCCCCCTCGTCTACTTCCCATGCTTGTTTTATCTCCAGAGGGGTTGGGTTGTCACAAAGACATGCCAAGTATTTATTGGACTCTCTGTTCTTATCAGATTTCTACTTCAGCTAGAACATAGGCAGATAGCTGTCTTGTTTTGCTTACTGTGGCCTCATGTGCTTTAGTTTTGTTTCCCTGGCTTGACCTTTAGGCGTGTACGGAATAGGACTACAGCTTCCTCCTAAAAGCAAGCTGAGTAACACAGAGATTCTTATTTCTCTTTGTACTTAGAATTGTTTCCGTCTAACTTAGGAATTATTAATATTATAGAATCATAAAATGTTACAAACGGAAGTGATCTGAGAGTTCATTTTAGTCAATTTCCCATTTGTAGATGAAAAAACCGAGGCTCAGGGGTGTCCCGTGGCTTGCCTACAATTTTATTAGTGTAGTGTTTTCTGGATAGGACTACCTGCTGACAAAACAACCCTTAAATCTTAGTGGCCTATAAGAGGCAATAAAGGTTTATTATTTACTCACATCACGGTCTCTATGGATCCTTGGGAATGGGATTCGTGGGCTCCATGCATCCATTTAGAGACTCTGTGGTTCTGGGGTCTCGGAGATGGGATCCTCTGCATCTGGCCAGCAGGCAAGGGAATACAGGGACAGTATGGAAGAGGCACGCTCGCTCTCAAGTGCTTCAGACCCAAAGTGATAAATCATCTCCACTCATATGCCATCGGTGAGAATCGGCCATGTGGCCCCATCTAGATGCAAAGGAGGCTGGGAAACAGAGCTCAGCTGGGGATGCAGGAAGAGAGAACGGGTTTGGTGAACACCTAGCCAGTCTCTTGTCGTAGTTAGTCTCTCCCTAGAGCAGCGATGTTCAAAGTGTCATCCCAGCCCCACCAGTGTCACCTGAAAACCTGTTAGAAATTCACATTCTCAGGTCCCACACAGACCTACAGAATCAGAAACTCTGGGTGATTCTTGTGATTTGGTTGCACGCTAAAGTTGGAGAACACTGACGTATCCTAATTGACCGAATTAGGTGGTTCTCAGCTCCAGCTACAATTAAAGTCACCTAGAGAAACCTAAAACAAACAAAATAAAATAAAATAGCCTGGACCCCACCTTAATCAATTAAATCAGAATTTCTAGAGGGGGACCCAGGCGTTGTTATTTTAGGATAAAAGTTTCTGGTTGTCCTAAGTATGGCCAGGGTCAGGAAGTACTATCCTGCGTGATAAAAAATGCAGTTGATATTTATTTTATCGTATAGTGCAGTATGCAGCTTGTAACCTGGTGTAACTTTGGAGAATTCAGTTAACTTCTCTGAACTTCTGTTTTCCTCATCAGTAAAATGGGGCATAATTCTAGAATTGACTCTACTGAGCCGTGAAGATTACAAGAAGCAGTTCATTTGCTGCAATTTGTAAATTGTGAAAGCAATGTATTGCTTCAACAGCCGGCACATAGTCAGGGCTCACACATAAAAAATAAAATTTTTATCCCATTTTGATTGCACCGTTGAGAGAACCCTAAAGAGAAAATAGAGTTGCTACATCAGACGTCAGGACAGTATTGGCCACATCTTCCCTTAACAGTTTTAGGTCTCTCTCTCTCCCTCATCTTTTCCCTACACTGAAAATGTGAGATTTGGATTTGGAATTATTCGGCCTTTGGGATTATCTATATTACTGTTTTTTCTTTCAGTGGCTACAGTCCCATTGCTTCCAATTAGACCTGTTTCAGCCCTGAATTTGGGCAGGACATTGATCTAGTGTCGTCTGTGGAAACAAGGGAGTGTTCCCTCGCTTGAACAGCTGCTCAGTGACCACAGGGTGCTTAGTTGGCTGTTGGGCACGAGGGAGGCCTGGCCATCATCTATGAGTGACGGTTTTACATGCAAAGTTAGAGAGACGCTTGTCTCTCTGTACTTGGCGTACTGCTGAAAAGAGAAAAAAATGACATGTCATGTGGTCGCGTGGGTTTTCTATTATATGCAGTTTGCTGATAATGGTAAAGTTTAGTAGAGTCTGGATTGCCTAAAGTACTCAGGAAGTTCATCCATCTACTGTGGACTTCTAGGACGATGGCTTAATCCTATAGAATTTTCAAGCAAAACAGCTGATCGGCAGGGCAAAATAACTACTTCATTTGCCCTTTTCTTAATTAAGATTAGATTACATCTTTACTTAGAATTAAACGGTTTTTCTGGTCTATATCTGCAAGATTAGCTAAAATATTAAATACAAGCTTATATGGGTTAGTGAGACTCTTCAACTTGTTTTTGAAGTAATGGTGCTTTAAAAAAATGCTTTGGATGACAGTTATGATGGATGAAACCTGGGAACCAGAGAGAAATTGGTACAACATTTGTTAGAGAGTAGATGAATCATGTTAGGGTTAATATTCTGACAGCAAAACATTTGCATTTAAACTTCTGAATGGATATAGATGGTTCAGTCTGTTCAGACATCCTGGCAAGACTGAATTTAGGATCCTGGTAGGATGTTGGTTTGTGAGAAGCATAATTTTCAAGGAAGTAATCACAAAGCTGGATGTTGACAGCTTTGAGTTCAAATTTCAGACTCTCTCTATAATATCACATAAATCATTCAATTTCTCTCTGGTTCTTTTTTACTACCTGTAAAATATGATTCACTGTGTTTCTCTCACACATATTTCATTGTGGTTCTCATTCAAATGCCTCATATTTCAAGGATTAGGAAACAAAAATATTTTTTGCCAAATTACACTCATTCATAAGGCACATAATTTTCCCCCCTAGAAATTCTTTACTCCCTGTGCCTATTAGAAAAGTGAGGAAGTCTTAGACCAATTAGGTACTGGAAACAGCGTGGAACGTGAGATCCAGGGAAGCTGTGAACTAAGTTCCGTTATGGGGATCAGACGTTAGTGTTGTTGTTCGCTTGACTTTGATCATTTCTGTGAGCAAGGGGAAAATCTGACTTTTTCAGAAAGCCATTTTACTCTGTAGGTTCATTATTTTGGCTGACAAATGGAGAGGTAAATTGATAGTGACTTCCCAGCTAAGAATACTGTGTATGTTTACCACCATAGGGAGCCAGAATTTTGTCGGTTAGCATGATGTCTTTTTAGCTTTCCTTACTAAAGTTTCCATCTGAGAAAGAAAAAAAAATCCAGCAAAATTCTATTTCTTTCAATGAAAAAAGCCTTTTAAAAGCTAGGGAGGTTCCTTGTTGGCACTGACTGTTCCTGCAGAGGACCTTGATGAGACTGTGTTAAACTTGTCATCAAGGCTGGCTTCAGGTGTAACCGGGGAATTCTTCTGCCATCAGCAAACAGGGAGTCAGCACGGACTAGGTGAAGGTCATGAAGCCAGGTGATAGGGATGCCAAATAGCGAAGGCGTCCTGGGGGGACAGTATATCACTGCAGGGAAGAGGCTGTGCTTTGGGAGTCAGATAAGCCTGGGTAGGGGGGAGTCCTGGCTCAGCACCCAATATATGTGCAACTTCAGGCAACTGTTGTGACTTCTTAAGTCTCAATGAGCTCATCTGTAAAATGGGAGCATTATCGTCTAGGTATGTAGGTATGTTGTAAGGATTACATTAGGTAATGTGGTCCATATATTCAGTGACATCAAGGTCTGGCATGGAGCACGTGCTCATCCTTTTCAGGCAGCCCTCCTCTTGGCGTTTCCTTTCTGGTCCCATTTGTAAATGACAATTAAAAAGCTCTGGGATTCATTGTCCTAAGGAAGGATTTTATTTTATATTATTTTTAAAATATTTTATTTATTTATTTGAGAGAGAGACAGAGAGCATGAGCAGGTGGGAGGGCCTGAGCACAGAGCCCGAGATCATGACCTGAGCTGAAGGCAGATGCTTAACCTACTGAGCCACCCAGGCGCCCCTAGGGAAAGATTTTAAATTGTCATTTACATTTTAGTATGATTTCAAGTCACTGACTTTCCTCTATGTCTGTATGTAGCAGGAGTCCTAACTTGGGTTTAGATGAAACACAGTGTCACAACACAGTCATTTCTAGAAGATGAGGTGGGGGCCCCGTGGGAGTCAACTGTGGGAGATTCTCAGTTAGAGCTCATCCCAAAAATGTTAGAAATGAGGTGACCAGGTTGGGTTCAAGGCAGTGCCTAGGAGCAGAGGGGACAGCTGATTCTGCATGTAGCACTCTGTTAGTCCTTCAGGTCCAATGCTGTGCGACTTAGCACCCCCGGATCCTGGCCCACAGCCCTTGTACAAACCTGAGCCCCGATGTGGCCGTCACTGGGGCTAGGAATAAAATCCCCAAAGCAGTTACATTAAAATCTTGTTTGGACAATGAGGATACAAGATGTGGGGCAGCACCGATTTCAGTAGCGTGGACGGTAAGGAGGAATGGTGCCTGTGACTTCCTAGTGATTCTCCAGTGACTGGTAATTGCACCGCTGGTGTCAGCAGGAATGGGGGGTGGCAGGTGCAGACATTAGCAGCACCAACACACGGTATTGTGTGCCTTGGACCAAATGGTATTGGGCTTCTGCGACAGTAGTGGCACTTTTTTGCAAGTGGTGGTGGTGGTGGTTTTGGTGACTGCAGGAAATTAGAGGTAACTTCAAGTTTTTTGCCACTCATCCCACCCAGAGGTGGGATTTCTTTCCCTTTTCTCTGAATCTGCATTGGTCTGTATTTGGTTCTGTGACTTGCCTTGATCCATGTAATACAGCAGAAATGATGCTGTATGACCTCAAAAGACCTGCAAGATCGAATTTTCCTGTTCGGAACACTCCTTCTAAGAATCTGGTCCCCATGCTGTGTGGAAGCCCAAGCATCCTTATGGAGAGGAGATCTGAGGCTCCCAGTGGACAGTCAGCACCAGTTGCCAAACACGAGTGAGGTCATTTTCACCAGGCGATCCCAATGTCCCAGATGATTTGATGTGAAGCAGAAGAACCAATTGGTCAACCCATGGAATCAATGGAAGTAATATATTCTTGATGCTTTAAGCCATGAAAATCTGGGATGGCTGCACAACAAAAGAATACCACACAGTAGCTATTTGCAGTTGAAGAGATAGTGCCCAAGAGCTGGAACAGAAAAGGAGGAATACAGTAGACCCCATAAAATAATTAACAGGACTAGTTAAGAGAGCACAGTTGAGATGCCTTCAAAGGATTCCCAGAACTATAATGAAGAAACATTTTTAAGAAAGATTTTATTTACTTATTTGAGAGAGAGAGCATGAGTGGGGGTTGGGGGAGTGGGACCTGAGCAAGGACCTTGTTGTGGGGCTCTATCCCAGGACCCCCAGGATCATGACCTGAACCAAAGGCACATGCTTAACCAACTGAGCCACCCAGGAACCCCAGGAGGAAAATTCTGGGGGAGAGGAGATAGGTTCCTCATTTATAAGAAGGAGATAGTAGTACCAACCTTTTAGTGTTGCCGTGCAGATTAAGTGGGATAATATACATGAAATAATTAATGCTCTTTTGGGCATACATATGCTTAGTAAGTAGTAGCCATTGTTGTTACCCTCATCTTATCTGGGCCTCGCCCACTAATTTCATAGTCAACAAAAAACAGCCCCTTTAATTGTATATATATTTTTTATTTCCACTGCTAGATCAAGACTCTCTTAAGGGCAGGAACTGTAACTTATATTTCTTTATGTGATGTAGGCTCTGAATAAGTATTTGTCATTTGACTGGCTAGAAATAGGGCAGACGATATCAAAATTTTTTCAGGGCTTTAGTTTCATTCACATTAGACCCATATGTCAGTTTGTAATCTTAGCTACATTTCTAAAGCTGAAAGATAAAAACTGATTGGATCTCAACTGACATGAACACTTGTTGGAAGGATACACGGGTGTCTCATGCATGTATTTCACGTGGTACCATAAAGCCAAGTGCTCTGCTGTCAAGGCGATTTGTCTATTTGATTGTCCTTATCAGAATCAGCTATACATCTATTATGAGCTCCAGATTGCCTATCTGTGGAGGCATGGACAGCTTGGTTCAGCCAAGGTCGGGTACAAAAACAGACTCATAGTTACCGGCAGAATAGCCTCATCAGGTCCTTAAAAATTGCCACGAAGCTATGATAACATGACTGGCCTTTCAAGCACTGCCCTTTACATCAATAGGGTCTCCTCAGCCAATCAGCTGAATGGGTTCCCAGCACTGTTCTGCCGTCAGTCACTGGGGCAGTAAATGTAGTCGTGGTCCATTATGGCAAGAGCAAGGTGTGTATGTGTGTGAGTGCACACGTATGTACGTAGGCATGTGTGGGTGGCAAGTGTTAAGCATAACAAGGCTCTCTGTCCAATGCAGTCCACTCTAATTTCTTTTAGATTCTGGCCACTTATATCCATAGGAAACTAATACCATGTGTGTGGGGCAGTTGGAATTTTATCATTTTCAGAAGGAACAGTAAATTATTTGAAACATCAGTGTAAACAAAGCATCTAAAGTCTCCTCCAACATATACTATTCTTCACCACGGATTTTTGGCCTAAGAAGAACAACAAGACTTACTAAAGAGTTTCTTTAAATAGAACATGTGAAATGATCAGCTGTGGCTCTTGACATATATGTGATGGAAAGCAGTAAATTATATACAAAACGTGGAGCTAGAAATCCTCCCTTGAAATTCAGATTAATAATTGTTTTTTTTTTGAGACAGTGTCCCTCTTCTGCGAGCTTAAAGCAGGGCTGAGTTTATGAACTTAATAACTAACTAATTATTTATGAGGTGTGATTTAAGAGGAACCAGGAAGGATTCTCTGCCTCAACACGGTTTCTTGGCCCAAATGATACAGCTTCTGAAATTCCATTAGAGAGATTCTTTTTTTTTAGGTAAAGGGTCACCTCCTTAACTAGTCCTTTTTGTTGGAATTAGATAATTCACTATATCACTTATATTTTGTAAATTATTGTATTCAGTAGTCCTCCCCTCTGCTTCTGCTGATGTGTGTGTGTCTGTGGTAGTCGCTGGGCTATTGCTGTAGACCACTGTAGACCTAGAGAGAGGGTTGGAGGTGGGCTGGGTAGGAAGCTTCGATGAGATTTCAAAATTTTTCACAGAGCTTTATTTTAATCAGGAATATTTGGGAGTACAGCCTTAGAATTCTTGATCTAAAATAGAGAATTTTTTCTTTCAGTGATCAAATTTTAAGAGCCACATAAGTATTTTGATTGGCCTAGCTGTTATCATGTGCCCACCTCCTGGGGCCAGTCACTGTGAACATGGGTTTAAAGACTTGAGATTGGTCAGTTTGGGCCACATGCCTTAGGCACCCCGAAGGCAGTGGGTGAGTGGGAGCAAAAACTTAGGTGTTACAATGGTTTGTGGCCTTCCCAAGGTCCACAGTAGATAAACAGATAGGCAATATCATAGGGGGCAATTAGGGAAAAAAAATCTAAAAGGGCTCTTGGCGGGGGGGCGGACAACAATACAAAATAAGGTGAGAAACACTGTTCTAGATCCAAGAAAGTTGATGTATCTTAGGAAGATGTGGCCCAAAATGAAACAGATTTTATGGAACTAGTGATCAGAGATACAGAGTGATTTATGAAAATAGAAGCAGAATTTGAATCCAGCCTACCTTCTGGTTGTGTGGAAATGTACAAGTAACTTAACTGTTCTGCATCTCCATTTCTTTCTTTCTTTCTTTTTTTTTTTTAAGACTTATTTATTTATTTCAGAGAGAGAGAGAAGGCAGAGGGGCAGAGGGAGAGGAGAATTTCAAGCAGACTCCCCATTGAGTGCAGACACCCCCTCCCCCCACAACACAGAGCCTGACTCAGGGCTCCATCTCATGACGCAGAGATCAGACATGAGCTCAAGCCAAGAGTCTGACGCTCAACTGACTGTGCCACCCAGGTGCCCTGCATCTCCATTTCTTAATAGTGACCTTTATGCAGTCAATCCTCTCAACTGTTGGCCCCAGGCAACTGTTGACCTGCTTCCATCAACTACAATTCTGTCCTAGAGTTTCATATAAAATCATATAGAGATTCATATAGAATCACATAGTATGTAGTCTTTTGTTCTGGTATCTTTTGCTCACCATGTTTTCAAGATTCATCCATGTTGTTGCACGCATTAGTACTTCATTTCCTTTTATTGTGAGTTGTATTCCACTTACCAGTTTGTGGGAATTGGGGTTATTTATAGTTTGGGGCCAGAGAGCATTATGTATAATATTGTTATGAGCATATGTGTATGAGTCTTTGTGTGGACATTTGCTTTTCAAACATTTTTTCATAGTTCTTGATTCTTGGTTCCAGATGCGTTGGATACCACATAAGCTATTTGGATAATACATATATAAACTACATCATGAAAAACAAAAGACAAAAAGAGGAAAGGAAAAATACAAATGGCTGAATTTGATAAGTAAATTCTTTTTGAAATGCTGCATATGTTACATGTATTTACAGCTAGAAAGAACATTATTTCAAAAAATATTAGAAGTGTAAAAAAATATATTAGAAGTGTAGAAAAGTATGTTAAATTAATAAAAGGTACCCAAATATGTACAAAATAATCATACTACTGGTAAAATGTTACAAAACGAATGTGTGATTATATAAAATACAAAATTACTTTCAAAGTGTCTTTGGGAAAATTGCTTATAGAAATCTTAATTTAGAACCCCTAATTCAGAATATTAGGCAAAAAAAAAATCATTAGGAAATCGATCATTAGGCAAACAGGTTTCAGGTAAATAAATTTTAGACAAATTCACTTTAGGCAAATTTCATGGTTAATGGAAAGGAACTTGTGATTCATTTTACCTAGATGGCAAGGGGAGGGGTCGAAGCTGGACTGATTCTCAGATTTCTCTTGTGGTCTAGCAGGTGTGACAGGCATCATTCATGGGCATGTGAATCCAGGAATGGAAAGAGGATTCATGGTAGGGTATGAAGGGCAGATAATAAGTTGAGGTTTACTTGTGTTGAGTCTGAGTTGCTCAGGAGACTCCAGGTAGATGTGTCCAACAGGCAGAGTTAGGTTTATGGAGCTGCGGGCAGAAATCTTGCTGAAGACACATATGGAGACATTAGCACACAGGTGTGCAGACATATGTGGACACGAGGGGGACATCGTGTAGACTGGAGAATCTCTGTAGACTTCTGTTCCAACATAAGAGACAATGAGGCGTTCCCTCCAGTCGGGTCTTCAGGAAGCTCCTCAGATGCTACACCAGAAATGTCCCCATGGTCCTATGCTCAGGTGCATGTGGCCTTGGCTTGCCAAGTCGGGGGTGGGGTGGTGTCCTCCACATTGGATCCATGTCTGAACTCACTGGATATTTAGGGGTCGGTGTGTGTTGGAAACTATAAAGAAAAACTGAAAAAGACTGATTCTTGGAAACATTGGGGCATCTGTGTCATTGCTTTGGAACTCCTCCCGCAGAGTATAATCTAAGAAGGAAGTGTGTGGAAGAGTAAGGCAGAGGCCTTTGTGTCCTTCCTATTATGTTACCTTCCTACTACCCACTTCTGGTTTCATTTGTAGCTGTGGTGGACTGTTCTGGTGAGCTCAGACTTACCTTGTCAACTTTACGATGTCTGCCTTGGGTTCTTTTCTTGATTCCACAGAAGCTCTTGTGGCCTGTGTGCAGTCACGGCCCAGAGTGCTGGGGAACCAGTGCTCCCCTCATGTGGCACTGGGAGCCATGGATCACCCTCAGTGACAGCACTGGAGGCACCCTCTACACTTCCTAGGGGCCCCGGTTGAACCCTGTTCCTTAGGATGGCAACATGGATAGCACATCTTAAACTTGCTCTTCTTTCTTCCCTGTCTCACTTTCTCATTCTTTAACTCTATGTTCTTGGAGCATGTCCCACGTAAGTCACCTGCACCCAAGTCCTCACCTCAGGCTCTGCTTTTGGGGGAGTCTACCCTAAGATAGCTAGCTTTGTCCACTCTTCAACAAAACACTGTCAGTTTGGCCTTGAATGAAGGAAGAGTGGTGCCCAGCAGAAGCAGCAGGGTGCCCAAAGGATGCAGCAACACCCAGCCTCAGGGGTGGGGAGGTGGGTGGGACAGGAGGTGAAGGGGGAAACCGGAGTTGACCTGTAGCAGCTGCAGGCTGTGGGCTGAATGTGTCCATGAGCACATGTGTTACTCCTGGAGAACTCTGGAAGTATTTGCTGGGAGCTGGGAATCTGCATTGTCAGAAACGGGTAAGAGCTGGGCGCCTGGGTGGCTCAGTTGGTTAAGCAACTGCCTTCGGCTCAGGTCATGATCCCAGGGTCCTGGGATTGCGTCCCGCATCGGGCTCCCGGCTCAGCGGGGAGCCTGCTTCTCCCTCTGACCTTCTCCCTTCTCATGCTGTTTCTCTCTCGCTCACTCTCTAATAAATAAATAAAATCTTAAAAAAAAAAAGAAATGGGTAAGAGCCGGTGAAACACTGGTTATGGCAAGATTTGTTATCATCAGAGTATATTGGTTGTGGAGGCACCGAACAATGACAGTGAGTAAAATTTCCTAGGAATAACTCAGTGGTTCTCAGCCTTTGGTGCACGTCAGAATCACCTGAGGAACTTTAAGAAATACAAGTACACCCAAAGTAGAATCTCTAGGGATCTGGCCATGCCTATGTTCCAAAATTCCCCAGCTGATACTGGTACTCAATCAAATTTGACAACCTCTGTTCAAAAGTGGGACAGAAAAAGGCCAGGGACAGAAGTCTAAGGAGGCATTAACACTTAAGATGCAGGCAGAGAAAGGCGAGTCTGTGAATGAAGATGAGAAGGAGCAGTGAGAAAGTCAGAAAGTCTCGAGGTGGTAGGCAGGGCCAGTGGGGGGAAGTTGATAAAGGACCTTGGGTGGTGACAGCGGTAGGAGTGGTGTCAGGGAAACTGGGGGGGTGGATGTCAGGTCTCAGCAGATCAAGGAAGGAATTGGGGGGTACACAGTATACACAGTCACTTTCCCATGGCTCACAGGTCACACCCTGTCTCCCACCAAATCGTAACCAGCTCATAGGAGAGCACATGTGACAGCCAGCATGGGGGTGGGGTGGGGATGGGGGTGGGGTGGAGAGGAAGTTAGTACAGTCCCCAGCGCCAGGGAGACTGAGGTTGTGTCACCGCTAGTAAAGGACCCAGGAGAATCTCTAATAGGGACAAATCTCCAAGAAACTAAGAAAAAAGACTGAAAAAATGAAGCACTTCAAAACAGTGGACGCAAAGAGCGGGACTGAATTTTGATTTTTTTATTTTTTATTTTTTATTTTTATTTTTTTTTTTAAAGATTTTATTTATTTATTTCAGAGAGAGAGAGAATGAGAGATAGAAAGCACGAGAGGGAAGAGGGTCAGAGGGAGAAGCAGACTCCTTGCTGAGCAGAGAGCCCGATGTGGGACTCGATCCCGGGACTCCAGGATCATGACCTGAGCCGAAGGCAGTCGCTTAACCAACTGAGCCACCCAGGCGCCCAGAATTTTGATTTTTTTTAAATGAAGGATGTCTAACTAACATCCCTTCCCCTATTGGGTGGCCTTCAGGCTGCAGCCCCTGGCGTCACGTCACACTGCATGGGCGGCTGTGGCCCCTGGGAGGGAAAACTCCTCTTCCAGCATCTTCTCGTCACACTTGTCTTGCTTTGTGGCACTGTGGCCTCTAGATGGCGATAAATCTCCATCTTAGGAGCCTCCCCTCCCTGGCGTGAGGTCCCTCGGAAAATTGCTTTCTGGTAGAGAGAAATCAGAGGCATTTCTTCTGAATTGACTGGAAGCTGCTGAGACAGCTCTTCCTTGCCTCTTAGTTCTTGAAAGGCCTCTGAAACACTGGCGAGAGTCCAGCGTTTGGAATATTGAAATGTAAGCGAGGAAGGCGCTGCTGTGTTTATGAATAGCCAGGAGGTGGGAGATGTTGGTAGGGGTGTGGGCTGTGAGGAGCTCGCAGGGCAGCTCCCCTGCTCCTCAGGAACTGCCTCTGCCCTGTGCTCAGTGCCTCACAGTTCTTACCCTTCTTAGCAGGAGCATGGCATTCATCCCTTTGCAAGGTAGCCAACACTAACATGAGCCAACCTTTCTGTTTTTGTTTTGTGAACTTTTCTGCCCTATGCTGTCATGGGCTGAGAGCTTTAGAAATCTCATTCGACCCAGCCATGTAGGTTCTATTATTATCCTGTTATTTAAATAAGTGAAATACTTGGCCAGAGTCAGTCAGGGATCAGTGCTACAGCTGGGATTTGATTCTAGAGCTTGAATTCTTAATCACTATATTGCCTTAAGGACGATGTCTGAAAATACCCTCCAGCCTCTGGGAAAGGAGCCCTGGGGTGGGTCAGAGGTCAGTGTCTGGGGAGAGCAGCTGAGGACATGGGGCTCAGGTTTTCTGAAGGGGGCATGGGGGCACCCTGGAGAGGGTAGAAGGGTTCCAAAAAGAACCAAGATGTGTGTGGGAGCTGAAGATGAGATGATTTTCCTTCTCAGTGCACCTTGGTTTGGGACTGGGTTGTTAAGGGTGGGTAGATGACACCAGCAAATGCATTCAGAATTTTTAGTGTGAGAGTCAATGACTTTCTTGGAAAACAGTCAGCAAAATGGCCTGTTCAAAGCAGTAAGCAAATCAGATCCGATCCTGAAACAGAATGGGCAGTTGCTTGGCCTCTTGTGTCTTTGGGTGGGGGCAGCACTGGTTCCTGGGTGAGTGTTAGGGAAAGGTGACATGAGACACAGGAACCAGGAAAGCTTGGGGTCAGGCTTGGTGCAGATGTCTCTGCTGTGAACTTCCTACAGGGGAGGCACCAGGATGAATTTTCAGATTTTGCTTTGGAGAATGCAGACAACAGAATTGAGGTCATATTATCTGCCCTTTCCCCAGTTTGCCTTTAGAATGATTAATAATGTTAAAAATTTGTCCTTTATTGGTTATGTGCTTCCTATGTGTCTGGCTCTGTAATGGGCCATCTATGTGCATTGTCTCATTTAGTTCTCATGCAACACCATGCGGTATTACTACCTCTCTTCTACAGATGAGGACACAGGTTCAGAGGGGTTAAGTAACTTCCCCAAGGTCACACAGGGAGTGTCAGAAGCCTGGTCCCTCCGACTTCAGGGCCTTGCTCTTAACTACTCTCTTAGGCAGCTTCTTCTCTACCTAAAGCTGGTTCCTTAGCTGGAACCATCAGAGTGCGACCCCTCCTAGAGGCAGAAGCAGAGACGTAGGGATAGGTGCATGATCTTTGCTAGAACTCTAAAATTACAGGCTCCTCTATGTCTCTCCAGAGCCAACAAGATTCAGGCTGCGAGGAAGTGAGTGAAATGTTAAGGGAGCTTTTGAAAACCCCAGAACTGTCAGGCCTGAAGGAATGACAGCATTTCTACCCAGGAGCTGTGATTGTGGGAGAGAGGTGTGTGGGCTGGGAGGCAGGCCCTGTGCCCTGGAATGAAATACTGAGGTTGGCCACTTGTTTCTAGTCATTTGCACAGCTATATGGCTACTGTTAATTCTATTACTACCTTATTCAACTGCCTATAATTAATACTGGCATTAATACTCATAACACCTTAATTGCAGTGGGGGGCTGCTGTGCATGGGACAGCTCGATCCTGGGGATCACTGGGGTGACAGACTCTGCAGCCGCCTTTGCCTTACCCCCCTTCTAGTGCTCAGAGTGCTCTTACTGTGTTACCAACACCCATCCTGAAAATGCTGTCAGTAGCTGTTTTCCCCTTTTCCCAAGGATCCTGAAATGTTTTGCATGTGTTCTTCCTACTGAGAGATAGAAGCTGTGCTAAGTTTATCCCCTCTTACGAGATGGATGACCTCAGCAACAAATGGGCATCTGAGCTTTGCTTCCACACACAGCTTCCTTTCATATACTATGTTTCTCTCCAGAGAGAGAACAAAAATACAGAAAGACAGAAGCCTTATTTATGGAAATATAGAGGAAAACATTTTGAACATCCATTTTTATCAGCACTGCATTTTTCTACTTAATATTAATCCTTTGTTTCATTTGTATTCTTTACTAGAAACACATACCCATGTTAGCAAAGAAAGAAAATTAAAAGCTTGTCAATCATAAAAATGAGTCGATTGTCTAAATGTTTTTATCTTAATGGTTTTATCTAAATGTCTTTATCTAGGGGCACCTGGGTGGCTCAGTCATTAAGTGTCTGCCTTCAGCTCAGGTCATGATCCCAGGGTCCTGGGATCGAGTCCCCCATCAGGTTCCCTGCTCAGCCAGGAGCCTGCTTCTCCCTCTCCCGCTCCCCCTACTTGTGATCCCTCTCTCGCTGTGTCTCTCTCTGTCAAATAAATAAAATCTTTAAAAAAAAAATAAATGTCTTTATCTAAATCTTAGCTTGATTTTTCTTCTCCATATACTTTTAAGGAAAATTTGTGTTTCTTCAATCTAGGAACTAACATTTTTAAAAATTATTTATTTATTTATTTATTTATTTTTTAAAAGATTTTATTTATTTGACAGAGAGAGACACAGTGAGAGAAGAAACACAAGCAGGGGGAGTGGGAGAGGGAGAAGCAGGCTTCCCGCAGAGCAGGGAGCCTGATGCAGGACTCAATCCCAGGACCCTGAGATCATGACCTGAGCAGAAGGCAGACACTTAACCGACTGAGCCACCAGGCGCTCCTGAACTAACATTTATTAAGCTCTCTATATATACATAATTCAAGGCTCTGGGAGGGGGGGTAAGGGTACAGGTTTGTGTATATTTTCCCTCCATAGAAGCGCTACGGTCTAGCCAGGAAGAAACCTGCCTATCCTCGGTAATGTCAATAGACATCGCTTCTATTGTTGGCTGTGACAGATGAAAGGCATGGATAGGTCCTCTAGAACTTCACAGGAGGAAAGAGCTCCTTGAGTGGGCTGTTCAGAGAGAGGCTCCGCGAGTCAGGGATCATTTATTATCCATTCAACAAACATTTGTTGTGCTAGCTGCTGAGCAGCTTGCTGAGGCTCTGGTGATGAATTAGAACAGCTCTTTGAGGGACTCCCACATAGAAGGGAAACAGAGCTAGCGAGTTATAATCCAGACCCAGGGGACCGGGAAACCCTGAACAGTTTGTGTGTTAAGTGTGGCCAAAGGGGGGAAATGGAGGGGGTGCCTGGACATGTGAGGACTATGGGGACTTCCGTTACTAGTAGGGAAGCCCTTTTGCAAATCCTGCCAACGTGCCCTAAGTGCCAGTGGCCGTCCTGAAGGTGATCGACTTTTTTTTTCTATTTTTACATTTATTTTTTAATTCATATACAATAAAATCCACTCTTTTTGGTGAGTTTTGGCAAATTCATCATTGTTTAACCACTATCACAATCATGGCACAGCACAGTTCCATCGTTCCTCCAGAAAAATTTCCTCCGACATCTTTCTCATCCTCAGCCCTGGAAACCACTGGTCTGTTCCCTGACCTCAGTTTTTCTTTTCCAGAGTGTCATATAAATGGAACCATATGGAATGTAACCTTTTGAGCTTGGCCTCTTGCACTCGGCATAATACATCTGAGGTTTGTCCATGTTGTTGCCTGTATCGCTCATTCTTTTTCACTGCTGTGTTTTCACGGCTGTGTCATCCATCCAGTGAATGGATGTACCACAGTGTGTTTCTCCATTCCCAAATTAAGGGGCCTTCTGGTTATTTCCAGTTTTTGGTGATTGTGCATAAAGCCACTATAAACATTTTCATACTGTTTTCTTTTTTTAATAAGAAAGCATTTAAGATTTCTAATTATTTATGTTCCAGCTACTGTTCTTTTATTTAAGATTTATTTATTTGAGAGAGAGAGAGAGAGAGAGAGAGAGAGCACGAGCAGGGGGGAAGGTTAGAGGGAGAAGCAGACTCCCTGCTGAGCAGAGAGTCCGATTCGGGACACGATCCCAGGGTCCTGGGATCAATGACCTGAGCCAGAGGCAGACGATTAACTGACTGAGCCACCCAGGCGCTCCTCATGTTGGTTTTTGCGTGAACATAGGATTCATTTCCTTTGGGTAATTATTGAGTGATTATCTAGGAGTGAGATTGCTGGTTTGTATGGTCAGTATATATTTAACTTCATAAGAAACTAGTGAAAGAGAACATAAAACTAAGATAAAAACAAACTGTTTTATTGTGCCTGTACCTATTTGTGTTCCTACCAGGCCGTATGAGAGTTCCTTTTTCTCCACATCCTCACATGTTGTTTGTTGTGTTGTTGATGTTAGCCATTCTGACAGGTGTGAGGTGATATCTCATTGTAGTTTTGATTTGTATTTCCCTGATGATGAGTGATGGTGAGCATCTTTTCATGCGTCTGTTGGCCATCTGTATTCTTCTTTAGAGAAATGTCTGTTCATGTCTTCTGCCCATTTTTAAATTGAGTTATTTGTTTTTTGAGCATTGAGTTTTAGAAGTAGTTGAGTTTTAGAAGTACTTTATATATTTTGGATACTGACCTTTATCACATATGTCATTTGCAAATATCTACTCCTATTCCATAGGCTGACTTTTAGTTTTGTTGATTGTTTCCTTTGCTGTGCAGAAGATTTTTATTTTGATGCAGTTCCAATATTTTATTTTTGCTTTTGTTTCCCTTGCCTCAGGGAGCTTATCTAGAAAAAGTTGCTGTGGCCCATATCAGAGACATTACTGCTTGTGCTCTTTTTTAGGGTTTTTATGGTTTCAAGTCTCACATTTAGGTCTTTTAATCCATTTGGAGTTTATTTTTGTGTTTGGTATAAGAAAGTGGCCCAGTTTCATTCTTTTGCATGTTGCTATCCAGTTTCCCAACACCATTTGTTGAAGACTGTCTTTTTTCCATTGGACATTCTTTCCTGCTTTGTGGAAGATTAATTGACCATATAATTGTGGGTTTATTTCTGGATTCTGTTCTGTTCCATTGATCTATGTGTCTATTTTTGTGCCAGTACCATACTGTTTTGATTACTACAGCTTTGTTTTTTTAAAGATTTTATTTATTTATCTGACAGAGAGAGACACATGGTGAGAGAGGGAACACAAGTGGGGGAGTGGGAGAGGGAGAAGCAAGTCTCCCGCTGAGTGGGGAGCCTGATGCGGGGCTCGATCCCAGGAGCCTGGGATCAGGACCCAAGCTGAAGGCAGACGCTCAATGACTGAGCCACCCAGGCACCGCTACAGCTTTATAATACTTGAAGTTGGGAATTATGATGCCTCAAAGTTGCTTTGGTTGCTTGCAATCTTTTGTGGTTCCATATAAATTTTAGGATTGTTTGTTCTAGTTCTGTGAAAAACGCTGTTGGTATTTTGATCAGGACTGCATTAAAAGTGTAGATTCTTGCTCTGTTTCAACACCATTTGTTGAAAAGACTATCCTCTCTTCATTAAACTGCTTTTGCTTTTTTGTTAAAAGTCAACTGGCCATGCTTATGTGAGTCTATTTCTGGGTTTCTGTTCTGTTGATCTACGTATCTGTCTTCTCTTCCAGTGAGTGTGGTTAAGTCTTAAGAACAGACAGGGAGTGAAGGGGGAGCACGAAGGGCTCGAGATTTTGCAGGGATAAAAGCTTTTTTTAAAAAATTCTTTTAAAGACTTTATTTGAGAGAGAGAGAGAGCGAGAGCGAGAGCGAGAGAGGGCACGAGCACTAGCAGGGGAGAGGGCAGGCTCCCGGCTGAGCAGGGAGACTTGGGGCTCGATCCCAGGACCGTGGGATCATGACCTGAGCTGAAGGCAGATGCTTAACTGACTGAGTCACCCAGGCATCCCCAGGGGATAAAACCTTTAAACTGAGACATCTTTTGGTTAAGAGTGAGTGAGGAGAAGACGACAGGCAGATACGAAAGTCATTTCAGGCCTTCGGAACATCACGTTCCCTGCAAAGGCTGGTGGGCCAGAGAGAAGGGGGTGGGGCAATTGTACGATTCTCACTGTGGCTGGGACCGAGTCCCAAGCTAGGGTCAGGTCTGGGGGGGGTTGTGCTTTGATACCAAGGGTAGGGTGGATACAGTCATTTCAGAGGACATTTAAGTAGGTCTCCAGGATGAGTGAAAACACCACACTCGGTTCTCTTTTGTCATTGAATCAGCACAGTGTCCCTATCTCTAAAAAAGGGAGTCTGGCTTCTCATAAAAAAACACACCCCAGGCTCAGCTGTTCAGTCCCCTCCCAGAGAGAAGAGCCCACTCAGCGCAGGACCCACAGCATCCTATTTATTTGTACCTGTGTGAATTGAAACGTCTCCATGTTTCCCTCTTGCCTGGGGCTCTGTCCCGAGGTCTTGGTGAGTCGCCATGCACTTCTAGAAATGACCTGCAGGTGGCAGCAAAACCAAGGCTCATCAAGCGGAAGGCTCCCAGCTCTCCGCCTTCAGTTTAAAGCAGCTCCAGTATTGCAGAGCCCATCGAAATTTGGTGTCTGCATAAGAGCAGGCTTGTTTTTAAATCCGCCCCCCCAACCCTGGAAATAATATTCTCTAAGTCTGTTGGAATCAGATCCGCCAAATAGAGTGTAACATGTTTCCTAATCATTTGGGCCGCATTCTCCCTCCCGAATGGGTGTTGGTTTCCCCCCGGGAATGTTTTCTGCAGCTGTGGATCATTGAGAAGGTGGTTCCGATTTGCTCTGGTAAAGCTGAAGAAATAGCCAAGCACGTGGCATGAAGTGAAATAAGGACAAATGCAGGCGACACCCCGGAGGCAGGCAAGGAGGGACAAAAGAAAGTCTGGCGGGCCAGGCGGTGAAGTGGCTGCTCACGGGCCCGGCGTGGTTCTTGAGCTCCACCTCCGCCAGGTAAGCCTTTTCCTCGGAACGTACTCCTCCGCCGCTGCTCCTGACTTCTAGAACTGTGTCATGGAGGACAGAGCTTTTCACAGAGTTCAACTGTCACTTCCGCAGGGACGTCATCCCTCTATCCCCCAGCTCCCTCGCCTCCCACGGAGCCCACTAATACCCTTGCTCAGAGCACGGTGCAGCTCGCCTTTGTGGGATTTTCCGCGGTGTGTGATTATATGGCTGCAGTCACATGTACAACATCTCTATCGTCTACTAGATGGCACATCCCGTGAAGGCAGGGATAGTTTTGTTTTGCCTCTTTATTCTACAGGCGTGGCAGAGCTCCTGGCACAAATATTTACTGATTCAATGAGTATGTAAACAGAAGAGGGCGTGTGCTCTAAAGGCAGAGAGCCAGGTTGATCTGGGTGGAAACCCTGTGTGTAACACTTACCCACTTTCTGTTCTTGTCTATGTTGCTTAAGCTCTCCAAATTTCAGTTTCCTCGAATGTAACATAGAGAAAAAAATCATGCCCGTTTTGCAGGGTGGTCATAAGTATACGAGAAAAATCTATGTAAAGCGCTTAGCACAGTGCTTGAAACCGAGTAAGTCCTCAAATATGATAGCTACGCTCATTTTTATAGAGGAGGCTTCATAGGCAATTTTCTGGGGGAAACAACGTGGATTTGGGTTGAGAAGGAGATGAAATGACTAACAAGAGAGCTTGTCCTAGAGTTTTGGTAGGAGGGAGGAAGAGAGAGCTGTTGGGGGTGATGGTGCTGCCCTTGTAGCTCTGCTGAAATGAGCCTCCTGGCAGTCCCGACATGGTTCTCATGTTCTGAGCCGGACTGTGCAGTGGGACAGCACTGCTCCGAGTCAGAAGAAGTACGCTGAGCAGGTGAAGCCATAGCCTGGTCTAAAGACAGAATGTGGTTGGGCCATCAATGGAAGCCTCACGGATGTGAGGGTGAGCGAAGCACTCAGATACTTAGGTGCCAACACGCCAGGTATCAAAGAACCGTGCTCAGTGGAAGTGTGGCTACAGGAACCACAGGAGCAGGGTGGGGTCGGCGTCTTCTTCCCAGGAAGTGCTTTCCTGCTGTTGCATAATGCTTTATGTTACCTTAAAAGCAGATCTTGTAAGAGTGCTCGTATTAGGAATATTCATAATAGCTAAAAAGTAGTAGCAATCCAAATGCCCATCAGCTGATGAATGGGTGAACAAAAGCTGGGGTATCCATGTAATGGGATATTATCCAGGCATAGAAAGGAATAAAGTTCTGATCCAAGCGATGACGTGGTCAAACCTGGAAAACATTATGCTAAGTGAAAGAAGCCAGACACAAAATAACAAACATTGTATGGTCCCATTTATATGAAGTCCCTAAAATAGATTCATAGAGACAGAAGGCAGGAGAGTTACTTCCTATGTCTGGGGGCCGGGGATGGGAGTGACTGCTAATGGGCTTGGGTGTCTTTCTGGGGTGATGAACATATTCTAAAATTAGATTGTGGTAAAGGTTTTACAGCTCTGGGAATGTACCAAAGACCCTTGAAGCTTACACTTTATGTGGGTGAATTACATGGTATGTGAATTATCTCTCTTTTATAATAACGATATTAAAAAGTATCAGGGATACATCAATGGTTCTCAACCCTGGCTGCACATTACAGTCACATGAGGAGGCTAAAAAATTACTGATTCATGGGGTCCCAGCTGCAGCTAATTCAATCAGAATATTCGGGAAGTGGCATCTGGGTGCTGGGCATTTGTGAAGCCAGAGTTGACAGCTTCTGGCCTGGATGATCAAGGAAGTCGATTTTGATTTTTCTGCCTCTAGAGGACCTACTATGGGCAAAGAACGGGCACACTCAATTTCGTTGTTGTTGTTTATGTAAATCTATGTGTCTGGGGCAATTTCTACTTACTTTTGCTTGAAGGCAGAAGAATGGCTGAACCATGTGGCCTTCCTCGAATCTTTCCCATTTAGGATTTTGTGATTAAATTCATCCATTGCAAATGTGATAGAAAGAGACAAGCATTTGCTCTGGTAATGTCTGAAGCTTTAGGACAACTAGAAACATTCTGTTCATTTAAATTTAGTAAGCAGAGGTAATGACAAGGGTAATAACGTGAACATTTTCATGCCAAAATTGTACTTCCCACTTAGACAAATGAAAATGATTAAGGTTTAGGAAGAAACTTTTGTTTCATTACTGCTGGCTATCAATATCATAATCAAAAGCAATTAATTGTCTCTTTATTCTGCACATTGGCCCGGGCAAGTCAGACATGTCTCGTTAGGCCAACCAGGGTATTTTTTGAAGAATAGTAATCATGAATGTCCCTGTCAAAATCCTTATGGGAGCTGACCAGAACTAGTTTGAATTGAAGGCAATAACATTTTAAAGAATGAAGAGGGTTGCTGATATCTTGAATTTTGCAGTGCAAGAAATGATGCTGGAAACATTCAAAATAAACACATCAGAATAGAGAATGTCATCCTACGAAACTGGATTTTGGAAGGGCAGCTCTAGTCACATGAAAGGAGGAAAAAGAATTAAAGGACAGTCTTCCATTTATTGAGCTACTGTGAGTCAGACATAAAGCTTCATGCCTCATAGTATGTCATTTCATTCTATCTCTGATCTTTCTAGGTTAGCATTTTCTTTCTTTCTTTTTTTTTTTTTGCCTGTGGGAAAATGAGGCCACAGAGGCCACCTCGTTTGCCCCCAGGCCCCGAGCTTGTAAGGGGAGGTCCTGCCCCTATAACTCTGTCAACCCGTCATTCTGAAGAAAGGCCAGGTTGTTTCTAGTTGACAGCTTTGTATAGGGAAGAGCACTGAACATTACAAGACCCAATTTCCAATTCTGTGTGCTCTTAGGCAAGTCACAACCTCCATGCCCCAGTTTCCCTGAGCGCTAATTGAGGGTGAGAACATTTGCCCCCCGGGATCGTTAGAAGGCAAATAAGTCACGCAGGTCACGGCTTGCCTGGCACGGTGTAGGTGGCCCTTTACAGGTGTCAGTCCGGCCACTTGGACTTGGCGTGTCTAAGCTGTGGGGAAGCTCCCGTGGCAGAGGTGACCCATCTTGGGAAAGTGCCCAGCCTCACGTTAGAGTGAAAACCGTCCACACCAGTGGTCCGGCACCAAAGCCCAGGTTGGGCTCAAATTGGAAGGGCTCCCGGGAGATTCTGTCTGCGTGGTAGTTTGCTTTTCAAAGGAATTCTTTTCCTGGCTTGAGTTCTTTCAGGAAACCATTAGACTACAAACTTAGAGGAATCTGTGGAGCACCTGCTCTCTGCTAGGTGCTCTGGGGAACAGCTCTGTCTTTAAGGAATTTCACATGTAGTCGTGGAGGGCAAAGCAAACAACTGTGAAACAAGAGTAGTACCGAAAGAAATCGTATTCCTTTTTAAAAAAAAATAGCATACTTAATGAAAATTCAAAAATGCTGAAGATTATATGGTGGGAAGTCAGACATCCCCCCCACCCATGTCTTTCTCATCCTGGTTTTTCTCAGTTTCTTCCTACTTTCTTTTTTTTTTTTTTAAGATTTTATTTATTTATACGACAGAGAGAGACAGCGAGAGAGGGAACACAGGCGGGGGGAGTGGGAGAGGGAGAAGGAGGCTTCCCTCAGAGCAGGGAGCCCAATGTGGGGCTCGATCCCAGGACCCTGGGACCATGACCTGAGCCAAAGGCAGACGCTTAACAACTGAGCCACCCAGACACCCTTTTCCTACTTTCTGGAGAAATCCTTCCTATGTGCAAATACATAGGTATGCATAGCACCTCCCTTTTATCAAAATACCAAAGGAGACGTACTGTAATACTGTTCTCCATTTTGCTTTTTCAAATTCATACTAGGGGATGCCTGGGTGGCTCAGTCGGTTAAGCCTCTGCCTTCAGCTCAGGTCATGATCCCAGAGTCCTGGGATCGAGTCCCGCAACAGGCTCCTTGCTCAGCAGGGAGCCTGCTTCACCCTCTGCTGCTCTTCCTGCTTGTGCTCTCTCTCGCTATGTCAAATAAATAAATAAAAATCTTTAAAAAAAATAAAATTCATACTAGATCTCAGATATTGTGCTGTATGAGTACATATTGATCTCTCTCATTCTATCTACTGGAATTCCTTTGTATGAAGGTACTGCACTTTACTTAATGGCTCCTTATCAATGGTCTTTTAGGTTCTTTCCAGGCTTTTGCTACCTGAACAATGCTGCAATAAATTTTCCTGACAAAGAGCCATAATTAAGGGCTCAATTGTGTGTTCAGACTGTAAGTGATTCTCATTTCACAGCGTGGGTGCTAATGGCATTTGGGATGGGGCAGTTTTCTGTGCTTCAGGACTGTCTTGCCCCGGCATGATTTTTGGCATTTCTGCCCTGCCCCTCTCCTCCCACTCCCAAGTTCCAGTACGCTCCCATTATGACAACTAAAAATGCCTGCCCCTCTTCATTTCTAAATGTCCCTTGGGGGGGATGCCAGTGTCCAGGGTGGGCACTGCAGTGAATGTGGGCAGTTAGAGCTGGAAGCCTAGAGATGGGGGAGAGCAAAGGGGCGGCTGAGCAGGACTCTGAGGACTGGCACAGGATTTGGGAATGACCACAGAAAGGTTCAGAGGCAGAGTCACCTCACTGAGGGATTTCGCTGTCTCTGCACCTGCTTGCTTGCTCCCAGAGAGGTGTCGCCATGTCTGTAGAACTGATTGGCCTGCCAAATGGTCCTTAGCCTCTAGTGTGAGTCCTGCAAGCACTGCTGGGTCTTTGCTTCAGTTCCTTTCACCAAGCTGCCGTGCTGGCCCCAGGGCCGTCCAGTCACAAGTGTGGAGGCCTGTTCACCAACAGAACAGGGACAGGCATCCGTACAGATGAATGGGGCCACCCAATTGGGTTGGGGGCAAATTACACAGCACTTAAATTTTCACTCTGCCGTTTTTGTGCCTGTGAATCATAAATTCCTGGGCAGTCAAAGCTTTACATCGTCGAGCCCCTCTCATTTGGAGAGAGTGAGTCAGGTTGATGTTTGCATCAGTTAGATGTGGGGAGAAATGTTGCAGAAGAGCCCACAGGTAGGGGCTGTAAGGGACTGGGGGAGGGGAGGGATGGACTCCGTGTCAAGGGAAAAATGATCAAAGTCAGTGATTTCCTAACTGGGTTTCACACCAGAATTACTTGGAAAAAGTATAAAAGGAAAACAGTGTATATTCCTCAGCTCTACTCCGGACTGAAGAAATTAGATTCTCAAGGATTAGGGTCTGTATTTTTATTATGATACTCAGGTAATTCTTATGCCCTGTAGTAGCGAATCAAGCTTGGAAAACTCTGATTTAAGAAGACTCCAATCAAATCATTCCCACATCACAAATGAGAGGGTTAGAAGAGCCCAGTGTGTTATCTGCCCTGTTGGTAAAGGGAGTGAGCAGGTAATATGCTAGGTGGTTAATTATATTGGCATTTATTCATTCTGAAATGTTTACAAAAGTAATTAGAAGTCAAATTAGGTTTGATGCTCAGTGACCTTTAAGGAAGGGCTTGGCTTCAAACAACCAAAAAAAAAAAAAAAAAAAGGAAAAAGAACAAAAGAAAAAAATGTTTATTCAAAGGCTAATCAGAGCAAAACACAGCATGATTAGCTGGGATCTCCAGCATGCAAAGGTAGGGTGTTATCTGACACTAAGGATGAGAGGAAATGGAGATCACTTCCTGGGTTGTTGTTTTTCTGGATTTAGAATGTGAAAGCCACCTTCTTAGAAGAATCCCCCTAGTTATGAGCATGGAGTGGAAATGGTGTTCTGAGAAGATAGGCTGACCAAATCTTCCTAGACCTGGGTCTTTCTTGGCTGGCCCAACAGTTTTCAACTTTTTGACTCTCCTGCTGGGAAGATCTTTTCAATTGTGAATTCAGAGGTCATTTTTTTTTTAAAGATTTTATTTATTTATTTGAGAGAGAGAGAGAATGAGAGACAGAGAGCATGAGAGGGAAGAGGGTGAGAGGGAGAAGCAGACTCCCTGCTGAACAGGGAGCCCGATGTGGGACTCGATCCTGGGACTCCAGGATCATGACCTGAGCCGAAGGCAGTCGCTTAACTAACTGAGCCACCCAGGCGCCCTGTGAATTCAGAGGTCTTGCTCCATGTCGGAGCATCATCAGACTCCACCTCTCTATTCTCACCTCAAGGCCTAGAGACGATCCCCCTACCTTCCAATGGTGCTAAGTCCTCCCATCCCTATGGAAATGCTTTCTCCCTCGCCAGCGATGTGGATCCAGGATCCCAGGGTGCATTTTCCTGACAGTGGGGTTCAGGCTGACGAGCTCTGTGATCTTAGGCAAATCTCCCAACTCTCTCTATTCCCCTTCTGCCTTTCTAGATCCATTTCCCCCTGATTTTGTGCCCTGGGAGATTCCTGTAAACTGCATCACACGTACTTCCTTACCAGCCGACTTCCTGCTGGGTTCAGCCAGTGGGGGGTCCCTTCCCTGCTTGGTTGGTTGCCCTGGCCCTAAGAAGGACCCAACCCTCCCTGACTACACCCCCCCCCCCCCCCCCCCCCCCCCCCGCCCCCGGGCAGCCTCAGCTCCACCTCTGGGGCTCTCTTCAGCGCTCCCTTGGCACCTTCCTTTCTAGAGCCAGTGATGGCTCCCCCTGGTGGTAGTTTCTGGGTACTTCATCCACCCCCAGTGTTTCCCTGACCTTTGAGAACCTTTGTAAATAATACCTTTAAGAGAGCCTCTTCAGTGGAACACTTGGAGGGAAACTGTTTTATTATTTTATTTTGTTTTTCAAAATTTATTTATTTGACAGAGAGAGAGAGAGAGAGCTCACAAGCCGGCCGAGAAGCAGGTAGAGGCAGGGGGAGAAGCAGGCTCCTTGCCCAGCAAGGAGCCCAATGTGGGGATCGAGCCCAGGACCCTGGGATCATGAGCTGAGCCAAAGGCAGACGCTTAACCAACTGAGCCACCCGGGTGCCCCTGAGGGAAACTGTTTTAAATCTGAGTCCCACCTGATGGGCTTTTTAAAAAGTGATCAAATGGGGGGAAGCAAACCTTCCTCTGTCTGCCTTGGTGTAACTGTGACGATAATGTGAAGAGCCGTTTGGGGAGTGTGCTTCAGAAATGCAAGCGTTCTGCTGTGGGGTGGCAACATAGTTACGGCTCTGGTGACTCCAAATAAAGTCTGACACGTCTTCATAACCCTGCAGCATTTTGGAGTTTTCTTTTTTTTAAAAAGATTTTATTTATTTATTTATTTATTTATTTATTTATTTATTTGACAGAGAGAGAGAGAGAGAGCAGGAACACAAGGAGGGGGAGTGGGAGAGGGAGAAGCAGGCTTCCCGCTGAGCAGGGAGCCTGATGTGGGGCTCGATCCCAGGACGCTGGGATCACGACCTGAGCCGAAGGCAGACGCTTAACGACTGAGCCATCCAGGCACCCCATTTTGGAGTTTTCAATATTTGTTATTTGTGTAGTAAATTCTCGAATAATTCAGAGAGCAGAAAGTGAGGAGATGATGACAAGATTGTTTTCTTCCTTTCAAGTATGTAGACTCACTATGTTTCTGGAAGATGCAGGAGTGTCTGGTTTTATTGTCTTTGTTATTTATGGACAGTCCTTCCAGATTCTGGTGACAGGTTGGGATTTATGTATATACTTAGTTTTCAGAGTTGCATTAACTTTTGGTTTATGTCTGGGTTCCATAGATATTTTGTTTAAAGTTAGGAGAAGCTTTGTCAAGGGTTGCTGGAAAGATTTCATTTTAGCCTAAAAACCTTGAAAGCATACGTTTTTAAATGGCTGCACACATATGTTATAATTTGTTTAACCATTGCCTCATTGTTAGATAACTACAATTGTTTCCAGTTTTGCTCTATGATGAATAGTGATAGAGTGACCATTCTGGTCCTCACAGCCGCCTGCACATTGTTCAGCAATGCTAGGCGCTGCTCAGGTCAGGTCCCGGTGGATACTGCAGTAAATGAGGCAAAGCCCGGCTGTCATGAACCTATATTCTAGTTGGGGAGAGAGAGAGAGACAATAAAGAAACAACTGAATGAAAAGGGTGAAGCAGGGTAAGAGAGATAGATAGATAATGGATTGCCTATTTAAATAGGGCAATCACAGAAAGCCCTTCTCATATGATGACATTTGGACGGAGATCTGAATGATATCAGGGAGCAAGCCGGGGAGATCTCTGCGGGAAGGGCATTCCTGGCAGAGGGAATGGCAAGTGCAAAGGCCTGCAGGCAGGAGTGTGCTTGGCATGCTTGGGGAACAGCAAGGAAGTCAGTGGGACTCAGAGGAATGAGTGAGGGACAGTAGTAAGAGCTGAAGTCAGAAGGGGAACTGGGGGCAAGATCTTGAAGAGTCTTATAAGCCATTGGAAGGGCTTTGATTGGTTCTTAAAATGATGAGAGACCTTGGAGGGTTTGGAGCAGGGGAGTGACAGGATCAGACTTTGATTTAAAAGGCTCTCTCTCTCTCTTTTTTTTAAGATTTATTTATTTATTTGAGAGAGAGAGAGAGAGACAGAGTGAGTGTGGAGGGAAGAGCAGAGGGGGAGGGACAAGCAGACTTGATGCTGAGCACAGAGCCCGATGTGGGGCTCAATCTCACCACCCTGAGATCACAACCCTGAGATCGTGACCTGAGCCGAAGTCAAGAGTCAGACACTTAACGAACTGAGTCACCCAGGTGCCCCTTAAAAGGCTCTTTTGACTGCTGTGTGGAAGATGCTCTGAAGGGGTTGGGGTAGAGTGGGGATGACCATTTAGGAGGCCTTGGGGGTAATTTGGGGAGAGATCATGGTGGCTTGGACTAGGGTTGTCAGGTGGAGGTCATGAGGAATGGTTGGACTGTGGGTATATTTTGAAGGCAGAAGTGGCAGATTTTAATCATGATTGGAAGCAAGGTATGAAAAAGTGAAGGATGACTCTGGGTTTTGCCCTGAGTCATGGTGGTTGAAGGATAAACAAATGAATGTCTTGTTAGGGCAGGAGTTCTTAACCCGGGGCACTTTTGCCCCCCAGGGGACATTTGGCAGAGAGTCTCGTTTGTCACAACTGGGATGGAGGGTGTGCAGGGATGCTCTAGCCCTCCCACAATGCATAGGACAGTACCCCCCCCTCTAAAGAATTATCTGCCCCCAGATGTCAATAATGCTGAGACAGAGAAACTCAGAGTTAGGGAGATCACTGCTTTTTTCTTTGCTCAGCCTCTTTCCTCTCTTGGCTTTGTTCTCTCCCCCCAGATGGGTTTCTTGCTGTGTCTTATACAAGTTAGGAAATGATTGGCCCAGGTGTCGTCCCTCCCTCCCATCAAATGTGACCTTTAAAGCCCCATATCCATATTCAACTCACTATACATGGTCTCTGTTTCAATTACACATTTTCAGCCGAGAGAATTTCATTGGCCTGGGTGTTTTTTCTGTTCCAATCAGGCGTGTCAGAGGCAGGCTCGTGTAGGTCCCTGTCCATGTAACAAAGACTGCAGGAAAGATATTCTGGGAAAGAGCGAAGGTCAGATAAGAAAATGAATGGAGCGTTTGTTGTATGAACTTGGAGAATTCAACCTGAAGACCTGACTTGTGGGGGCCCCCGCCCAGCCCATAGAATCATCTAGGCCCTGTCCTTTAAAATTAGCAGGGGAGGGAAGCCAGGGGAGAGGGGTGATGGCTAAGGATCTCCTGGGCCATATTTCAAATCTGGATCCCCACTGGGCTGGACATAAAAGAGAAGACTGCTTGCTGTGTTTTTCCTTTCCCTTTTTAATTGAATTTGAATCCAGCATATCTTCAGAGGAAATCATCTGGAGAAAACGAACACTCATAGCTAGTGAGTGGCATGAAAAGTAATAGTGGGGAAAAAGCACGGAAGGCAGTGTGCATTTATGGTGACATATGGCTCTCCTCCTGGATTTTCATTGACTACATTATCCGGGCAGGAACTTGTTTTCCGAGAGAAAGGGGTATTCTGCAGATGGCAGCATATTGGAATCATTGTCAAAAAGAGGAGAGATGGTATCAGCCTCATATTGAATCAAATGTTAAGAATGAGTCTGAGATAATTTTTCCATGTAGTAATGAGTATTTTGATATTTCCTGCCTGCTCTTCCACATGATTAATGCACTTCTCGCAGAGGGATGTCTCTGTTTATTAGCCTTAAACTAGGGCTAATAAAAATGATGGTCGGGACAGAATGCTGCTGGTGAGGAGAGAGGTAGCTCAGGGAAGTGCTTTTGGGCTCCTGGTGTGGGCCAAACAGGAGACCTTGGTGACCCAAATGACTTGTTTACTCCTCCCGCCCATTGGACGTAGCTGTAGTTCTCAGATCTCTGAGTTAAGGCTTTGAAAGTCCCTACAGAAAGACAGATAATCATCTCCTGAAAGAGCCATGAGAGGCCATTTGCACTTTTTGAAAAAAACCCCACAATTTTATTGAGGTATAATTGACATACAATACAATTCACCCATTTAAAGTGTACAATTCAATGGTTTTTAGTATATTCACTGAGTTGTGCCCCCTGCCCCTGCCACCACAATAGACTTTAGAACATTTTCATTACCCTCAAAAGAAAACCTGTGTCTATTTCCCCCAAAGCTCCAGCCTTAGGCAACCATTAATCTACTTTCTGACTCTCTCTATTTGCCTCTTTGGAAAATTTCGTGTAAACGGTGTCACACGATATGTCATATTTTGTGTCTGTCTTCTTCCACTCAGCATGGTTTCAAGGTCCATCTGTGTCACGGCAGGTGCGTCAGTATTTCATTCTTTTCTATGGCTGAATAATATTCCATTGTGTGCAGGGATCCCATTTTATTTAATTCATTCATCAGTTGATGGACATTTGGTTGGTTGCCAGTGTTTGGCTCTTGTGGGTGATGCTGCTGCAAACATTGTGTGTGGGCCATCTGTGCTTGAGTTGATCCACTTAAAGAGAAGCCTGCTCTACAAGTCAGCCCCGATCTGCCTTCTTCTCACATCCCTCTTCTTGCTGCCAGTGGATTGCTCTCTCCCCTCTCAGCATCTTGCGCGTCTTTCCATTATTAGACCTTGTTGCAGTCTTGTGTGACGTTTTCCTCGCCATCCCACGTGTCACCTCTGTGAAAGCAAGGACTGTGTCTTACTCATCTTTCTATCCCCAGCACCTGATAATATTATGTTTACAGCTAGTTCTACTTCTTAAGTAATTGCTGGGTTTCCAGCTATGGCCTTTAAAAACAATGAGTTTTTGTATGCTACCTCCTTCCTTCCTTCCTTCCTTCCTTCCTTCCTTCCTTCCTTCCTTCCTTCCTTCCTTCCTTCCTTCCAGTTTTTATTTAAATTCCAGTTAGTTAATATACAGTGTAATATTGGTTTCAGGAGTAGGATTTAGTGATTCATCACTTACACACAACAGTGCTCATCCCCAGTGCCCTCCTCAATGCCCATCACCCAGGTAACCCAGCCCCCTGCCCTGTAGCTTACTCTTTAAAGGCATTTAGGAGGGGGGGTTTAGCCTGAAAATTCCACATCTTTTTCTCTAGTGTTCATGGGTCCTTTCTTGGCTGTGGCCTAACTCAAAGGGGGCTGGAATCTGTCTGTCTTGTTAATTCATGGTGAACCACGGGGAAGCACCAAGGGGATTCAGAAAATGAGATTTTTGTGTGTGTCTCCTTTTTTTTCCTTTTTGAGCTCTGAAGGAGGGGAAGCACCTAATGGGGCTCCAATGGGGGGATTAATTCAGTGAAGCATTGGCATAGGTGGTTAATAACCATCATGAAAGTGTGGGGCTACGGTCAGTGGGAGGCTTCTTGAGGCTGGCAGGGGACAATGTTGCTGTTGATGACACAGTTGGACTTTCTCTTGAGCATCTGCTCAGCCTGGAGCTGACATCTTTTGTACTTTTTACAGGAAATGATCAGGTCTTTCTTTAGGAGCTCACGGCTGTGTGTCTCCACATGGCTTTTGAAGATGATGTGGTTTCTCACAGCCAAGTGGTGAAGGTCACATCGACTGGCCCGGGTCCCCTGACCGGCTGACTTCTGGGCTGTCACAGCCATGGCTGCTGCTCCGTCCTCAGTCCTCAGGAGACCCTGCAGGGTTTGGAGCAGAGGAGTGACATGATCAGACTTTGATTTAAAAGGCTCTTGGGCTGCTGTGTGGAAGATGCTCTGAAGGGGTCAGGGTAGAGTAGGGGTGACCAGTTAGGAGGCTTTGGGGGTAATCTGGGGAGAGATGATGGTGGCTTGGAGCAGGGTTTCACAGTGGAGGTCCTGCAGAATGGTTGGACTGTGGGTGTATTCTGATGGTAGAGGTGGCAGATTGTAATCACGGCTGGATGCAGGGTATGGAAGGACGGGGTTAAGGATGACTCTGGGTTTTGCCCTGAGTAATGGTCGAAGGATAAACAAATGAATGTCTGGTTAGGGCAGGAGTTCTCACCCTTGTGTGCCCTGCCAGAGCTCTCACTTCCAGTTTTGAAACTGCTCATTTGCTGACCTGTAGAGTCACTAGTCTCCATGGTCCTGGACAATCAAGATTTTGTTTCAGCTCTGACAGTGCTGGGCACCCTGTAGGTTCTCAGTGACTGTTTTGGAGTGGGCCACTTCCTGGCATCCCCTTAGGGCTTGCTGAGGGTGTAGGTATAAGAGGAGGAGGCTCTCTGGATGTGGGAATGAGACTGGAGAGCTTGGCATGCTTTGGCTTAGAGAGAGGCAATCCAGAATTGAAACTGTCGTTCTTAAGAGCTTGTCCAAATGGCCTTTGTGTTTAAATGGTCTTCTTGTCGGATGGTATCTCTCTACCTATACTTGGGGTGCTAGGTCTTTGCATAGGGCTTCTGAGGTGACGTTCGGCTCTGAACTTTTAGAAAAGGCATGTGGCTTCGAAATGATTTTCCTCTCCTGGTCTGAAATTGCCTCAGCTTGTTGAAATCACCTTAGACGACCTATTTGTTTCCGCCCAGATAATAAATCCCTGGGCGTGTGTTGCAGTCAGTACTTTCCCAAGTGCTTTTTTTTTTTTTAAGATTTTATTTATTTATTTGACAGAGAGAGAGAGAGCGCACAAGCAGGGGGAGTGGAAGAGGGAGAAGCAGACTCCCCACTGAGCAGGGACCCTGATATGGAGCTCGATCCCAGGACCCTGGGATCATGACCTGAGCCGAAGGCAGACACTTAACCGACTGAGCCACCCAGGGACCCCTTACCAAGTGCTTTTAAAGAATTCTTTCGGGAGGGCAAAGCTGTGTTTTATCCTTCTGTCGTCCTGAGCACTGCCTACCTGGAAGGTGTGGCTACATCTAACCTCAGTGAGTAGGTGGTAGCGTTTGCTTTTCCATTTTTATGAATAAAGCAATGAGTATTATGGAGGCAACATGATCAGACTTTGTACAGCCAAGTACAGGTTTTCTTAATCTTTTATCACCATGCCATTCATTTCTAATCACTTTGCTGATAATTTGTATTGACGATACATGACTGCTTAAATAGTTCATATATTCTGGTAATAAATCGATTCCTATCTTTCCTTCGAGCTCTCTCTTTGGATTTCCTATGCCTTCCTTTGAGAATGAATAGCTGGGTAATCAAATTGGTGAGGAATCTCCCTAAAAAAAACAACAACCCAAAAACCCCCACAAAATAAATGAGGGTGATGTTTATCTGCAGGTTTTGAGAGGATCCAATCACAGAGGTGCTAATAGACTGAATAACATTGAATTCCAAGGCTCAGAACCCCCATCATTCTATTCCACAGCAGCTCGGAGGGACCTTTCATGTGCACGGAACACTAGAAATAACTAATGTGGATTTTTCCTTCTCCTTTAAGTACTTACTAGTGATACCATTCACCCCATGATTAATCAAAACCTGGTTTGGGGGTTGTGCCATCTCTTCTTGGGTGTCCCTAACAACTGTAAGCCTTGTGAGGTCATGTCTTTTTTTTTTTTTTTTTAAGATTTTATTTATTTGAGAGAGAGAGAGAGAGCACGAGCGGGGTGAGGGGCAGAGGGAGAAGCAGACTCCCCGCTGAGTAGGGAGCCGATGTGGGACTCTATTCCAGGACCCTGGGATCATGACCTGAGCCGAAGGCAGACACTTCACCGACTGAGCCACCCAGGCGTCCCGAGTGAGGGCATGTCTTCTATGTCTCTACACCACTCACAGTGCCTCTCATGGGCTGAAACCCAATGAAGAGCTGGTTTTGAGTATTTGCAGACATACCTCATTTTATTGCACTTTGCTTTACTGTGCTTCGCAGATGTTGCCTTTTTTTTTTTTGGCCCACAGATTTTAGGTTTGTGACGAGTCTCATTGAGCAAGTCTGTTGGTGCCATTTTTCCAGCAGCACTTGCTCACTTTGTGTCTCTGTGTCCTATTTTGGTAGTTCTTGCAATATTTCAAATTTCCCATTATTATTGTATTTGTTATGGTGATCTGTGGCTAGTGATTATGACTTGCTGAAAGCTCAGATGATGGTTGGCATTTTTTAGCAATCAAGTATTTTTTATTAAGGTATGCACATTGTGTTTTCTAGACATAATGCTATTGCACACTTAATGGACTACAGCATGGTAGAAACATAACTTTTATATGCACTGGGAAACCAAAGATTTCATTTGACTCACTTTATTGTGATATCTGTTTTATTGCTGTGGTCTGGAACTGAACCCACAATATCTCCAAGGTGTGCTTGTATATTTCCATATGAATATTCCACCTTCAGTTCAAACCCTGTATAAGTTAAATTAGTTTCCTCTTTGCTTTAAGATGGACTTAAGTCGGGGGTGCCTGAGTGGCTCAGTCGGTTAAGCGTCTGACTCTTGTTTACAGTTCAGGTCATGATCTCAGGGTCGTGAGATGAGCCCTGCTGGTGAGGTTCCTCTCCCTCCCTGTGCTTGTGCTCTCTTTCTCTCTCTCTGTCTCTCAAATAAATAAGTAAAATCTTAAAAAAAATGGATTTAAGTCAGCTTCCTTGGATGTCATCTATCAAGATAACATAAATTATAGAAACATAGGGAAACATGAAGAGAAGGTAGGGTCATAAAATGCGGCCCCCAGGAGGCGTGCATGCTACAGGTGAATCACAGAGGTAGCTTTATAAGACTAAATAGGAAGCCTGACTGGTTACCCAGTCTGTTGTCCATGTGCTGAAAGCAAGCCAGCGTCTAGGATCCCACTGGATCCAAATGCCTAAAGGAGTTTCTCGAAGGCTATCGGTGAGACTCACAGCTCTCTGCTGACCTGGGCTCTCCGAGGGATAGATTTTTGAGTATAGAGAGGCATGGATGGAAAGCACAGCTTTCAACCAGTCCTCCATAAACTTGGCTTCTCTCAGCTGAGCTTTTGTTCAAACGCAGTTTATTTTTAAGAGAACATATCCGTCTTGCTCCCAAATGAACTCTCCCTTCTGCTTCTCTTTTTCTGAAAGAAAGCTAAAATCCTGCAGCTATGTAAGTCTGCATGATTCGAGCTTCCCAGGACTCCTTCGCTTGTTTCTTCTCTTATCCAACTGCCTGTCAAAATCTCCTTTCTCCTTTTCTGGTCTTCTCCTCCTGTCCCTCCTCCTCTCTCCTGACTTTCTTCCCTCCCTCCCTCTCTCCTTCCCTTCTTTCCCTCATCACCCACTCCGTACCAGAAGCTGACTATGCAGATGAAGGCATGGTGTTAAATATGTGTACCAGTTGGCAAAGGGACCAGCCAACCAGAAGGAATAGCAGCTTTGGTGTTGGAGCAGTGGTCTCAAAGCCTTCGGTGCCAGGCACAAAGGCATAAACTCTCCATTTGCTGGGTTGGGGAAGGGGGTAGTTTTGGGGAGTTCTGGGAGAAGGCTAGGGTGGTAGAGTGGGCACGGGGGTGAGGGAGTGGTGCTTTCAGGTAAGGGGCTACTTACTCACAAGTAGAGAAATGTTTTGGTATTTTAACAGCTGATGTGCCTACACTGGTGGACGCTGGTGTGTATCAGCCCTGGGTAGACGGGGTCACAAAGATGACCTGGCCATGCTTCCTACCCTAGAGGAGACTGGAGTTCACCATCTTCAGAATGCATTTCAGAAACAGCCTTTTCTCTTTCTCTCTATGCCACGACTGTAGTTTAGACCCTCACTGTCTCAGACTCTATCCACTACAATGACCTCTTACCTGGTAACTCAAATGGAATTTTAATTTCTTTCCTCTTTTCTTTTCCCTTTCCAGTGTTTCAAGTATGTGCTGCCAGAGAAAGTTCCCTAAAATACTGCTTTTATCACACTATTGCCTTCTACTCCAAAACTGTTAATGGCTTTTCTCTCCTTTCTAGGATAATATTCACACTCCCTAGCTGGGCATATGGGGCCCTCCAGTTGCACCTGAGCCACTGTATCAAGGAATAGGGTGTCACAGAAGGACCAGCTATGGTCCCCTCTGTTCTTATGTAGGTTAAAATGGGCAGTGAAGGTGTGGAAGAGATGTTTGTTGTGATTATTATGTAGAAGAAGCAAATGTGGGAAACAGGCAGGTGATGGGGGTGTCAGATGGGGCGGGCTGGTGTCACTAACAGGATTGGACAGCAGGGGTAGAGTCCCTTTGTGTCTGACTTATCTTGGTGAGCCAAGAGCAATGGGTTCCTAGGCCCAGGCCTCTGATTCTGGGTGGTTGAGCCAGTGTGAGACCCACCTTCACATATTTACCACCTGCCTCAGAATGTTACCTTCAGCCCTCAGTGGACATCTGGCCATCCTGGGCCCGGCTGGCTTCATAGGATAAGCCCTGGGGAGAGTGACTGGGCACTTTTCTCTGAGTTGTTCTTGAAGACAAAGTTTGGCTCAGTAATCCCTAGACTTAGGCCAGGAGAAATCATTCCTATGTCCTACGAACTAAGAACCTACTATAACCATTCTACGGTACTACAAGTTACGCATTTTTAAAAACATTTTTTATGTGCATATCTTTTTTATTGTTATGTTAATCACCATATATTACATCATTTGTTTTGGTGTAGTGTTCCATGATTCATTGTTTGTTCATAACACCCAGTGCTCCACGCAGAACGTGCCCTCTTTAATACCCATCACCAGGCTAACCCATCCTCCCACCCCCCTCCCCTCTAGAACCCTCAGTTTGTTTTTCAGAGTCCATAGTCTCTCATGGTTCATCTGCCCCTCTGATTTACCCCCTTCATTCTTCCCCTCCTGCTCTCTTCTTCCTTTTTTTTTTTAACATATATTGTATTATTTTTTTCAGAGGTACAGATCTGTGATTCAACAGTCCTGCACACTTCACAGTGCTCACCATAACACATACCCTCCCCAGGGTCCATCACCCAGCCACCCCAATCCACCCACCCCCCCCACCACTCCAGCAACACTCAGTTTGTTTCCTGAGATTAAGAATTCCTCAAATCAGTGAGGTCCTAGGATACATGTCTTTCTCTGATTGACTTATTTCACTCGGCATAACACACTCCAGTTGCATCCACATTGTTGCAAATGGCAAGATCTCATTCCTTTTGATGGCTGCATAATATTCCATTGTATATATAGATACCACTTCTTCTTTATCCATTCATCTGTCAACGGACATCTTGGCTCTTTCCACAGTTTGGCTATTGTGGACATTGCTGCTATAAACATCGGGGTGCACATACCCCTTCGGATACCTACATTTGTATCTCTGGGGTAAATACCCAGTAGTGAAATTGCTGGATCGTATGGTAGCTCTATTTTCAACTGTTTGAGGAACCTCCATACTGTTTTCCAGAGTGGCTGCACCAGCTTGCATTCCCACCAACAGTGTAGGAGGGTTCCCCTTTCTCCACATCCCTGCCAACATCTGTCGTTTCCTGACTTGTTAATTTTTGCCATTCTGACTGGTGTGAGGTGGTATCTCATTGAGGTTTTGATATGGATTTCCCTGATGCCGAGCGATGTTGAGCACTTTTTCATGTGTCTGTTGGCCATTTGGATGTCTTTGGAAAAAATGTCTGTTCATGTCTTCTGACCATTTCTCGATTGCATCATTTGTTCTTTGGGTGTTGAGTTTAAGAAGTTCTTTATAGATTTTGGATACTAGCCCTTTATCTGATATGTCATTTGCAAATATCTTCTCCCATTCTGTCGGTTGTCTTTTGGTTTTGTGGACTGTTTCTTTTGTTGTGCAAAAGCTTTTTATCTTGATGAAGTCCCAGTAGTTCATTTTTGCCCTTGCTTCCCTTGGCTTTGGTGATGTTTCTAGGAAGAAGTTGCTGTGGCTGAGGTCGAAGTGGTTGCTGCCTATGTTCTCCTTTAGGATTTTGATGGACTCCTGTCTCCTGTTTAGGTCTTTCAACCATCTGGAGTCTATTTTTGTGTGTGGTGTAAGGAAAGGGTCCAGTTTCATTCTTCTGCATGTGGCTGTCCAATGTTCCCAACACCATTTGTTGAAGAGACTGTCTTTTTTCCATTGGATATTCTTTCCTGCTTTGTCAAAGATGAGTTGACCATAGAGTTGAGGGTCCATTTCTGGGCTCTCGATTCTGTTCCCTTGATCTATGTGTCTGTTTTTGTGCCAGTACCATACTGTCTTTTTTTTTTTAAATTTTTTATTGTTATGTTATTCACCATATATTACATAATTTGTTTTGGTGTACTGTTCCATGATTCATTGTTTATTCATAACACCCAGTGCTCCATGCAGAACGTGCCCTCCTCAACACCCATCACCAGGCTAACCCATCCCCCCACCCTCCTCCCCTCCAGAAACCTCAGTTCGTTTTTCAGAGTCCATCATCTCTCCTGGTTCATCTCCCCCTCTGACTTACTCCCCTTCATTCTTCCTCTCCTGCTATCTTCTTCTTTTTCTTTTTTCTTAACATATGTTGCGTTATTTGTTTCAGAAGTACAGATCTGTGATTCAACAGTCTTACACAATTCACAGCGCTCACCGTAGCACATATCTTCCCCAATGTCTATCACCCAGCCACCCCATCCCTCCCACCCCCGACCACTCCAGCAACCCTCAGTTTGTTCCTGAGATTAAGAATTCCTCATATCAGTGAGGTCATATGATACATGTCTTTCTCTGATTGACTTATTTCACTCAGCATAACACCCTCCAGTTCCATCCACGTCGTTGCAAATGGCAAGATCTCATTTCCTTTTGATGGCTGCATAATATTCCATTGTGTATATATACCACATCTTCTTTATCCATTCATCTGTCGATGGACATCTTGGCTCTTTCCACAGTTTGGCTATTGTGGACATTGCTGCTATAAACATTGGGGTGCATGTACCCCTTCGGGTCCCTACATGTGTATCTTTGGGGTAAATACCCAGTAGTGCAATTGCTGGATCGAATGGTAGCTCTAATTTCAACTGTTTGAGGAACCTCCATACTGTTTTCCAGAGGGGTTGCACCAGCTTGCATTCCCACCAACAGTGTAGGAGGGTTCCCCTTTCTCCACATCCCTGCCAACATCTGTCGTTCCCTGACTTGTTAATTTTAGCCATTCTGATGGGTGTGAGGTGGTATCTCATTGAGGTTTTGATTTGGATTTCCCTGATGCCGAGCGATGTTGAGCACTTTTTCATGTGCCTGTTGGCCATTTGGATGTCTTCTTTGGAGAAATGTCTGTTCATGTCCTCTGCCCATTTCTTCATTGGATTATTTGTTCTTTGGGTGTTGAGTTTGATAAGTTCTTTATAGATTTTGGATACTAGCCCTTTATCTGATATGTCATTTGCAAATATTTTCTCCCATTCTGTCGGTTGTCTTTTGGTTTTGTGGACTGTTTCTTTTGCTGTGCAAAACTTTTTATCTTGATGAAATCCCAATAGTTCATTTTTGCCCTGGCTTCCCGTGCCTTTGGTGATGTTTCTAGGAAGAAGTTGCTGCAGCTGAGGTCGAAGAGGTTGCTACCTGTGTTCTCCTTTAGGATTTGGATGGACTCCTGTCTCACGTTTAGGTCTTTCAACCATTTGGAGCCTATTTTTGTGTGTGGTGTAAGGAAATGGTCCAGTTTCATTCTTCTGCATGTGGCTGTCCAATGTTCCCAACACCATTTGTGGAAGAGACTGTCTTTTTTCCACTGGACATTCTTTCCTGCTTTGTCAAAGATAAGTTGACCATAGAGTTGAGGGTCCATTTCTGGGCTCTCGATTCTGTTCCATTGATCTATGTGTCTGTTTTTGTGCCAGTACCATACTGTCTTGATGATGACAGCTTTTTAATAGAGCTGGAAGTCCAGAATTGTGATGCCGCCAGCTTTGCTTTTCTTTTTCAATATTCCTCTGGCTATTCGGGGTCTCTTCTGGTTCCATACAAATGTTAGGATTATTTGTTCCATTTCTTTGAAAAAAGTGGATGGTATTTTCATGGGGATTGCATTGAATGTATAGATTGCTCTAGGTAGCATTGACATCTTCACAATGTTGGTTCTTCCAATCCATGAGCATGGAATGTTTTTCCATTTCTTTGTGTCTTCTTCAATTTCTTTCATGAGTATTTTATAGTTTTCTGAGTACAGATCCTTTGCCTCTTTGGTTAAATTTATTCCTAGGTATCTTATGGTTTTGGTTGCAATTGTGAATGGGATCGACTCCTTGATTTGTCTCTCTTCTGTCTTGTTGTTGGTGTATAGGAATGCCACTGATTTCTGTGCATTGATTTTATAGCCTGCTACTTGACTGAATTCCTGTATGAGTTCTAGCAGTTTTGGGGTGGAGTCTTTTGGGTTTTCCACATAAAGTATCATATCATCTGCAAAGAGTGAGAGTTTGACTTCCTCTTTGCCGATTTGGATGCCTTTGATTTCTTTTTGTTGTCTGATTGCTGTGGCTAGGACTTCTAATACTATGTTGAATAGCAGTGGTGGGAGTGGACATCCCTGCCGCATTCCTGACCTTAGGGGGAAAGCTCTCAGTTTTTCCCCATTGAGAATGATATTCAGTGTGGGTTTTTCATAGATGGCTTTTATGATATTGAGGTATGGACCCTCTATCCCTATACTCTGAAGAGTTTTGATCAAGAAAGGATGAGGTACTTTGTCAAATGCTTTTTCTACATCTATTGAGAAGATCATATGATTCTTGTTCTTTCTTTTATTAATGTATTGTATCATGTTGATTGATTTGTGGATGTTGAACCAACCTTGCAGCCCAGGGATAAATCCCACTTGGTCGTGGTGAATAATCCTTTTAATGTACTGTTGGATCCTATTGGCTAGTATTTTGGTGAGAATTTTTGCATCCATCTTCATCAGGGATATTGGTTTGAAATTCCCATTTTTGATGGGGTGTTTGTCTGGTTTTTCGATCAAGGTAATGGTGGCCTCATAAAACGAGTTTGGAAGTTTTCCTTCCATTTCTATTTTTGGAACAGTTTCAGAAGAATAGGCATTAATTCTTCTTTAAATGTCTGATAGAATTCCCCTGGGAAGCCATCTGGCCCTGGGCTTTTGTTTGTTGGGAGATTTTTGATGACTGCTTCAATTTCCTTAGTGGTTATAGGTCTGTTCAGGTTTTCTATTTCTTCCTGGTTCAGTTTTGGTAGTTAATACATCTCTAGGAATGCATCCATTTCTTCCCGGTTATCTAATTTGCTGGCATAGAGTTGCTCATCATATGTTCTTATAATTGTTTGTATTTCTTTGGTGTTTGTTGTGATTTCTCCTCTTTCATTCATGATTTTGTTGATTTGGGTCATTTCTCTTTTCTTTTTGAGAAGTCTGGCCAGGGGTAAATCAATCTTGTTAATTCTTTCAAAGAACCAGCTCCTAGTTTCATGGATCTGTTCTACTGTTCTTTTGGTTTCTAGTTCATTGATTTCTGCTCTGATCTTTATTATTTCTCTTCTCCTGCTGGGTTTAGGCTTTATTTGCTGTTCTTTCTCCAGCTCCTTTAGGTGTAGGGTTAGGTTGTGTATTTGAGACCTTTCTTGTTTCTTGAGAAAGGCTTGTATTGCTATATACTTTCCTCTCAGGACTGCCTTTGCTGTATCCCAAAGATTTTGAACAGTTGTGTTTTCATTTGTTTCCATGAAATTTGTTTAAAAATGTTTTCTTTATTTATTCATGAGAGTCAGAGAGAGAGAGAGAGAGAGAGAGAGGCAGAGGCAGAAGCAGCCTACCTGCCTAGCAGGGAGCTTGATGCGGGACTCGATCCCAGGACCCTGGGATCATGATCCGAGCCAAACGCAGATGATTAACCATCTGAGCCACCCAGGCACCCCTCCATGAATTTTTTTAATTCTTCTTTAATTTCCCGGTTGACCCATTCATTCTTTAGTAGGATGCTCTTTAGCATCCATGTATTTGAGTTCTTTTTGACTTCCTCCTGTGATTGAGTTCTAGTTTCAAAGCATTGTGGTCTGAAAATATGCAGAGAATGATCCCAATCTTTTGGTTCCAGTTGAGACATGATTTGTGACCTAGGATGTATTCTATTCTGGAGAATGTTCCATGGGCACTAGAGAAGAATGTGTATTCTGTTGTTTTTTGGATGGAATGTTCTGAATATGTCTGTGAAGTCCATTTGGTCCAGTGTGTCATTTAACGTCTTTATTTCCTTGTTGATGTTTTGCTTAGATGATCTGTCCATTTCGGGGGGGTGTTAAAGTCCCCCACTATTATTGTATTGTTGTCGTTGTGTTTCTTTGCTTTTGTTTTAATTGCCTTATATAATTGCTGCTCCCATGTTAGGGGCATAGATATTTACAACTGTTAGATCTTTTTGTTGGATAGACCCTTTAAGTAGGATAGTGTCCTTTCTCATCTCTTATAATAGTCTTTGTTTTAAAATCTAATTTGTCTGATATAAGGATTGCCACCCCAGGTTTCTTTTGGTGTCCATTAGGATGGTAAATGGTTTTCCACCCCCTCACTTTCAATCTGGGCGTGTTTTTGGGTCTAAAATGAGTCTCTTGCAGACAGCACATTGTTGGGTCTTGTGTTTTTATCCAATCTGATAGCCTGTGGCTTTTGATTGGGGCACTTAGCCCATTTACATTCAGGGTAACTATTGAAAGATATGAATTTAGTGCCATTGTATTGCCTGTACAGTGACCGTTACTGTATATTGTCTGTGTTCCTTTCTGGTCTATGTTGCTTTTAGGCTCTCTCTTTGCTTAGAGGACCCCTTTCAATATTTCTTGGAGGGCTGGTTTCGTGTTTGCAAATTCCTTTAGTTTTTGTTTGTCCTGGAAGCTTTTGATCTCTCCTTCTATTTTCAATGACAGCCTAGCTGGATATACTATTCTTGGCTACATATTTTTCTCATTTAGTGCTCTGAATAGATCATACCAGTCCTTTCTGGCATGCCAGCTCTCTGTGGATAGGTCTGTTGCCAATCTCATGTTTCTACTATTGTAGGTTACAGATCTCTTGTCCCAGGCTGCTTTTAGGATTTTCTCTTTGTCTCTGAGATTTCTAAGTTTTACTCTTAGATGTCGGGGTGTTGACCTATTTTTATTGATTTTGAGAGGGGTTCTCTGTGCCTCCTGGATTTTGATGCCTGTTTCTTTCCCAAATTGGGGAAGTTCTCTGCTATAATTTGCTCCAATAAACCTTCTGCCTCTTTCTCTCTTCTTCTTCTGGGATCCCAATTATTCTAATGTTGTTTCATCTTATGGTATCGCTTATCTCTTGAATTTTGCCTTTGTGATCCAGTAGTTGTTTCTCTCTCTATTTCTCAGCTTCTTTATTTTCCATCATTTGGTCTTCTATATCACTAATTCTCTCTTCTGCCTCATTTATCCTAGTAGTTAGTGCCCCCATTTTTGATTGCACCTCATTAATAGCCTTTTTGATTTTGACTTGGTTAGATTTTAGTTCTTTTATTTCTCCAGAAAGGGTTTCTCTAATAACTTCCATGCCTTTTTCAAGCTCAGCTACTATCTTTAAAATCATCATTCTGAACTCTAGTTCCGAAATCATACTAATGTCTGTATTGAGTAGGTCCCAGGCAGTCGGTACTGCCTCTTTTTCTTTTTGTTGAGGTGATTTTTTTTTCCGTCTTGTTATTTTGTCCAGAAGAAAATAGATGAATGAGAGAACAAAATGCTAACCGGGTAACAACGTCCCCAGAAAATATACACAAATCAGAAGAGATCTGAAACCAGGGGAAAAGAAAGGGAAAGGAAGAAAAAAGAAGAAGAAAAAGATAAAAACAAACAAAAACAGAACAAAACAAAACAAAAAAAACCCAGAATATGCTCAGATATGATCAGGCTGGTGTATAGATCAGTGCCACACACTAGATTTTGGGTGTATTTTGGTCTGTTAGAAGAAAGTGCCTCCCAAAATTTTAAAGAAAGAAATACTTATATATGTACAAAAATAAGGGTTAATACGATGAAGGGATGGAATATTACTTTAAAGATGAAAATTATAAAAGATTTTATATAAGGAATTGATTAGATAAGAAGTTGTTTGAAAAAAGAAAGAAGAGGATTTAAAAAAAAAAAGAAAAAAAGGGAGAGAATGTGTTCAGTTAGGAGACTAGAAGAAAGCCATACACTAGAGATTTAGGGTATATTTTGATCCGTTAGAAGAAACTGTATCTCAAAATTTTAAAGAGAGAACAACTTTTATATATATATATATATATATATATGTATATATATATATATGCCAAAAATAAAGGTAACTACTATCAAGGGATAGAATATGACTCTAAAAATGAAAAATAAAAATGTTTTTTAAAAAAGGGGTTGATAAGAGGTTGGTTGTAAAAGGGAAAAAGAAAAAAAAGTGAGTTAAAAAAATTAACTTTAAAAAAAATTTTTTTAAATTTATTATTCATGAGGGTCAGAGAGAGGGAGAGAGAGAGAGAGAGAGAGAGAGAGAGAGGCAGAGGCAGAGGGGGAGGCAGGCTCCCTGGCTAGCAGGGAGCCTGATGCGGAACTCGATCCCAGGACCCTGGGATCATGACCTGAGCAGAAGGCAGGTGCTTAACCATCTGAGCCACCCAGGCACCCCCAAAAATTAATTTTGAAAGACTAAAGAATCATGGTAAAAAAGCCATAGATTGTATGTGCAGTATTCCCCAAGTGCTGCAGTTGTGCCGTTCTCATTGATTGGTAAACTTGGTCTTGGCCGCTGTTCTTGCTGATGTTTTGGGGGAGGGGCCTGTTGCTGTGGTTCCCAAATGTCTTTGCCAGAGGCGGAATTGCCCCACCCTTGCTGGGTCTGGGCTAAGTCATCTGCTTGGGTTTGCTCTCAGGAGCTTTTGTTCCCTGCAAGTTTTCCGTACAGCTTTGGAGGACAAGAGTGAAAATGGCAGCCTCCCAATCTACGCCCTGGAGGAGTCAAGAACTTGGGTCCCCGCTCCTCAGTGCGCCCCCAGAGAAAAACAGTCAATCACTCCTGTCTCCCTGGTCTCTGGCCGCACTCCGTGCTCACCCGGCCTGTGACCAGTGTTTCTGTCTCTGGCACCCGACCCTGTGTGGCGTCTCCAAACCCAGCAGATCCCTGCTGTGCGCTCCTGCGCCGCTCCTCCCAAGGGAGGAAGGGGAGTCTCCCCAGATCTGCCACTTTTTGGGTCCCTGCTGGAGGAGCAGTGGCCCGACTGTGCCGCCGATCATGGTTTATGGCAACCCTGAGCTCAGAGCCTGCGCCTCTGCTCTGTCTCTGCAGCCGGCTTCCCCACTCCGATACCTGGGAGCTCTGCTGCACTCAGGCACCCCTGGTCTTTCTGTGACCCCAAGGTTCATGAGACCACACTGTCCCGTGAGGGTTCCACCCCCAGCTTAGCAACTGGAGCGACATCCCTCAGCGGAACAGACTTCTAAAAGTTCTATCACTTGCCAGAAGCGGCCGATGGAGGTCCCCTCCCCCGCGATCTATCCTCCCGAATATCGCCTCGGATTCACTTCTCTGCACGTCCTACCTTCCAGAAAGTGGTTGCTTTTCTGTTCAGAGAGTTGCTACCATTCTCTTTGATCTGTTGAGTTCGTAGGTGTTCAGAATGGTTTGATCCCTATCCAGCTGAATTCCTGAGACTAGATGAAGTCCAGGTCTCCTACTCCTCCGCCATCTTGCTCTTCCCCCACAAGTTATGCATTTGCCAACATCTGCACATGTGATCTTGTTTAGTCTTCATCTGTATCTTGTAAGGTAGGTATGATAAGAAAACTGAGGCCCAAAGGCTACTTTAGCCATGATTGCTCTGTGGGTAAATCTTAGAGTCAGGATTGTAGGGCTACGAAAATCTGGACTGTCTACTCTATCCCTTGGCCCTGCTGGAGCTAATACTTTCTGGGAGTGTGGGCAGGATCAGGATTGCCTGTTTCCTCTATCTGCCATATTGGGAATGGGACTTTTAAAGCCCTCAGCCCCACTGCTATTTCCTCTTATTAATGAAGGTGGTTGAATTTTCATCTGCCTCAGGGAACAAGGATACCCTTCTTCACAGGCAGAAGTACCTGTATTTCATGATCGAGTGACCATACCAAATGTCTCAAGCCCCCAGTAATATATCTCTACACTACCTTCAGTGCTTTTCTTGGTTTTTAGACACTGAAGGTCCTTTTAGAGAGGGCATTCTGCTCTTACTTGCCAATATCCTCCCCATTAGCCCTAGTTTGCTTCAATCATCTGTGCTATTTCTGTTTGGAATTTGATTTGAGTTGTGAGGTTTAAATAAAATAGTGCATATAAGGTGCTTAGTACAGTGACTGGCACATTTTCAGAGCTCAATAAATCATAGCTACCATAATGATTCTGAGTTGAGAATATTCTATAATCACAAAATAAGCCCTCAATCCACATTAGTTATTCAGATGAGTATCATCTGGCAAGACTAGGGAGATGGGGTACAAGTTGCAGAAGTTTTCAAACAGGGAAGGGATTGGGGAAGGGCCTGATATACCTATGACCATGTACCCAGAGGACATCCTGAGCATCTGAAGGACTAAGGCAAAGTTTAGCAACAAATTAAGACCCATGGGCCAAATCCAGCCCACTGCCTGTTTCTGTATAACCTGTGGGTTAAGAATGTTCTTTTCAGCTCTGAATGGTTGAAAAACATCTAAAGAAGAATGATGTTTTGTGAAATATATGAAAATTATATTAATTCAAATTTCAGGGTCCATAAATAAAGTTTTATGGGCACACAGCCATGCCAACTTATTTATGCATTGTCAGTGGTTGCTTTCACTCTATGATGGCTGAGTTGCATAGTAACAACAGAAATTGTATGGCTCCCAAGGCTGAAAAAATTTCTTTGTAACCCTTCCTAGTAAAAAATTTGCCTTGGTCGAAGATAGAGTGATTTAAGAAAGGGAGGTGAAGGAAAACTCAAACATACATCACTCAGTTCACAAAGCTTCCAAAGGGAGGCCCTGCTGACTTGGGCCATGAATTAGATTCTATCTATAGTTTCAGTTCAGTTTAGTGAATACTTACTGAATGCTCCCTATATGAAAGACATTGCCTTGGGTATAAAGGATTATTCTCTGCCCTTGGAAGCATCGCAATGTTATAAATTAATGGAATTATGGGCAGAGATGTGGAATCACCTGGATTTCATTTCAAATCCTGGCTCCATCATTTACTAGTTGTGTGCTCTGCTGGGTACCTTCTTTTTGCTTTTCTTCTCTTTGCTCCCTTGATTTGTGCCTGGGGAGGTTGGTTCATGGATTTTAGCAATGAATTCCCTTGCCATTCAGCTTCCAGGTGGTTTTGGCCAAGGGGAGATACGAGCAAGAAATCAGATGGTAGGAGCTAAGGGAGTCAAGATACTTATTTATTTATTTTTATTATTTTTTTTTTAAAAAGATTTTACTTATTTATTTGCCAGAGAGAGAGAGGGAGAGTATAAGCAGGGGGAGTGGCAGGCAGAGGGAGAAGCAGGCTCCTTGCTAAGCAAGGAGCCCAATGTGGGACTCGATCCCAGGACCCTGAGATCATGACCTGAGCCAAAGGCAGATGCTTAACCATCAGAGCCACCCAGGCACCCCGGGAGCCAAGATATTTATTCTCCTGTTTCTCTCTTTGCCACTTTGTCATGCTTGGCTGCATTGTTCTACCAAAGGCCACAGCTCCCGTTGGAAGGCTTTTTCCGTACAGCTACTCTTTCTGCTGGATACTGATAACTACTCTTCCCTCTTTCCCTTGGTCTGAGGGCTGCGATAGGCTCTAATGTCAATGGCTTTAGGCTGTTGCAATAGCCCTTATTGGTTCTTTAACATTACCCAAGCATTTATAAATAGTTCAAGTGAGCTTTAGCTTCCTCATCTGTAAAATTAGGATATCATATGAGTTGTTGTGATCACAAAATACATAAGCTCTTACACAGTGTCTGGGCATGCAGTAGGGGCTCAGCAAACACTATTTATCTTCCATTTGCCTTAAGAGCTTATGGTTTCTTAAGGGAGAGAAGCCAGAGGCTACAAAAAAGTTTAAACCAAATTAGAGTAGTAGTTTAGGGATTATTAGGAAAGGACAAATTTGTAAAAATAATTTCTAAATAAAACTAGCAGGATTTGGGTGTATGGAATGGGGGGCGGTGATTAGGAGTAAGCTTAAGTGTTTTGCTTGGGTTACTGTGTGGATGGTGGCATCAGAACAGAGGTAATGCAGGAGGGGTTCCCAGATTAGAAAATGGGATGATGAGTTCCATAAGGACAAGTAAAATCTGAAATGCCTGTGGGATGGCTACATGACAGTGTTATACAGGAGTTTGGCTGGAAGGCACCGGAGAAGGGTCTGTGTGGGGAAGGAACATTTAGGAGACATCATTGTGCAGGGGAATAATTAAGAGTGGAAGAGACTGCTGGGTCATGGGTTTGGTGGGAAGACAGGATGCTTTAATGGCGAAAGGACTAGATTGGAAGTCAAGTGACCTCACTTTATGCTTTGGCTTGCTGTTTAACCTTGGAGACAATACTTCACTATGTTGAGATTCTATTTTCTCAGCAAATAAGGAAGTTGGACTAGATGGTGTCTGTGATGCTACAGGACTTGCAGTCTAATTGGGAGGAAAACCATGAAATAAGCAGAGATTAATGATTGTATTTTCAGGAGCTGTACGGATGAAAGCCTCTAGAGACCCACGGTCTTCCTAATTAGGGGCTATTTTTTAGTGAGAAGAAGCTACAGAAAAATGGTCTAGGGCACAGTTTCATGGAATTATAATAATAATTGTGATAACAATGGCCAACATCCATTGAGTGCTTACTGTGTGCTAGGTACTATTCTATGGGCTTCACAGGTATTAACGTTTTTTTTTTAAAGATGTTATTTATTTGAGAGAGAGAGAGTATGCACGAGTGCATGAGGAGGGGGGAGGGGCAGAGGGAGAGGGAGAAGCAGACTCCCCACTGAGCAGGGAGCCCGATGTGGGACTCGATCCTAGGACCCCAGGATCATGACCTGAGCCAAAGGCGGACACTTAACCGACTGAGCCACCCAGGCACCCCGGTATTGACATTTAATATTCACAATGGTCCTGTGCAGTAGGGGTGATTTGGAGCCCTCCATTTTACAGTTGGAGAAAATAAGACAGTACAGAGCTTAAACATCCCACTCAGAGTCATAAAAGTGGTAAGGAATCCAGAGGTCAAGCTGCCTGGTTCCAGAGCCCAAGCATTTAATCCCAAACTATTTATTCACAGGGAAAGCTGTGAGCTCTGGGAAAATGAGTGAGCAGCATTGACATTGGAACAAGTAATGATTTTAGGTTATTACTAATAATGATTTTAAGAGAGGCAGAGTCCGGAAACAGACTTGTCAGTTATATTTACCAGTTGTAGGGATCTTGGTTTCTGATTAATATTTTTTTAAAATACATTTGCAGATACTAAATATACTTTTGATCAGTGCATTTTGGTGAACATTTTTAAAAAATTACATATGAACACACAGTGTGTGTGTGTGTGTGTGGTGTGTGTGTGTGTGTGTGTGTATTGTACTCATATATTAATATATACAAATTCCATCTTTTGTGTACCTTATCTCCCACCACCACCAAGAATTAACTTTTTCTGAATTGTTCTTGGCTATGAACTTGGCTACTTTTCACGATGAAAGTAGGTGAAGATGGATGAAACTGACCTTGTGGGTATTGTATGGATATTGGCAAAGTCATTGCTTATTTATATTCTATAATGTCCCTTTTCTGAGGACTTCTCAGGTAGAATTCTTTTGTGGTCTTGTTAATATTAATAATCACTTAAAGCAATCACTTTAGTTTTTCATAGAGGCTTTAATGAAGCAAATGATCAAATGCTTCTTTTTACCTTGAAAGTTTAAGAGCCAAATCTGTGGCCAATGGGCAGCATAGGTGCTATGCATTTTTTTAGCTTTATTCTTGCTCCCACTTTATGATTCTCTGCTTACTTTTTTTTTTTTACCTGCTTTTATTTTATGGCATCTTGTTGTAATTTATGTTACTATACTCAGAAACTAGGCAGAATTTAAGAAACGTGTATGCCCGCATGTAGAACTCATTCATATACATAGTGCATTTTGGACTCTCCAGGAGGCCAGAGTTGGCTTGCCAGCATCGGGACTATTAAGTTTCTGTAACTACTCAGCATACTGGCTGATAACAAGGAGGTCATCAAAAAGAAACTGATAATTAGGAGGATTACCATAACCATCCATTCACAGTCCCTTTGATGAGTGTTGGTTGTGCTTAACGACTCACTGAAGATCAAGTCATACTGCCTTTCAGCAGTAATATGAGCTTAATAAGCATTAGTGTGATGATGACAATGAGTAAACAATCATCTTTGTAATGATAACAATTTGGTCCAGGCAGGAGGGAAAATGTTCCTGGCTGGGCTTGCTTGACTGTGACAAGATATGGGAAGTCAGAAGCTGGTGGAGGCAATGAAAAGGCTAGGGGGGTTAGAAATTATCCAAGAAATGAGTTTAGGACTGAAGCGTGGTGTAGCGAGAGCTTGGCTCAGAGTGAGGAGCGAGGGAGGTGTTACCCTGGAGTGTGTGAGGATGGGTGCTTGGGTCAGTCTGCTGGTTCTGCTGCTCACCGGCTGTTGTGACCATGGGCAAATCACTTGACCTCCATGTGTCTCAATTTCCTGATCTGGAAAAGCATGATCACAAAGTACCTTCTCCAGGGGCGCCTTGGTGGCAGTTGGTTACGCGTCCAACTCTTGGTTTCTGCTTGGTCCTGTCTCGGGGCGGTGAGATCAAGCTCTGCGCTCTGCTTGGGATTCTCTCTCCCTCTCCCTCTGCCCGTCCCACTCATGCTTGCTCTCTCTCTCTCTAATAAAATAAATAAATCTTAAAAAAGAAGTACCTGCCCCATGGGGTTGTTGGGGAATATGATGGTAAAGTCCTGTAAAGTGCTAGGGTCAGTGCTTGGTGCCATGTGGGGGTAAAACTGGTAGGGCTTGTGCTGCTGCAGCTAGATCCCAGTACAGAGAATGCAAAGATTCTCATTTCAGGCTTCTCAGGGGATTGTACTGCCTTTTGAAAGTGAGAATGTGATTATGGGAGCCATGTGATTTAAGCAACATATAGATTATTGTCTGTAATATGTATTATATGCTATATATTTCCATTGACACTTCATTTTTTTTTAAAAAAGATTTTATTTGAGAGAGAGAGAGAGAAAGCACGAGCTGGGAGGGGAGGCAGAGGGGGAGGGACAAGCAGGCTTCCTGCCGAGCAGGGAGCCCGATGTGGGGCTCGATCCCAGGACCCCGAGATCATAACCTGAACCGAAGGCAGATGCTTAACTGACTGAGCCACCCAGGCGTCCCAACACTTCATTTTATATCGTGTTCTTATCGTTTCTTCTCTCTGTATAGATTGCTTTGCATCACATGTAAGCCTGGGTGAAACACTACATGGTAGAGGTTCGATAAATCCTCAGTGAGTTGAATTGAGGGCTGCATTGAGTATTTTCAGATAATGAAGAAATGAGTGAGCTTGAAATATCAAATGAAAGTATTACCATGAAAATACCAATAATAATAAACAAAATTGTGTACTGTTTTTGACCTGTCTCAACACTTTTCCTAAATACATTAATTCTCATAAACCCTGTGAGGTGGACAGCATTGCTACAAATGGCCCCGTTTTACGGATGAGGAAACATGTGGCTTTGAGTTTCAATCCTGTGCCACAGTGACCAAGTGACGCAGCTCGAATCAGAATTCAGGTCTTCAGACACCTCCAACAAAGAAATTGTTTTCCATACTCCTTTGGTGTTTGGGAACCTGAGATTTGTGGTTAACTGATCATTAACTTCTGTGGAGTTTGTCTCCTTCACCTGTAACGTGAAGGGGATTACAAAGTGATTTTCCTGGGGTTGGAGAAGGTCACATGCTTGTGCAGAGCAGGCTGATGCCCAGAAAGGAGAGTGGGGACAAAAGTGAGTAATTGCATGCACTACTGGGTATTTACCCCAAAGATACAAATGTAGGGACCTGAAGGGGTATGTGCACCCCAATGTTTATAGCAGCAATGTCCACAATAGCCAAACTGTGGAAAGAGCCAAGATGTCCACTGACAGATGAATGGATAAAGAAGATGTGGTATATATACACAATGGAATATTATGCAGCCATCAAAAGGAATGAGATCTTGCCATTTGCAATGACGTGGATGGAACTGGAGGGTATTATGCTTAGTGAAATAAGTCAATCAGAGAAAGACATTTATCATATGACCTCACTGATATGAGGAATTCTTAATCTCAGGAACAAACTGAGGGTTGCTGGAGTGGTCGGGGGTGGGAGGGATGGGGTGGCTGGGTGATAGACATTGGGGAGGGTATGTGCTCCAGTGAGCGCTGTGAATTGTGTAAGGCTGTTGAATCACAGATCTGTACTTCTGAAACAAATAACGCAACATATTTTAAGAAAAAAGAAAAAGAAGAAGATAGCAGGAGAGGAAGAATGAAGGGGAGTAAGTCAGAGGGGGAGACGAACCAGGAGAGATGATGGACTCTGAAAAACAAACTGAGGGTTCTAGAGGGGAGGAGGGTTGGGGGATGGGTTAGCCTGGTGATGGGTATTAAAGAGGGCACATTCTGCATGGAGCACTGGGTGTTATGAACAAACAATGAATCATGGAACACTACACCAAAACAAATGATGTAATATATGGTGATTAACATAACAATAAAAAATTAAAAAAAAAGTGAGTAATTGCAGATCCAGATTCCACCTGAAGGGGGCAGTTGCTCATCAGTTCTATCTGATGATTGGCAGCCAGGAGCAAGAGGGCCAAAGTGGCCAAAACTTATGATATTTTATTTTATTTCTATTGAAATATAATCAACATACAATGTTATATTAGTTTAGGTATATAGTGTATTAGTTTTAGGTGTATAATACATTGATTCAACAATTCTATATATTACTCAGTGCTAAGTGTAGTCACCATCTTATGATTTTTTTTAAGAAAAGCCCCAAATTTGGCTTTTTATGTGACTCTCCCAATTTTAAGTATTGATAACTAATTCAAGTTAAAAGCAAACAAACAAGTCACAAGGATCAAGTTAAAAAATATACGGGGTAGACAAGGTCCAAGCCGGCCACCCCTATTTCAGATGATTTTTCAAGGTCCCTTCCAGCTCTAAGATGCAAAGGAGCCCCGTAGCTTGCTGAAAGATGGGAAGCCATTTATCTCCACTCATCATTGAAATTCCTTATCGCTGTTTCCATCAGAGAATATTGGTACCAGGGGGTGATGCCACCCTGAGCCTCCAGGTTCTCACACAGAGGGGATGGAATTACCATGCCACACTGTGGTGAGTGACAGATGTTGAGGCAGGGGAGAGAAAAGCAGACCTCAGCTTAATTATGTAAATCTATGACTATGCTTTAATAAGGCACTGCAATAAAACTGTCATAGCTGCCAAGTTTGGGAAATAGGATGAGCAAAGTTTTCACTCCTGCCGCTATATTTGGGATGAAAAAATGCAGAAGAGTTGGTTCCTCTTTGAAAACCTTCAGAAACACATCAGGGATTCCTGAGTGTCTTGCTTTCTGCCAGGCGGCGTTTGCAAGTGATAACTGGTGTCGAGAGCCCAGCAGCCCACACAGAACTCCTCTGGAAGGGAGAGAGCTGACAGTTCAAGGTTGGTGTCTTCTTAAGAGGTCTTGGCAAGACTGAGCTTTCTAGCATCACCTGCCAAAGTCTTCCTCAAACTAGTCAGCCCCCTCTTTTGCCTCCCAACCCTGCTTCTGCTGCCTGTTCTCGGAATGTGATAGAAGGTGACAGGGACTTGGTGGTGGCAGGATTGGGAGTGGGGGTGGGCATTTTCTTCCCCATCAGGTGGTGGGGGCTAGATGCAGCTACCTTTATTTTAACCATCCAAACACATATTTGTTTTTCTTCTTTTCATTTTTAAAATATATTTTTTTAAAGCCTCCCATCTTTTATTTATTTATTTATTTATTTATTTATTTATTTATTTATTTATTTAAAGCCTCCCCATCTTGATAATATAGGGCTAGGATTTTCGGGCATGAACCCCCAGAGGCCCACTTGGAGGAGCTAAGCCAAAAGGGCCTGTAGGAAAGGAATTCCCAGAGCAGATGTTCTGTACTTTATAGTATAGATGTCCTGAGCTCTTACCAGCTTAGATCTTTTTCCAATGAAGAAAACTAAAAGGGCAACCCACTCTCCCATTCCTTCAACAAATAACCAAATAAACTGCATGGAAGAAGAGAAGGAAAGAGTGAGAGGGAGGAAGAGAGAAACAGAGAGAGATTATGGATGAAAAGTCTTCCAGGCCATATCCATCAGTGAAATGTTGGTGGACCTTATTTGGATCCTGAATTAAACTAGTATAAATTTACATGCCAATTAGAGAATATTAGGGAATAGTAAGGAATTATTATTACAGTTGTTATGTGTGATAATGATTTTGTGGTTCTGTTTTATTTTTTAAGAGTCTTTATCTTTTAGAGATCCATGTCAGAATGTTTATGGAAAAGATGACATCATGTCTGGGATTTTTGAAAAAGTAATCTGGGAAGGGCAGTGTCCAGTGTGGGCTAGATCTGGTTTGTACTCACTGGCAAGAGCTGACAAATTTTTAGGCACTTTGTGAGCCAGTTGGTAGAGTCATTAAGAATTAGATTCTGTAAACCTCCATTTAAATAAAATATATTTTTAGAGAGGTAATAAATACCACTTTTCACTTCCTGGGTATTTTATGGCAATTATTATTATCGATGCTCTTGAAATGATTGCATCTACTGTACCTGTGTGGTGGGAATACAGCATAACTGTGTGCTCTTGCACATTCCTTCCCAATCCCCATTCAGTACCATTATGTTGGTAAGTTGAAATCAGAGAAATCTCAAAATACTATAAATCTGGAATTTCTCTGGGGAGAGCCAGTTGTTATGCATCTACCACCACCCCACTGGAGAAGTGGGAAGGTTTGGGTGAAACAAGACTCCTCATGAGTTGATAATCACCTTACAATGGAGTGGAAGGAAAGTGGGGGCTCATTCATTATTCTCTCTACCCCGATGTATGTTAAAATTGTCTGTACTGAAAAATTTGAAGAAATGTGCCTGTTCAAGTAATCCCTTAAAGACACGAAGGTTGCAGGATGAGGGAATCAAACAGGTAATGAAGACCCTATGGTGCAACGGAAAGAGCAATCGTCACAAGGACTGAGTTCCTTGACGGGCTCTGCTTTCGATGAGTTGTGGGATCTGAGGAAGTCAGTTAGGGCCTCTGTGTCTCGCCATGCCTAAACGTAGCTTGTACTTAATAAAGGTTTGTTCAGGACTATCAGGTGAGTACAAGGATGAGCTAAAAGTACAGGTGGGACTGTGGAAACATATTAAAGAAGGATGGCAAAACGAGAGAATTTTCCTTCATGACTGATTTCCATGTATTCTAGATGAGAACCTCTGAGTGACTATCTCCCCGAAGCTTTTTCTCTGGAGTAATTTTAGCTTCTTGGCTCATGGTGATGGATCCTTCTGGGGAGAGAATGATTTGTGATTACAGAAGGAACTATAGCATAGAAATTAAAAGTACAGGCAGACAGAAAGTAGAAATAATCCATCTACTGATGAATTGATATATAAAATGTAGTATATACACATGATGGGATATTACTTGGTCATATAAAGTAGTCAAGTGTGATACATACTTTAACATGGATGAACCTTGAGAACATTGCACTTAGTGAAAGAAGCTGGTCATATAAGACCACATTGTGGGATTCCATTGATGGAAATGAAAAGCCCAGAAGAAACAAATCTATAGAGACAGAAAGTAGATTAGTGTTTGCCCAGGGCTGGAGAGTGGGGGTTTGGGAGGTAACAGCTAAATGGGTGTGAGGTTTCTGTTTGGAGTGATAAAAACATCCCCAAATTGATTGTGATGATAGTTACGTGACTGTGTGAATATACTAAAACCATATACTTGTATATTTTAAATGAGCGAATCTTACGTCGTGTGAATTATATCCCAGTAAATCTGTCAAAAAAAGTGCAGGCTGACTGAATTTAAACTCTGGTTCAATTTGCTTATCAGTTGTGGGACCCGGGGCAAATTTTCTTAACATTTCTGTGCTTTTTCCTCATCTGTAGCATAAGGATAAAGCTGGTACCTGCCTCATGGGATTTTCATGAAGAATTAATGTAATCCTCACGTAGAGTATATCAAAATGCTGACAGTGTGCCCTACACATGGAAAGAAGGCAAGAAATGTTAGCTACTATCATATACGTGTTTGCGAGAAAGAATTCTCTCTAATAGTGAAGGAAAGAAGGAAAAGATGGACTGATGTTTGTTTTTCTACTCTTTAATCCTGGTCTGGGGAAGAGAAAGTGTAACCAAACAGTTTCGGGTAACACCAGTTGCAGTGGGTTGAATAGTGGTCTCCAAAAGATATGTCCGTGTCCTGCCCCCTCCCCCACCTCCACCCCCAACCTTGAACATGACCTCCTGTAGAAACCCAAATTTGCATATGTGGTTAAGTTAAAGCTCTTGAGATGGAATGGTCTTGGAAAATCCTGTTGGGTCCTAAATCCAGTGTGAGGTGTCCTGAAATGAGAAAAGCAGGGGGACATTAGACACAAAGAGGAGAGGGCTGTGCGCAGAGGGAGGCAGGGACTGGAGTTTTGTTGCCTCAAACAGAGGAGTGCCTGGAACCTCCAGAAGCTGGAAGAGACAAAGAAGGAGTCTCCCCTAGAGCCTTCGGAGGGAGTGTGGCCCTGCTGACACTGGGATTTAGGACTTCCACTCTCCACTCTGTGAGGGCATACATTTCTATTGTTCTATGCCACCACCTTTATGTCAGCCTTAAGAAATGAATGCACCAGGGAAAGGTTACACTTCCTAAAATTGCTTTCGTGACAGCACTCCACATAGCATTTCCTCGGCTGATTTGTGTATCAAAGATCAGTTTTTCATTCAGAAATCAAGTTCTTCTTTGTAGACCCAATCTCCTCCTTTCATCTCCCTGAGGCTCCTTCAGGCCTTTCCTCTCCTGGCTCAGGAGACCTTTAACCAAGGCAATTCGAGCTCTCCTTCCCTCTGAGCTCAAGCTGTACTCTGCGTACTTTGCTCTTTCCCTTCTTCTCCAAAGTAGTTTTTGTTGGTGCTCCACCCCCGCCCCCATTTCCAGTGTTGCTTACATGCTATCTTTTAGTATTTTCTGGTTTTATTTGTATATGGTGATGTCTCTACAACTAGTTAAGTTCTTGAGTATAAAGAATCTTGTATTTCTTTAGATTTTGCCACAGTACCTAGCACAGAGTTAGACACATAGTAGATTAATGAACAAAACGATTCAAGACAAGTTGGATGTTCTGAAATGACAGGAGAATTTGTCTTTCTACCTTTTTTCCTGGTCCCTGTTTCTCTCCTCTTCCATTTGCAGAGCTAGATGACTTTCCCAATGGAGGGTAAAAGATATTAGGGATAAGCGCTGGATAGATTCTCTTTCTTTAGGACAGGCTCCTAGAACTAATAGCTTTTCCCTTTGCCAACTTTGGCTTTATTTGGCTAGCTCTTTTGAATCCTCCAATAAATATGACATAGGATAGCACATTGGGTTTCTTATCACCTAAGCATTCTTTCTTTGTAGATAAATAAATAGCTTGATAAGAGAGGCATGTTGGACAGAACAGATCAATGGTATGAAACTGAGAATTTGCCCCAAGATGATGCCCCAAACATCATCTTCTGTTGCCGCTGAGTTCAGGAACAAGCATGTGGTACTTTGTCGATGTGTCAAAAAGGCCACTGGACGTGGAGTCAGGAAGCTCAGGACTCCAGTCCTGGGCTAGTCACCACCAGCTATGACCTTGAGTGAGTCACCCTCTCTTGCATTTTGACTTCCCCACAGATAAGATGTCAGAGGTGAACGAGGTGATCTCGAAGACCCTTTCATATTTGAATGACCCTATAATTTTCGATCCTTTTTTTTTATTCGTCTGAATTCTGTATGTGTAACGTGGGCTGTATCTGTCAGGATCCAGTCAGAGAACAGAAACCACACTGGCTGTCTCAACAGAGGGAGTTCAATACAGGGAGTTGGTCACACAGGTTTGGGTGGGAAGGCTGAGGTAATCCAGAGTTGATAACTGCAGGGAGTCATTGCCACTTAGGTGGTAACAAAGGAAAGATGTTAGGGTTACCAGAACCTAGAAACATGGAGGAGGAGCCTCTCATGGTGGGACTCAGATTTCTGAGGAGATCCTAGCACCTCTGACAGGGCACAAGGACGCTGTTCTGGAAGTGCCAAAAGTGGGTGGAGGCTGGGATTGGCTGCTGCTGGGGGGTGAGGGGTCATTGGTGGGGCGCCAGTGCTGAGAATAGCAAGCAGTGTTTTCTTCCTGTCCTCCAGGCTCCCTCCTAGGCCTTGTTAGCAGAACCCAATAGCTGCTGCTGACTGCCAAAGGAAACGGGTAATTTTCAGAGTCCCAGCCTCAACATCAAAGGGCAGAGCATAGAAAGACAGATTTGGAACTAAGACAATGGCGTAATGACCGGCACCCTCATTTTATACTTATACATTTATTTCGTATTTATTTATAGGCGTTCGATACATGGTGGCTGAAAAATGGTACTCCTATAACAGCAACTGGATAATCTCTTTTGGGGGCAAGAGTTGAGGGAGATTCACTTAGTCAACAAATGAGTATTTGCTAAGAGGAGTAAGAGAAGGGATGGGTAAAGAGAACGGGAAGAGGCAAACAGGATGGTGGGCCTGTTTTCCACCTGCCTTCATCAGCTGCGCAGAACTCTTACAAGAATGTGATTTGTGCAGTCTGAGGCTGGCTTTGTTTTGGACTTTTTAAGTGGGGTTTGGGTGCGCAAGTGCTTAACTGGAGATTAAGAGATTCATTAGCAAAAGGAGCCTTTCTCTGGCCCTGAGGAAGGAAGCTCCATCAGAGTCTGTGATGTGGGGCACCTTGGAGGTCCTCAAGTGTCTGACCTACTAAACCAGGAAGTAGGTGTTTTTTTTTTTTAAGCTACTAAATTTGTGTTAATTTGTTACAACAGCAATAGAGAACACACACTAGAACTGTGTTCCCGGGAAATCCCGGGAAGCTGTCTTGCTTCCTACGGTGGTCCCATAGAACAGGGAGACGTAGGACACCCTCCCTCCACCGCCCTGCAGAGGAGTTCAGAGAGAACTTGACTGCCGTCCCTCTGTATGGTCAATATGATCAAGAGGCAGTGAGTCTGTCACAACAAAGAGGAACGGCCATTGGGATGGATAACTGATGGGCTGAGTCAGAGAATGTAAACTCTTCCTTTTTTCCTTTCCCTTAATCATGTTAAGTTTCCATATCTCAGGGGAAGCATCGCTTTGATTGGCCATCAAGATGGAGAGGTTGCATGATCAAATTGCAGATGTAATTGTTAAGCTAAATTAAACTGTCAGGCGCTCAGATGAGGCTTCTCTGTTGATTGGAGCTCAGTTCACTCCATAAGCAGAATATGCCCTGTGATCTTGTCCGGATAATACGCACAGCCCGGATGGAGGATGTATTAACCTTCACTATGTTTTTTTAAGACCTCTTTGGGAGGAGAGGCTGGGTGTCAGGCCGTATCTATTTCTCTTGACTCGTGGTTCACAGGGAAGCTATTATTACAGAGTGTTTCTGGTCTTGGGCAACCACTGTTTCATTAAGTGACTGCAAGAGATCTGGACAGCAAGGGGTTAGATGAGCTGTCAGGAATTTCATACCACAGAAAATGGAAAGCTCTTATTGTTTTCCTTATTTCTTATTGCTAAATTCCATTACACACTGGTCACAACTCTCAGGGCAGATCATTTCAAGGTTTTATTATGTTCCCCTAGTTGTTAGCCAACTGATCTTTGGCCCCAAACTTTCCTGCTCCTCACGAGTTAGTGTTTGTCATTCCCTAGGAGCGGCTCTGTAACTGTCCAAAGGGGCTTTCTATGTGCTGCTTCTGCACTTTTTTTTTTTTTTTTTTGGTTGATGTTTTTAATGTATAGCAACGCTTGTCACCTTCTCCTCCCAGAGACCAGATTTGAATTTATGGCACTGTGCCAAAGGAAATAGTACTTCATCTCTTTGCCTCTTAATAAGAACTCTGTATTTCTTGTTAATGCTCTTATCTTTTCAATTTGCTTCATTTCTGTATTTGCACCGTATTTGGTGGTTCTTTAATGTGTGACATTCCCATAGGGCTTCAGGGAGGTTCAGGCCCCAGTTTGAAAGGAGTGCTGCCTAGTTGGTGATCCTTCAGTGGGCTCAGACATTTGACTGCATGCAAGTTGGGATCTCTCAGATCAAGGGGTGCTTGTAGCTTGGGACTTTATACAACAGCTAAGAAAGGTGGTTGAGGATGACCTTTTAGAATGAACTAATATGAAAAAAATATAATTAGAAGAACTATAATCTATATGGGAACTAAGAAATCCTTGTCCCTTAAGATCACATATAGTTTGGTTCAGAATTCTGCTCTTTCCAATTCTTAGGTTCTTTACATTATCATAGGCGCCTTTGGTTCTGGCCTTCTGTCCCTGCATAATTCCTAGTCCCTTCTCTGGGTCTGACATTGGTCTTTTTACTCTGACCTAGAGGTGAGACTCAGATGGTTTCCTTACTACACACACACACACACACACACACACACACACACACACTCTCTCTCTCTCTCTCACACACATGCACGTGCATGCACACCACCACCTATGCAATCTGCTGTCCCAGGGTCTTTGCATGTGGCAGCCTTTACTGCAGGTTTGGGGAGACAAGAAGAGCATTTGGATAACAACAGAGAAAACAGCTTCAAATGGTTAGACATTTTATTCTTATAAGTCCTCTAGAATCTTTGGTGTGTTATTCAGCCATCCTCCTGGTGTTCTATCTTGCTTCCTTACCTCTTTCTTCTCTGTTGACTAGTTTCTCTTTACTTCTAATGCATAACACTTTATTGGTCACGCTTATTGCTTTGTCTCCTCGGCTGACTCCGGAATTGTTGGCATTTTGGGCTGGATAAATCTTTGTTGTGGGTTTTTTTTTTTAATGCATTGTAGGATTTTTTTAAAGATTTTATTTATTTATTTGACAGAGGGAAACACAGGGAGAGAGGGAACACAAGCAGGGGGAGTGGGAGAGGGAGAAGCAGGCTTCCCGCCGAGCAGGGAGCCCGATGCGGGGCTTGATCCCAAGACCCTGGGATCATGACCTGAGCCAAAGGCAGACGCTTAATGACTGAGCCACCCAGGCGCCCCTGTAGGATGTTTAGTAGTATTCCTGACCTTTACTCACCAGATGCCAGTAAGATGCCCCTGCCTCCCACCCCCAGCTCAACAACCAAAAATGTCTCCAGGCATTACCAAATGCCCTGGGGAGGCTAAATGCCCATCTAAAACCATACCCCAGGCCCATACCCTGGGATTTCAACTTTGCCTCAATGCCCTGTTTTATTTTTTATTTATTTATTTTTAAAGATTGTATTTATTTATTTGACAGAGAGAGACACAGTGAGAGAGGGATCACAAGCAGGGGGAGTGGGAGAGGGAGAAGCAGGCTCCTGGCTGAGCAGGGAGCCCAACGCGGGACTCGATCCCAGGACCCTGGGATCATGACCCGAGCCGAAGGCAGATGCCGAACGACTGAGCCACTAGGCGCCCTTCAGTGCCTTGTTTTAAACAAAAGCTCTTCCCTGCTCCAGAAAGGCATTCTAGGACCAGTTATTAAGATACCTTTTTTCATCTTCCTGCTTAAGTAATACTTACTGATGAACACTGTGCCAGGCACTGTGGTAGGCATTTTTTTTTTTAAACTTTTTATTTATTTATTCATGAGAGACAGAGAGAGAGAGAGAGAGAGAGAGAGAGGCAGAGGGAGAAGCAGGCTCCCAAGGAGCAGGGAGCCTGATGCGGGACTTGATCCCAGGACCCTGGGATCATGACCGGAGCCGAAGGCAGACGCTTAACCATCTGAGCCACCCAGGCACCCTGTGGTAGGCATTTTATTTATACATTATATCATTTAGCTATATGCAGTTATCAAAAGTCATTTCAAGCATATATGTGTACATGTATATATGTATACATACACACACATTTTTTACTGTGTGCATTATGCATACATGCATATGTAAACCAGATGTTCTGGAATTCTTTGGCCTTATGGAAACACCCTTTCTTGTGATAGACATTAAGTGTTTAAATAGACCCTGTCTCAAGTATCGTGGGGTCTGCCAGTACTCTCCCTGATACTTCTGAGGATCCTGGAGGTAAGGATTATATCTCCCTAGTCATCCCCAGTGTAACCTGCTTCTGGGTGGTCACCTACTCCAGTCAGTGCTCCTGGATCCTGTGGTCACTGTCCTCGCTGCTTTTTTGGACACTGCCCCCCATTCCTCTTTGTAATTTCTAAAAGCAAAATCAATACAATGCTGTTTGTGTTATGAATAGTAGGCTGTTTTTGAGTAGGGATAATGGAAAACACTGCCTGGGGAAGACTGGGGAAGAACTTAAAACTGAAAGTCAGTCATCACTGATTTTTAGTATCTCTTGGACATGTTTTAGCATTTCTCCCTGGTTGCCTTTGCCCTCAGTCCTGGGTGTCCTGTCACCTTACCAGCCTCTCATTCTTCATCCTTCTCCTCCCCCCTCCCCCCAGCCACAGATGGCTCCTGCTGGTCCCCACTCAGCATCCTGGACTGGTTTCTTCTTTGTATTGGAACTCATCTTCTAACCGTAGACAGTAATGGCTTGTTCCGTCTTTGACTGCCCAGTATCAGACCCTAAAATATGTGTCTTCATTCCCTGTGTTTCTCTTGCTCTTGCTGTTTGTGTCTGCTGGATTCCTTCCACTGGCGGAACCCGCATGCAGATGCCGGCGCTGGAGGAGGCGGGGCTCTGAAATGCGCACCTGCCAAGTGTTTCTAAATGATACAGTTTAGTCACAGCTGCAGGACCACAAGACAGAGAGGTTAGGGAGCTCTACAGACCCCCTTGGTTTTGGGGGGCAGACAATAGGGAGAAGTCTTTCTTCCTGTCAAAAAGCCATTATTCTGTTATTTTCCTTTCACAGATATTCTGGCAGAGGTAGGGGAATATCTGCTCTTTAAACATTCATGCTCATTTGTAACAATCTTAGGTTGTAGAGGGAACAAATTATATATAGCATCATAACTTTGCAGAACAGTGAACTATTCTGGAATTGAGATAAAATAAAAAAATAACTTTACAGAACAAAAGAGGAGAGACAACAGAACACAAAATGTCTTGCAAATATTAATCGTTTAAAAATTCTCCCTTCCGGGGAGCCTGGGTGGCTCAGTCGTTAAGCGTCTGCCTTCGGCTCAGGATCGAGCCCCGCTCCGGGCTCCCTGCTCAGCAGGAAGCCTGCTTCTCCCTCTACCGCTCCCCCTGCTTGTGTTCCCTCTCTCACTCTCTCTCTGTCAAATAAACAAATAAAATCTTTAAAAAAAATAATAAAAATTCTCCCTTCCTCTACACTCTCCTTGTTCCTCAATGAACCCCATATTTAACTTCACTTATAGTTAATTATATATAGTTTATAGATAAGGAAACTGATTCCTAGGACAGTTAAATGAATTGACAAAAAGGAGGTGGTACAATAAGGAGAAAACATTTTATAAAAGCTTCTCAGTTATTATTCCTAATGTCCTCCTGTTTTACTTGAGGAAGACCACTGGCAATTAGATTACATTAGATATGGGTTTGACAAGCATTTAATTCGGCACTGATGATGAGCCAAATACTTGAAAATGCTTGTCAAAGGGATGAATTCTGTCATGGAATTCTCGCAAGTACCTTCAGAGGTAGTATTTTTCCAGTTGTGAAGAGCAAAGCTCAGAGAGGGGAAGTGGCTAGCCCAAGATCCCACAGCCAGGCATCAGCAGAGTCAGAATTCAAATGCAAATATTTGACTTCAAAGCCCTAACTCCTGAATGTACTGCCACATTATCTTCCTCCCAAATCAGTTAATTAAGGAGGCGCCTGCCTCACAGACATTTGTTAAAAGGATTTTGTTAAGTAGATAAGGCTATTGTAAAGACAGAGCCCATTTAGCTGATCTAATCCAGGTGGGATTTTGGAAATGAACCCTCAGGTACGTGATCTGAAGACTGAGTAACTTCCCGTGGTAGCCAGTCTCTGAGATAGTCCCAGTGCTGCCCACCTCCCGGAATTCACCCCTCGTAGAGAGCCCTCACCCGTTGTACCAGGGCTGGTCTGTGCGGACAGCAGCCTGCAGCAGAGGTGATGGTATTTTGTGATGGCAGCCTAGCACGCTAAGACACGCTAAGGCATACTGCCTTTTCAAGAAGAGGTTATAAAAAAAGATGGCAGCTTCTGAGGTGGGCGCTCTGTTGGTCCCACCTGGGGGAGGTCTCATGAGTGCCTCCTTCAGTTCGAGCCTCGCACCTTACATGCCTCACCTTATCTCCTCTCTGCCATCTCTGGGTCTAGTTGTTTGATGTGTTGTGCACAGCCTGATCAGCAGGACTGCGTGCCTGGGAACTGGGGCCTCCAGTCCTCAGCCTGTGGGGACCTGAGGCCTGGCAAAGACTGTGGGAGCGAGCTTAGAAGTGGATTTCTCAGCTCCGGTTGGGCCTTGAGATGACCACAGCTCCTGCTGGTAGTTTACTGAGCTCCCGTGCGACTCTGTGAGCCAGAACCTCTCAGTGAAGCTGCTTTCAGATTCCTGACAAAGCAGTTCAGGACTTGCTAACCCTTTCTAACTCAGCACTGGATCTGCCTTGGTACGTAAGAGGGCTGTGACTCCTCACTCCTTTCTTTAACCAGGGTCCTCTCTCCTTGAGGGGCTGTTGTGGTTTTCAGTAATAATAGCTTTTCTCCCTTATCCTAATTTGACAGGAATTTGTTTGTGAACACCCCAAATGTATAGAGACAAAGTACCTGTTATCTAAGTTTTACATTTGTTCTCTGAATGAAACTCATCAACATCTGCACAATCCTTTCAGATGTGATGGCTAATTTTCTGTGTCAAGTTGACTGGGTCACAGGGTGCCCAGATCACTGGTAAAACATTTATGGGACTGTCTATGAGGGTATTTCTAGAAAGATTAGCATTTGAATTGGTAGACTGAGTGATAAAGAAGATGCCCTCCCCAATATGGGTGGGCATCGTCAATCCATTGAGGGCCTGAATGGAACAAGAAGATGGAAAGAGGGAAAATTTGCTCTCTCTGCTTCAGCTGGGCATCTGTCTTCTCCTGCCCTCAGACGTTGACTCTCCTGGTTGTGAGGCTTTCTGCTCCGACTGGGACTTACGCCAATGGCTCCCCTGGTTCTCAGGCCTTTGGGTTTGGACTGAAATGATATCACTTGTTGTCCTGGGTCTCCCTCCACCTTACAGATGGCAGATCATGGGACTTCTCAACCCCCAGAATCAGGTGTGACTGTCCTTCAGAATAAGTCTCTTCCTATCCATCTATCCCTCTCTCTACCCCATTGTTTCTGTTTCTCTGGAGAACCCTGACCAATACAGCAGGTTTGTGAGGGTGTCAGTGGTGATGTGTGTCACTGTGTGTTTGATAAAGTGTGACACCAGCATCACTGCAGCAGTGGCATGAGGAGAGAGAGCCTGGAACGGCAGATGGGGTCCCGATTTCCATCCTGACTCTGCTCTCAACTACCTCTGTGACTTTGATCAAGTCCTGCTACCTCTCTGCCTCATTTCTCATCTGTGAAAGGGAACTGAGATTATTATGAGGATGGACTGAGATAATAAATGGGACAGTGCATTGAAAAGCACAAAGGGTAATACAAATGCTGTGTAGTATTAATCAGGGTTCTGGTTATTATGAGTGTGTTAAATAATTAATCACACGATAGATAGTTTTAAGTGGAAATAAGGGATCTTCCCCCCAACACAAGTGGATTTGCTTTACAAAGTGGAAATTATTCATCATCATCAGGTTAGGTCATGATGGATGTCCTCATACGTTCATTCATTCACTCATTTATTCATTCACCAAATATTTACTGCTATGCCTTCTATGTTCTAGGTACTGTTTTAGGGACACCTAAATGAACACAATAGACAAAGACCCCTGCCCTCATGGAGCTTTTCCTGATATGTACCTTTTGTGAGTGGCAGGGCTGTGGCCCTTCTTGCCCATGTTGGCTGTGTTTAGAAACAAGGGGGAATGACTGAACCGAGGGGCACCGCCCTAGAAGATGGAGCTGGGTGCCAAACCAAGGGATTCAAAAACAAAGGAGAGACAATGAGGGGGAGGGGTCTAAGGCTTCCTAAGGAGGGCAAGATCTGGAGAAGTTCGTGAGCCAGAGGAAAAAGTGACTGCCAGCCTTTTGGGCAGTTCAAGGACTCTTAAGGAGAGGGGATCCTGGCAAAAGAAAGAAAGGAGGAGTGAGCAATCAAAATTCCTTGATGTACAGGGTGGACCTGATAGTGAGTGAGGGATAGGGCAAGCAAAGCTGAATTGCTTTGCATCAGAGAATAAGAAGCCGGGGTTTCGGGGGCAGACCAACTCAGCAGGAGTGGAAAGATCACCCAGGGATACGGATATGATGATGAATGGTGGGTTTGGGTCACAGTGTAGAGAGCCTTTGACATGGGCAAGGATGTGGAATGTAGTTTTTGATGCTGTGGGGATTATAGATGGATTCAGAGTAGAGGAATGATAAAGTCTGAGCAGATCCATCTGGCCGCAGGGTACTGAACTAACTGGAGGGGGAAGCGGTGAAAGAGATTAAATGGGGAGCAAAAGGAGTTAACAGTTCCCTCTGTGTTCAGAGAAACATGGGTTTCCCATTCTATAATGTGAAGCTCTTCTCATCCTGGCTGCACATTAGACTCCCCTGGAAAATGTTTAAAAACTTACGGATTCTTAGGACCCACCCCAGACTCATTTAATCAGAATCTGTGAGCTCATTTCCTGGACATCAGTCTTTTTTTTTTTTTTCTTTCTTAAATGCCTCTTACATGATTTTGATATGTAGAAAGAGATAGGAATCAATGCTATGGAAAAACTGAGCCAGATTCTCGTGTGTTATTGCCCTATCTTTATAAACATTTAAAAGGGAAAAAACATCATCATTGCAGGCTTGACAGGCTTTTAATCTTTAACTAGATTGTAGTGAACTCTCAGAATAAAAGAAAATGGCTGATAGAAGCTTACGGTGGCCATTCAGTTTATGGGGGTGTAGCCTGGAGCGCATGGCTCAGTATAAAAGCTCTACAGCTGGGTCTGCCCGCTTGGTCCATTTTCCAGCCACGTTTAAACCCTTGTCCAAACTTCACTAAGCTATGTTACCAGTTGTAAGTTGCTTACCCACACTTTGCTTTAATTTACCCCTGGGACATGGTAAATATTCAGTTATTGGTAGCTCTTACCGTTAGTGATCCTGAAGAATTTCACTGCAAGCCCAAAGAGAAAGATGTTGTTTGGGTAACTTCTGATTAGTTTTCTAGTTAGGTTCATGGTAGCTGATGGTTGACTAGGAAAGACCTAATTGATTCAGAAGACAGTTCCAAACCTCATCTGTGGATTTTCCTGAAGGTCTCAGTTTTCATCAGAATTTTAGAGACCACCTCAGTACATCAGAAGGATGCCGCTGCACAAAAGGGAAAATGTTCCATACTGTAATGAAAAGCATCTTCAAATGGTGTCCAAAAGTCCCAGGCACATGGGATATAAACATTTCTTAGAGAGTTATAGACGACCATCAGAATGAATTATTGGGGCAGATTTTCAAAAGTAACTCATGTTCTTTAATTTGAAGGCTTTCTGTTGGCCTTTCTTCTCTTGTTTAGGCATGGGGGCACACGTGGATCTTTCTGGAGGGTGGCAGTGAGAGTCCTTTGGTTTTGCACACCTTTCTTTTCTGGACCCCACTGGCTCCTAGCTGGGCTTTAGGGAAGCTTTTTATTCTTTAAGCACAAGATACTTTGATAAGAAAAGGGATCACCATCATTGGTACTCATTTCCTCTCAGTAAATGGTTTTTGCTATTTTGAGCTGTTGACTTGTGTCAAGAAGCTGTGTCTTCTTACTGGATCTACCTCTTTTGAAGTCTGATTTGGTTGGTTGGTTTATTTCTAGGCTATGACTAAATTTGTTCCCTTGTACCCTAGTGTTTAATTAAATAGGGAAGTTCTTTTCTGGTTCCCAAGAAAGAGATGCAAGTCAGTGCAGGTTAGAATGGACTGGACTTAGAGTGAAGTCATGAAACTGCCCTGGGGTGTGAAGAGGGGAATTTCCTCCCCATGAGTGGCTGGACTGTGGATCTCTGGAAGGCAGGAGCTATGTATTTCCCACAGTGCTTAGCCCTTGGCAAATGTTCAGATACTTGTTGCCTTGAAGAGCTTGTTTGGTTTGCTTATCTGACCTACTGCCCGTATATCAGATGCAGCAGATGTAAGACCAGGGACTTCTTCTTGGGGCCCTGCTTCTGGGCCAGAGATAGGAATCTTTGGGGGATGAGCCAATCATCAAAGAGGAAGTTCAGTCCAATTCCTTGTTCAGAGGCTTACAGGTTAGGTCAGAATAGAAGAGAGCCAAACAGGAGATGTGATCTTCGAAGTAGAGCTTTTAGGCCAGGAAGACCCAAAAGTTGTCACCCCGCCTGCCTCTTGTAGTCAGACCAGCTCAGATTTATGACAGCTGTGATTATGTAGGATGTGATTGCACCTGTTTACATTGGGAACTTCTTTGCCTTAATTTATGAGTTTTCCTGTGTACTAAATCATGAAAGCTTTCTGCTTGCTTTTCAGTGAAAACATTTCACTTCCTTTCAACGGAAGCACATAATGAGTAGACACATTCCTATCTCCCCCAAACTCAGCTGAGCCACTTAAATTTGCTTCTCCTTTCTCTCTTTCCCTATCTATGACTCCTCTCCTTTCCTTTCCTTTTTCTTTCTAAAGTAGTCCACAATTGGACTACTTTAGAATTGCTCAGTGCCTTGCTTAAGTGTTTGAATTCTCTTGGGGGCACTTATGTGTTTCCTAATGCAGGACCAAATCTGGATGAGTTTCAAGCAAGTGGATGATGTGGCTTGGCAGAAAATAAGGGAGGCCTCTTACTCTGTGAAGATGCCAGGGTAGCATCACCGCTGGATCCGCATATTTGAATTGTTCTGGAGCACTGGGGTATAGGTAATGTCTTGTCTATGATGTGGGTAATATTGCAGAATCAGTGATAATTACTCAAGTGCTTTGAATTTCTAAAGAACTTAAAAACTACTCTGTCAGGCATTTACTAGAAAAAAGCTGAAAATTTAGGGAAGCTACAATAGAAATATGGAGATAATAGAATATGAGACAATGATCCTCCTCATTTTATTTAAGATCGTAATGCTGTTACTGTTACTGCCACCGCTACCACCACTAGCTAAAATTTGTTGGGTGCTTCGTATGTTCTAGGCACTGTGCTAAACTGCTTGATGTGCCTGCCCTCCTTCTGTGCTCATTAGCTCACATCAGTCTTATGACATAAGTACTATATTATTTTTCATCTACCCTTGAGGAAGCCGAAGCTTAGAGAGATTAAGTAATTGCCTGAGGATTCCCAAGCCATGAAGTGCTGGGGCAGAGACTATATATTGTCTGTATATTTGCTCAAAGCTCATATTCTTAACTGAGACAATAAATCAAAATACATATACATATCATATCAAAATACATATACAATATACATATACAATACATATACAATACATATCAAAATAAATATATATGTTGATTCAATATTGGAAAAATTACATTGATTAGACGAAATCGTTTTCTTCAGTGTGATGAGCATATATGGTGTGCATGTGTATGTGTTTTTGCTGTACTGCACTGGTCACATAGTAAGTTATAGAGATGGACAATGCTATTAACCTGAGCTTGGAAGGGCGAGATCCATCAGTGCGATTAAGGACGCCTCTCCCCACTCTCCTGCGAATGGATTGTAAGTGTGGTGTACCTGAATCAGAAAAATCAAGTCTGAAGGGGAGAATGTTAGAGGGCCAAAGACGTTTGATTCAAGGAAAGTGGTTCTGGCATTTGTCCTTGATTGTAGCAAGATGTTTATTAGGTTGTGGTCATGTAGTAAGAGATGGGATGGTTCTCCCTGTGAGGAAGCCCGAACTAGAATTAAGTTCAACAAGGGGCCTGTGAACGCTGCCAGCTAAACTAGAGCCAAAGACTAATGACTTGTGGTGGTGATTCTCTGAGCATTTAAAACAAAAAACAAACCACCAAAAAATTTCGTTAGTTATATTCTGTTTGTATTTTACATATACACTGTATTTTCATTTACTTTTTATTTTTGTTTATTTATTTATTTGTTTTAGAGAGGGAGAGAGTGGGCAGTGGGGGAGAGGGAGAGAGAGAATCTTAAGCAGGCTCATGCTGGGGAGCTCAGTCTCCCCAGCTCCATGCGGGGCTCACTCTCATGACCCAGAGATCATGACCTGAGCCGAAATTAAGAGTTGGATGCTTAACTGACTGAGCCATCCAGGCACCCTTATTTTCACTTACTTTTTAAGAATCTTTCTTCATGAAAATTTATTTTGAAAATGCCAATTTGTATCAGTTCTGTTGAGGAAAAAAAGTTGTAGACCCAAGAAAAAATCCCCAATGGGGGGACTTGAACCCTTGGGAACTGGAGTGGTTGTTTTGGGATAAAGATGAGGATAATGCAAGGGAAGGGACTTTTCAGGAGGAAGGTGGCAGCCATTGCTGATGCAGCTACTCTTCTTTTGCCACTGAATTTCCTCTATAGAGTTCCCCTTTGTTCAGCCTTCACAGGATGTGTGTGATTTCTTTCAGGAATGCATCTTTAACAGAATTAAAGTATAGAAATTTTAAGGTTAAATGGATCACCTTGTCCAGTAAAGGACAAAGAAAACAAAGATTAATGAACTTGCCAAATAAATGGAATTTATAGCAAAACCTCAACATGAGTCTTGTAGATAATACATTTTATTTCTGTAAATTAGTGATTGTGAACTTTATTGTTTTTTTGAGATCAGTTATCACAAGTAATTTGTTACCAATAATAAATGAAAGAAGTTTGCAAAGACCTTAATAATATTTTAAAGGATAAATTAGAGTGGAATTAAGGTTGTATCAGTCAGGATAGGATAGGCCCTGTGCAGTAACAAACAACCCCCAAAGTCTTAGTTGCTTCAAATAATGAAATTTTATCTTGTTCTTACTGTATATCTGTTGTGGGTAATCTTGGGACTCTGCTGTGGATCATTCTCACTCAGGCATGAAAATTGATGGAAAGTTATCATATGGAGTGTTTCTAGTCACTATGGCAGGCAGATGGAAAAGGACAAATCACTCATTGGCTCTTGACGTTTGGAGGAGACATATCACTTCTGTTCATATTTCATTGTCCAAAATAAGATATGGAGACTGGCCTAACTAGAAGAAGAGGGGAAGTGTGATCCCACCATGTCTTAGAAAGAGAAGAATTAGAATATTGGGGAATAGCCAGATGACTACAATAGAGGTGAATCCTTTAACTACTGTGAATCTCCCACCGTGCTTTCTGCGAGGGTCACAAGAGTAGGGAAGTGGGGGCTCTTAGGCAGGAATTGTATCTAACCCACAGGCTATCTACTGTGTCATGACCTGTAGTGGTGTCTACATCACCCTTCAAGTCCCTCCTAAGGACTAAGACTATGAACTCTTGTCCCAGAAGAGGAAGGGAAGCTCCATTCTCTCCAGCTGTGGCAGATCCCTGATTTGTCAGTAGGAAAGAGGAGTAAGGACAGGAGGACCTCCTAACACAGAGCTTCTGGGAGCCCCTCCATTACTGATTTAGGCTTCCAGCAGCAAGAGTCTACACCTTTCCTCTAAAGGTTCTTTCCAACCTCATCCCCAACCACCCAGCTAAAATCTGGTACTTGAATATCTTACCTTGCAGTAAATGTTCTATCTCCATTCTTTCCTCATAGTGAACATTTATTTAGCACCTGCTGTGTACCAGTCACTGTTCTAAGCATCTGATATCCCTTACTCATTGAATCCCTTGTGACACTCAGGGAGGTGGTACTGTTATTACCCCCGTTTTACAATTGAAACACTGAGAGGTTAAGGAAATTTCTAGTAAGTGGGGGAGCTGGGATTCAATCCCAGATAGTCTGGCTTCAGAGCCCAGTGTATGGCCTCTTGGCTGCTAGCACAGTATAATATTTGGAGAAAATGAGCTCTATCTGAATGTGGGCGTGAACAACGAAATGCTCAATGATGACAATAGCAGCCCGCAGCGATCCTTGGGGACAAAAATCCTCACAATCTTACACTCTCTATTTGAATCAATAGGCTGATGTGTCCGTGGCCCAGCAGGTACCTTCATCTTTACAGAACTAAGGCAGAACAAATTTATGTGATTGATTGTTAATAGAGCCTCTGGCATGACCAGCCAGTGATAGATAAACTGAAGAAATATCAGTGTTTTAGAGGAACATAGACTTCTGAAGACCTAAACTCATGACCATGTGCACACAGGTAGAATTACTGTACAAAATCATTATTGCAAAATTAAACTTAAATGTTCCTTAAAGCAAAGGGGGTGCTGTCTATGAATCAGTGCTCAAGTCATGAGGACCTATTAATAGTGTGCTGGTAAGTGTTTCACAATTGGTTCTCTGAAGAAACAAAACAAAAAATCCAGCCTATTTGTAGTGGTTGCCAATTTCTGTGGTGTAAATATTCCCACCATTTCAATTTCAAGCCACCAATGCAGTATCACTGAATGCAAAGCTGGAAAGAGATGCTAATAACTGGTTCTTACAGGTCAATACGAGCTGGCTTTAGCACGCTAGTGATGTTAGACAGGAGAGAAAAGATACCCCAAAGCTTAGATTTATAAAAAAATGTGTGTTAGATTTTTTTTTTAAGATTTTATTTATTTATTTGAGAGAAAGAGAATGAGAAATAGAGAGCACGAGAGGGAAGAGGGTCAGAGGGAGAAGCAGACTCCCTGCTGAGCAGGGAGCCTGATGTGGGACTCGATCCCGGGACTCCAGGATCATGACCTGAGCTGAAGGCAGTCGCTTAACCAACTGAGCCACCCAGGTGCCCTGTGTGTTAGATTTGAAACAGTTTAACTGAGATGAACCATCATATCAGAGTTTTAAGTGAGAATTATTTTAGTTATTTTTGTTTTTAATATCAGTGAAACAAATTCTTTTCAGACACATCCCACCAATGCCTTTTGTGCTGCTCTTGGGGGTTGTTCTCTGGAAAATTTACTGAAACGGCCAGGAAGCAGCCACTTTCAAGAATTTCAATCCTGAAAAGAGAAAAGGATGAGGCTGTCAGACAGTGTGAGTCAGAAGGCTGAGCGCTGCCCGTGGCTGTGCTGGTGAGTAGCTGGGATGTGGGGCATGTCATTCAGCTTGAAGGGATGACACCCGTAGATCCTTCTGGTGCTGACAGTTTATGGTGTGAAGTCCAGTTAGGGGGGATGGTGAGAAGGAGGAGAGCGTGAGGTAGATCAGTGGAAAGGAGACAGAAAAATGGACCAAGAGAAAGAGAAAGGGTGAGTGGGGGTATTGAGAGAGAAAGATGGAAGGACTCACATTTATTGAGAACCTACTGCGTGCCAATGATTATGAGACTGTGACGGTAGGATTATGATTATGTGATTATCAGAAGCACTTGGTTTATTTATTTATGCTGTCTAATTTCCCTTCTATACAAACTGCTTGAGGTAGTGATTACTCTCAGCAT